>NC_054415.1:16127249-16478915 GCF_017976425.1 Toxotes jaculatrix | reverse complement strand
AGGAGAAAGGCACCAGGAGAAGTAGATGAGGTCAGAAGGCAGGAGGGAATTCTGTAAATATTAGGCGGGTATGTTTTTTGATGGTACACACCTGGGGTCCATTTGTGGAGAGCACTAAGTGAGGACTGGGTGCTCACTCATGCTATTAGTGTTATTCTATGTGCCATCATTTCTTCATCAACGACTGAGTCTAAATGCAGATGAATGAGCAGAAAGACGCTTTGACATGCGAACAAATGGACATTTTGTTTGTGTTCTCTTTTACTGCACTGACAATCTCTTGTCACTCTCGCAGAGAGAGACAAAAGAGACACCCTGATGTCCCTGTTGGCCTTCAGGTCATTTTGAATTAAATGGCAGAAACATTTGGACATGCGATGAAACGACTCATCTACAGGACAGTTTGGGTCCAGCACTCAGCAATGGAAGCATTGGCCAGGGGGCAACTTTTCACAGAATTTTCTCCCATCCTACTTTTAAACATTAATTTCCCATAGTTTTCCTCATTTCTCACCCCCCCTCCCCTTCTTATCTTCCTCCTGTTCCTCTCCCCTCCTCAGGCCGGCAGCATGCCGGAGTGTGTTTTTTTTTCCTTTGCCAGCGCATGTGCGTGTGTATGTGTGCAAGATCAAAGTGAGTGTGTGAGGGCAGAGAGAGGTCGCTGCCATGGGCTATGTGAGAGTCAGGGTGTCAAACATGTTGACACCACTCCCCTGGGCCTCATTACAGCCCTCAGTAAGCCTCTTAACCGGCCGAGGCGAGGACGCAGAGGAAACCACTTGCAGCACTTCCAGAGTTTTTTTTTCTTTCCCTCTCTGCTCCTCGTTCCATATAGCTCCCCGATTTGCCTTTCCTCCCGTTCCTTTTTTTCCCCTTCCTTCCTCCTCATCTCTATTCACACAATGAATGATTCAACTCAGCTTTTAAGTCCCGACTGGAAGGTCGGGCTTTGTTTTTTGGACTTGGAAGGGATAGCAGGTAGCATGCAACGTAAAGGTGCTACATGCTAATGCTAAATCTGAATAGTGGTGGTTGTTTCATGATGGGTTACACCTTTGCATTATTCGTGGGGGAGATGAATCTTTTTATCCTTTTCTTTTTCAAGAGGATCAAAGCTGTAACTAAATGTACTGTAACTGCTCTATGTAAATGTTCTGTCAATGTAAAAACAAAACAACAACAAAAAAAATTCTTGAAGATTTTCAAGTCATTGCTATGCTTTTCAAAAAAAACAAACAAAAAAAAACATGTTAAGTATTTGTGTCCAGAAATGTGTGGTTGTTGCGTTTCATTTGGTCTTTTTCTTAGTAATGTAGATGCTCATTATGCTATTTTCTTCTCTGTGAAGCTGCTCATTGGGCCCATTTGGTGATTATTAACTGTTTTACGTCCCTAAGCAGTTTGTCTGTTTCTTTCTCTTTTTTTTTTTTTTACATTTTTTTTAATCTTTGCTCTATTTTCTGAATCAGGCCGTTCCCAGTAAGAGTCTGAATGTGCCTAGCAGAACGCATCGCACTTTGATCTCCCTGTTCTCCGTCATTATGTATGAATGTTCCCCAGAGCTGCAGTTTACTTCGGCTTTACTCTTCAACACATCAGGCGTTTGTCTTGCCAGCGTCTGACGTCTTAATGTTTCCAAACGGGCAAAAGAGGACAGAGCAGCAGAACTACTTGCCAAGGAAGCCGTGTCTGTGGATGATGGCAGGAAGTGCGTGCACTTGTTAGAACAAACTTGTTGATGCCTGTGTGTCTGTACCCTAAAACTGAAGACATGTTGGCTGCTCCTCGCTCCTTCAAGGGGTACATTTATATTTTAAGGTTAGAATTAAGATCAAGTTTTACAGTTGCAAAGACAGCCCAGAGCTCTGCAGTCTGAGAAAACATAAGACACAAGCAAATACACAAACCATATTCATCAACACCACAGGTTCTTGCATACATTAGTCAGTATGACAGGGTTTAAACTAACAAGACGATCATCGTAAATTATGGTCTGATAAGCACAGAGCGCTGCTTTGTATAAAGGTTAGAACAGGTAGAATAGACTTTAGGGGTGAGACCCTGACAGAAAGTAGATCGAGGCTTTTGAAGCGATGGAAGCTCCCCCTGGAGCTAGAAATTAGAAAAGGCCATTTGTGTCCTGACATTTTATAGTTTAAATAGCCATCTATCCATCACCTATACCGCTTATCCTCTTAAGGGTCACAAGGGGTGGGGAACCCACACTAGCAGAGGGAGAACATACAGACTTCACACAGAGAAGTCTGGCAGATTCCAGCCCAGAATCTTCTTGCCATGAGGCAACAGTGCTAACTACTGCAGCACGGTGCCCCCCAAGTTAAAATATCAATTAAGAAAATTATTGGCAATAATGAAAGTATGAAAGTATTCTTTGTTGAAGCCCTACTAGTGACATATGAATGGAAGATAATCTGTTTGATTTATACTTGCAAGATTCTGTTGTGAGGATGAATCTTTATTTTGCTAAGCCACACCATCAGTGATGTCTCAATTCTTATTAGTATGCATCATAACTTTGTATCTCACAGAAACGTGTTTCCGTCTCATGCGTGTTAACTGTTGTGCATCTGTTTCTGCCTGTGTTTTCCGTAGTTGTGGTGCATCCACAAATACCAAGTGCAGTCTGTTTGCTTGTGTCTATGTCTTTGCAGGTTTTCGCTCAACGTAGTCAGTGGGTTTGTCCAATTGGCAAATATTGAAACTACTCCAGAAAAACTTTTTTCTAACTTCAGACAGCGCCAAAGAGTTGCAATTTATGGCTACAGTGCACAAGTGGTTCCATGAGTCTGACAACATCATTGGCACACTAGTTTACAAAGTGCTAATGGAACCAGATGGAAGCGTCAGCGAAGTCCAAAGACAATGGTAGGTTTATTGACCACAACTAGCTAATGTTTTAGCATGTTAAGAGTAGGTAGCAGGTTATTTGATTTATGGGCTAATAGTAATTAGTAAGAGACAAACACAAGAAACTGAACAAATAAAGGCTGGTCGCTAATAAAAGATTGATAAAGGTTGAAAAAAGATTTCACTGCAGTTATGCCATTATTTTCTCAGTTGCAAGTCCCCACTTTATGAGCTTCTTTTGTAATGGTTCTTTGTTGAATACTGGCATAAGATTTCATTGCAATCATTGCAAAACCAGAATTTGAGACCTAAATTCAAAAGATCTTAAATCAGGGTTAGAAGTAATAGTTTCAGTGGTCACCATATGGGCATGTGAGTGGATTTAATGCAGGCTTGGCTTCGTCAAATTTTAAAAAAAAAACTTGATTACGACAAAAAAATGTTACAAGAAAGGAAGAAAAAGGAACTATTAAAAACCAAAAGATCACATTCATGTAAAGCTTTCTTGTTTGGTCTGAATTCCGCAGTCTCAGTCCTCATTTGGATGTCTCCCACTTTGATGCTCTTCTGCTTCAGTAGTTGTGTTCGGTGTTCCCTGTTTTTTTCCAAGACAAAAAAAAAGTGCTGTACAACTTCTTGATTTCTTTTGTGAAGGCATGCTTAAAAGAGTTAACAGACTTCTGCTACTCAGACAATCTGCATATGAAGAGTTTCATTCCAAAATGAGATATCCAGCATTAAAAAAAAAAGGAGAACATTTTTTTTTAAATGGGGGGGTGGACACCTACGTGAAACGAAATGATTGACAACTGAAACTTGAAAGCAGATTGTGCTTTTATTTTTTAAAGGATTGTAAGTAAGTTGTGTTCTTGCTGACATTTTTTTACTTGCCCAATCTTTTATATCTCAACAAAAATGGATGGTTATGAACAGATTTTTTTTTTAATGTAAATGGATGTGTATAGCATTTTGGAATGAAAGTGTTCATATGGTATTGTATTTTTTCCATCGTTGTTGGGGGACTTTTCCATTTTTTTAAACCTGTAAAATAGGGATGAATGAAGCCCCAACAGCTGGAGAATTTTACTGCGTTGCTCCTGGAGACAACTCTAAAAATGTAAAGTACCTTTCTTTCTTAAGACCATAGAGATTCTGCTGGTTCTGACAGATTATTCACCGATTGAATAAAATCTTATCTGTGACCCATGGATCACGTTTCCTTATTTCCATCATAACTCTCTCCTTTTGTCTCTCCTCTCCATTATTTCTTGTTATATAGTGAAAAAAATAGAGGGGATGAAGAAACTTTTCTCATACTGGTTCTTCCCTTTTGTTCAAATCAAAGGTATTTGTGTCTCGCATCAATTATAGACTCCTGGAGCCGCGAGTTAATTTCCACTAGCTAAACCCTCACCGCTCTGTCTCGGTCTCCCATTTTGTTCTGCAGGTCTTCCACACCTCTGCACATTCTAATGAGAACCCTCGTTCAAATAATTACATTAGTAATCCCAGGGGAGACTGGGTAATTTATTCACTGACTTTTTTTTTTTTTTACTTTGCCATTAATACAACTAGCTTTCCTGTGCTTTCATGCTTCCTCTAGCTCCCTCCTTCCCTCTTTTTTCTCACTCTGCCCCTCCAACCACAATGCTGAGCTCTTTTTCTCAGTTCTCATCCTCCCTCTTCCATTTCCATCTGCTCTTCCTTCACTTAGCATCACCAGATAATGATTCCCAGCTCACTACATTTTTCTATCCTCCTCTAAGTGCTACAGTATATCTCTTGCTGTGGTAGCGTTTCCTTTGAATGAATGACAGACGTCATCTCTATCTCCTTGTCATCCATCTCACTCCACACTTCCCATCCCATCTGAACAAAAGACATGCCCAGCACTTCCCATCTTCGTCTGCTGTCATTAGGCGTGTGACGTGATTGGCTATGGAGCACAAATCAGTGTCAAACAGGCAGTCAGCAGACATGATTTACATTTATCAATCCATCCTTGTTAATTTTTATCTCTGCGCAATTTTCAGTTCAGTGCCTTTGATGGATCATATAAGTGGCAAAGTTGAATTTTGGAAGTCTTGCCACTAGGGCCAGATTCACATACCAGAAGGGGTGAGGGTGAAAATCAGCTGTGGGCACCACACTAGCATAACATCAGTATCAATACTATTAAAAGTAGATTTTGGCCCAGTGCCTCTCTGGCCTTAAAGAGACTTAATAAAAGGTTGAATCATTGTCTTCTTTCACTTCGTATCTGATGTGAACGCACCATAAGGATACTGGGCTGCTATCTAGCAATATTTGATGTTGCAGAGAAATACGTTTTCACGAGATTTTCAATTTTATTGTGCATATAACCAAAAAAACTGCTTTTTATCCTATTACAACAAAGTAACACTTCACCTGAGGCCTCTGAGTGTCTGGTGCTCACTTTGTAACCCTGCCATGCTTGCTTTAGCTGCTGTAGGCCGCTGTAGGTCAGTTATGGAATGCCCACAGGAAGCTGTCACAGCAGATCTTCCCTGTGGTGTGGCATCAAAATTAGAACTGAGGTAGAAGAACTCCTGTTAGATTAATTTCACCTGCAAGGCGGCAGCAGCAGCAAAAGCTGGAATGTGTGTCTTGTGTACCAAATGGGGATTTGGGAGATGTCATCCCCAACCAGGTTGCTAATTGTTTGTATCGATTAGCTCAAGAAGTGCTGTCTTCAGGAAACTGTACAGTAGGTAAATGGCAGGAACAATAAAACGGGAGTGTCAGCTGCTGTTCTCCTGGGCCAAAATGTCAGCTTGGTCTTGTTTCAACCTTCAGCTTAATTAAACAATTAAAATTACTGATTGGCTGTCAAGTTCAAGCGTGTGTGTGTGTGTGTGTGTGTGTGGTTTTTCAAGCTTGCACACTAAAGCTTGATGGATTTCTAGTACCTCTCCATCAGAAGATACAAAAATGGAGCTCAAACAGTCGTAATACATAAAGCTCCAGTTTATCTTTGGGTGTTTGACATCACTGGGGTGCAGCAGAGCAGGTGGAGCTCTGCAAGGTGGCATGCTATAGCTGACCTCACCTTCCTGAAGACCCTTCCTTGAGCAGGTGCGGTCAGATGTCAGGAAGCTGTAGGGAGATGAGGGTCCAGGATGAGCAAACCACATCATTAAGTCCTCAGAATGACTTCCACATAAGTCTTTTCTCAGAACACCTTAGCTTGTCAGGACCCGATCAGACCATGCAGGATCCCATCAGAACACAGGCCACAACTGAAAGGTGTGAACAAAAAAAAGAAAGAAAATAACAAATAGAGGTGAGAGTCGCCACATTATCTATAATATTTCACTTCCTCACAAGCTGAGACTCTGAACAAAGTGTTTTTTGGTCTGTGATCGGTGTCAGATAGAGAGGTTTTGTCTGCACTCACATGTACAGACACACCATTGAATAAGATAAGATGCAGGGGGTCTCTGCAATTTTACACAGATGGTGGGTTCAGTCGAGACAATGCAGGTCTTTGTGATTCCAAAGTTGGTTTGGAAGGTTGCAGCTCATGGGTTGCCAGATTAGGCCCTCACCCACACGCTCCATCGAAGCTTGGGGCTCGGCTTAGTTGCTCAGCGGGAGTCCTTTTAGAACGTGCCCACCCGTGTGTCATTGTTCAAAGCTTCGTGTATGCCTCCCCATGCCAGAAAAAAAGGAAACTGCAAATCACCAAACTTGCCAAATTTGCTTGTCATGGGAGGTGATAGTCAAGAGCCCGAGGGTGGGAGGTCCCTGCTGAGTTTACACAATCTGGCAACCCGCCCCCTCGCATTACTGAGCCACCTAACCCCCCCCCCTCCAAAAAGAGAGTTTGGATTTGCAGCCAATAAAACCACAATAGATCAGACCTTAAACAGAGGAGAGGAGAGGGAGTACAGAGTTAATTTGAAAAGTGTTAATGTGCTGCTGAGCATGGGTATATGTAGCTATGTAGTGCACATCCCGTGTCCCCAATTTCAGACTTAATGCTAGCTGTGATGAGTGTCAACACACCGGGTACATGAGGAATGTATGTGTTCAGATGCTAACACGCCTATAAAGGTAGTTTGACTGTCACAGATAGAATTTCATACTGCACATACATACCACTTTCTAACAAGCCACCCTTTTTGCAAAGAATTTATATGTTATGGCTAATGTCTTATTAATGGTCGATTGATGGTTTGTTAATACTTTATGAATTATTTACGAGCCATCAATAAGAGCAACATTTAGGGTTGCCAGGCTGTGGGAAATCTCCATAGCTCTCAAGGTTTTCTCACTTTTTAACAGGCCGTCAGTTTTTAAAGCTAGCAACACGCTGACAAAGAATAATAAACATCAAATCTGCAATTGTATAAGTCATTAATGAGCGATCATGAGTTTCTCACTTTCTAATGAGCTAACAGCTCAAGCTAGCAGGTCACGTTTAATCAGGACTGTTAATAAGTTATTAAAGGATTTTTATAATGATTCAGGTCTCTGGTTGTAAATGTTGATGTGTTTATGTACAACATATATTTATAGAGATCTGGGACACTCACTGACTCTACCTGCGTAATGTGGAAAAGGGAGTTTAAATCGCCCTAAAGCCATCTTTGGCCTCTGTTGATTTTTGGTTATGCAGGAGGTAACTGTCATAGTCCGTAAATAGTGTTAAGTTATGTTTTTGTCTTGTGTCTATGTTGTCTTGTGGTTTCCGCTTTTATTTTGAAATATTATCTCCTCTTTTTTCAGGTTGCTTGCCCTTCATGTTTCCCGTCAGTCTGATTGTTTTCCCCACCCTGATTGTTTTCACCTGTTTCCCATTACCCTGTGTCTATATATTGTCTGTGTCTCGCTTTGTTCTGTGCCAGTTTGTCATGTCTCTTGTAAACTGAACCAACGTTATTTCTCTCATCTTTGCTCTTCAAAAGTCAGGTCTTGTATTGTTTTGTACTTCGATCTTTTTGTGTGCCTTTGCTGCCTTGCCTTTTGTGGACTTTTGGTTTAGTTTGTTACTTTCCTCTCTAAGAGTGATTTTGTGTTTTCCTCATTTTGAGTGGTTTTTGGTTCACCTTTTGTATTTTTGTTTCCCTGCCTTTTTCCCTGTTTGAGTGATTATTATTTGTTACTTTGTTAATAAAAACTTTATTTTGATTCTACTTCTTGGAGTCATGCTTTTGGGTTCTAGTCCTTGCTCAGTCGTGACAGTGACAAAAGAAGGTGGGATGTAAAACACAGCCATTATCAACATGAAGTCTGCCTACATTAGCAAATAGCATGTAGGAGAAATAGAAGGTTTTCTGCTCACCTAGGAAGGAGGTAGTGCGGATGTGTCCCTCTTGCTGAGGTTCCAGTTCTTCTGGATCCCCTTCCAGCAGCGCTGCACCGCTCCACTTATTCTCTTCCTCCATGCTGCCCAAGGGTCTTCCTGTTCCTAGCCTCCCCACTGAGGCGGGATGCCTGGGGGAACGCTGGGGGGCAGACTGGGAGAGGAATGAGGGGGGTTGGGAGGGGTCAGAAGAGGGGCTGCACAAAAACAGTGAAGAGAATTAAAAATTATTTAAAGGTTTGCACCGATGATGCTGATTCCAACTCTGTTCTCATTCAGTCTGATTAGTCAGGTGAATGTTATTCACACCACTTACTTTTAATAAAATTCACACAATTTATGAAATACTCCCTCTTGCTGCCAATACAGTTTCACTTAATGTTTGAAAAAAAAAAAAACTGTCATAATTTGGAAACAAGGCTGAATAATTTACTTTCACTTCTGTTGTGTGGAAACAACACCTCATTTGAAAACATACTCAACATAAGTTGAGTTTTGGAAACAAAGATGAAAACTCTTTGTTGATATATGCAACATCAAACATCCAAAGTCAGAGTCGAACCTAGCTGACTTTTGGGCGAGACGCAGGGTGGACCCTGAATGGGTCACCAGTCTATCACAGGGCTGACATAAGGAGACAACAATTCACACTCACATTCACAGCTTTGGACAGTCTAATCTGCATGTCTTTGGACTGTGGGAGGAAGCCGGAGGGAACTCACATAAACATGTGGAGAACATGCAAACTCCACAGAGAAAAGCCCTAGCTGGCGGATTCAAACCCAGATTCAATCCGGGAGTCTTCTTAAATTACGTTTTCGTCCCTCAAACTGGGGATATTTATTCCCTGCATTTTACCCACACAAAGTGGACGAAACACACACACAAGCATGCACATGCACTAGAGACGCTGTGGCCTTCCCTAGACAAAAGAAGAAGTCAGGTCTTTTTCTACACTCTTAATGTCCCATTTCAGGATTGAAGCACAGATATAATTCTGCCGTTTCCGGACTTCTTGGAGTAACACACTGACCTCATCTGGCTTTGCAGAACTGCTAGAGCCTTCATGTATCAAAGACGTCACAGTTGTTTTTAAGTTTTTGGAACCAAGTCCCAAGAGAAATCAAGTCAGAGTCTTTGAGATGTTACGAAAACATTTCATGAAATGTTGTTGTTGTTGTCTTGTTTAAACAGGGCAGACAAGATTTTTAAAAAAAAGGTTATTTCTAATAATTAGTATGTGAAAATACATGGATAATAATCCTTAATATTTAATAAAAATGAAAAGGAGCTCTTTTAATGGCTAAAACTAGGAACTGGTGCATAAATAAGTGATATGTGCATCATAATCATTCTCACAGCTGCAGGGAGGAAAACATGTGAAGAGTGGAAACTACTGAATTTACGTGTGTAGATTTTAATTATATAATCAAAGCCTAATTTCTTTAAACTGAATTTAGGTCAACTAAATGATTTGTTTCTTGTGAGATTTTCCAAGCAAACACTGCCAACAACAATGGCAAGGAAAAAACCTTTTGACAGGTAGGAACCTTGAACAGAACCCGGCTCATGGCCCATGGATGAGAGAGGGTGCACCAAAACACTGAAGAAACCCTGTGCACTGCAGCTTCCTCTGCTCAATCAACTGCATTCTGGTAACACACACACTCAAACTGAAAATCAAAAGGAAACACAAACACATAATCATCCCCACTGAGGAGACTGATGCCCCAAAGAGAGTCAAGCACAGCACGTAAATTGGCTTTACAGCTGACTGACTTTTTCACGCAGTCAATAAATAACAACAAAGATAGATTAGATTTTGATGAGAATAATTAAAGAAAACATATCAGACTAAAAAGAACAGAACTGGCAAATGGACCAAATTTTCGATTCCTCTCATTTTTAAGTGTGGATTGATGCCAGTGTGTGTTCTTTTCCGATTGAAAGCACAGGGGGAGTTGTTGGAAATGTTCTCCTGAACATCTCTGAGTTATAATGCACTGGAATATAAGCAGTATCAAAATGTTGTTCTGACTTCAGCTGATCATTTGTTAGACTCAGGCAGTGGCGATCACAAAGCTGTCTGAACTGTGCTTTTGAGATGGAGGTGCTGTCGGAGGTGTCCAAATCCACATTGTGGATCTGCTGCAAAACCTTGGTGATTCCAGAGGTTTTGGTCTGAACAGGGGGTCTGGTCTGGTCTGGTCTGGCTCTGGGCCCTCTCTAATATCTAGGGCATTTAATAACAAAACATACAAAACACACTCTACATGAGGCAAACAAGTATAGAGGACATACAACTACAAGAATATACTACTCAACTACACTGTTGCCCATAAAGTTGGAATAAAATATATTTTACCTGTTCTCATGAAATGATTTTGACAATGTGATTTATTCTTAATAGATAGCGTATATATTATCATTATTATCTGATTACTGATTACTGAAAAGAGGAACGTGTCTGAAAACAAAATTATTCCAACTTTATGGGAAACAGTGTATATAGCCTAGTATAGTATAAAGACTTTGTAAGAGAGTGAGATGAGAAGATGGATATCAATCTCATGTCTGTGCGTTAAGTATAAATCTAGAGCCAGGATGTGAATAGCCTTAGCATAACAAGGCTAAAGACCAGTTTATACTTCTGTGTAGGACAGACAAAGAAATGCAGGAAATGCATAGCAGGAAAAGTGCTGTTAGCAAGTGGAACAGTTGTTTAGGTCTGTGTCACCGCAATGTGTAGTTACATTTCCTGGGAGATGCACATTAAGCGATGGCCCATGGTACGCAGCTAAGCTGTACCTATGGAACTGATTCTACACCAAAGTATAAACTGGCCTTAAGAGTTTACGATCACACTAGCAGCTCTATGAAGCTGCAGTTAGGCACAGTGGCACTTTGAGTGCTCAGCATGCTAATATGTTCACAATGACATTGCTAACTACAAGAAAACAGATGTTACATCACAAGAGTTTTGATATTTGGCCTTCTTAATAAGGCCCACAATTAAATGCCTCCCCTAAATTCCCACTCTTTGTGAGGGAATTATACGCAACAAATTGGAGTTTTTGTTCCACTTTGTGAATTATTTATGGTTTTCCACATTCCAAGGAGTGCCCTTCATGTCTGGCAAGCACACTGGCCATTTAACCGCCTGACCTGATTTACATATAATTAGAAACACAATCCACAAAATCTGGGAAACTCAATTTTTATGCCACACAAACATAACTAACTTCACGCCCCGGCTTTGTTTAATGATTCTTCTCTTTGTTTGTTATTCTTTCTACTATTTTTTTAATGTTTTTTTTTTTAGAGGATACAAATTAAAGTGATGCCCTGCTGCTCTGTTTTCTGCTTCCAAAGCACATAATTAGCCCAAGCAAGCAGATATGAGTATGAATTGGAATCTGTGTGCTTCCCTGCTCTGCTAATGAGAGACGAGGAGGCTCACTCTTGTTCTGTTTATAATCCAGGATGATTTCTCCAATGGTTCATGTGCTAAGAAAGACATAATTTTACAGGAAGCAGGGGGGCTTATGTTTGATCACCGTGGGTGGGGTAGGTGTTGGGATGCAAGGCAAGATGGAGTTAGGGGTGGGCACTGGTGGGAAATAGGAAGGGATTTTTAAAATCTCCATTTAATCATTGAAAACCCCACCACGCAGAACAGATGGGATTGCCGACGGGTCTGGTCAAGATGTTCTGGCTGCTATTCTCTCGTCTCGCCCTCATACTTTGCCTGGAACATTTCAGCGATCCAATCCATCCGTCCGGGAAGTCCTGCAGTTCAGCGAACTGCGTAAAAGAACAGAAAGCAGAACAGGTCTGATGGTGTGCTACACTACACTGTGCTTTAAGCATACAATACGCAAACTGTATCTAAATGTAGCAAGATGAGATGTTCCATTTCTGCTTCCAGTGTGAGTGTGCGCAGTCTTGCTACCTCAGGGCACTCTATAAAAGGGTGCTTTGGCCATCTTGACGCTCTCTTGCTCCTGGCTCCGAGGCCCTCCACTTCCAGAGATTCCACAGATTTTTTTGGGTTTTGATCATTTTGTTTTCTTTGTAGTTTTGTTTGCTGACTGAGAGATTTGTGTGCTTAGTCGGGATCTGTAAAGATCTGCCCCTTGAGTGAATTTACATGGACTTTGTGCTTCCTATTTTACTTCATTACCCTCCCCTGTGTATTTACGTCTCTGGATTTCCCTCATTCTTTATCAGTTCATCTGCTTTTGTTTTCTGTAGTGTTTTCCCATTTAACTCCTTTTGTTTAACAAGAATGGCAAAAGGTTTATTGCCTAATGTCATGAACCGGCTCAAAGTTCACAGCAAAAATAAGGGAGATGACACAAACAGATAGGTGGATAGTCAATTAAGTTTATTTAAAGTATAAGAAAACGTAAATTCAAAAGTTAATGTAGGAATCTGTGGTGGTGGTGGGGAATGTCTGCGTATGTGAAAATGTTGGTTGTAAAAATACCCTAACAGAGAAATTAACCAAACCTTACCAACCAAAATCTACATGCTGGAGTGAGAGTGAGTGAGTGTGTGTGAGTGAGTGAGTGAGTGTGAGTGAGTGAGAGAGTGAGAGAGAGAGAGAGAGCACACGCCAGCCTCTCCAGCCCTCTTTTGTGGCTGAGTGAAACTCAGCTCAGGTGTGGCTCA
This sequence comes from Toxotes jaculatrix, assembly GCF_017976425.1. NCBI lineage: Eukaryota > Metazoa > Chordata > Actinopteri > Toxotidae > Toxotes > Toxotes jaculatrix. The sequence goes on along the minus strand of NC_054415.1, from coordinate 16,466,044 downwards.
ATCGGGAGGACACACCCCTGCTACTCTGTCTATCTCCTGAGGAAAAGGAAAAAAAGAAAAGAACACCAAATAAAAACCCAGGAACACAGAGTAGGAGGGATCATCACACTAAACAACATTTTTATGTGGATAGTACATATATTATTGGTGACCTGACAAGGCAGCACACTTGAACCCAACCCTTAGTGGAGCATGGAGGTTTTACATGGAGTTATATTCTTTGCTGTTCATGTATTAGTTTGCTCTGGTTGCCTCCCACAGTCCAAACTGCTTGTACTGTAGGTGTGAAAGTTCTTGTGCCAGTCTGTCCAGGTTATTATTATTTCTTAGTTCTTAATTTGCCATCTTTTTTTGCCTTTGTGTGTCTTTGATGTTGCACGCCATAGCAGCTCAAGACCCTCTTCAGATCTTCCTGTGTGACATATGCAGTGTACTGAGGGTCACATAGCTTCAAGACTTTCCAGCACTGAACTGAGCCACTCACAGAGCTTTGTCCACTAGCAAACTCTTCACCTTTATATAAAAGCACACAGTGCACACACAGACACACACACACAATACACAAATAGTGCATTAATAATTAACCTCTCTTTCTTCTTTTTATCTCATCCTCTGTTTCTTACTCTGTTTGATCTCATGGTGTATGCCATGTGTGATGTGTGTGATATTTGATCATAGTATGTTGTGTTAATACACTCACTGTTCTCAGTGAAGCAGACATTTTATCAGCCCACTGTGTTGTTTTGCCTCTCATCTGGCGTTTCTGCTCCTCCCAAAGAAAAGCAGTCAAAAGCATAGTACACTTAAATGTCTATATGGAAGTATGCAACTTGGAAATGAACACACAATCGCAAATGATTGAGCAAAGATCCTCTGTAGTGATATCCTTTGTTTCCTCAGGGACATCCAGGGACTAAGCGATGTAAGGAAGGTATGGTGGTGGTGCCGTGTCGCCTATGATAGCAGATGTGATGCTGGGGGTGAGTCTCTCCAGACTGGCCAGCTGGATGACCCTGACATGTTGTGGATCCAGTACATTGAGCAGCTCTGTGATCTGTCGAAGTAACAGACTGTTTTGGGGTGGGGGGGCTGGGGGATTCAGGGCCTCTCAAGCAAATGTCGAAGGTCAGCTTGAGGGATCTAACCTTCTCCCTTCTGGAAAAACAGGCATTATGAGCATGTTCAAATTACACAGGTAGTGTTATTTCCCAGGAAAACTGTTACACTGTCACTGAAGACACACATGGATGGGTATTATCATGGACAGGATAGAGGACAGTGTGTTACCAAGGTTATAACTGATCACCATGTCATAGAATAAAGAAGTGAGTGAAGTTAATTCCGGAAGTAAACAGTTAAATTCAGTTAGTGACTCTTTTGGACTCTGGTTTGGCTTTTGTGTTCTGTACTTCTTGTTTTATTTTGTAGCTCCATCCCTTGTGTCTCTGTTCCCACTTTATTTCCTGTCTTTGTCTTTTTCCCTCCTTGGAGATTGTCTAATGTGTATCACCTGTTCCAATTACCTCTTGTGTATTTAAGTCTCTGTTTTCCACCAAACCTCCAGAAAAGGGGGTTTTAGATGCCATTAGTCTGACACTCTGACGAAGACTGAGGCCTTAAGAATTCCGGTTGCCGGGTTCTTACTTACATTCCTAACAACCTTTCTGAATTCAAATCTGCCCGTTGGGGCTTTTCTGCCCTTCTCATGCTACTCCGGCTTCCCCCCACAGTCCAGAGACATGCAGATTAAGTTAACTGGTGACTCTAACTTTTCTATAGGTGTGTATTATGAGGGTGAATGGTTGTTTGTCTCTATATGTCAGTCCTGTGATAGACTGGCAACCGCTCACCCATAGTTGGCTGGGATTGGCTCCAGCCCCCCAGCAATTGACCCTTAAGAGGATAAGTGGTACAGATAATGGATGGATGGATAGTTGTGTAGCATAGCTCTACATCACTCCATCTTTCAATATGCAGCCCAATAAAACACCACGAACGACTGCCTCATTAAACAGTAAAGGATCAAGTTACTTTTATTGTCATACCAGTACATTTACATGTTATGGTACAAAATTAGTGCTCAGGTCCCAGTTTAAGCCATCAAAAGCAAGATGCAAGATGTAAGAGTGGCAATATAAACATAAACATAAGGGCAAATATAAACATATAAACATTTAAATAAAGATAGTAGTGGCCAAGTATTGCACTTAGTGATAGTGTTGTAAGTGGGTGAGGAAGGGAAGGGGGGGTGGGGAGAGGTGTCTACAGGGCAGGGCTAGAGTTCAGCAGCCTTACAACTCTAGGGAAGAAGCTGTTCCTGAGCCTGGTGGTCCTGCTCCGGATGCTCCTCAACCGCCTGCCTGAGGGGAGGGGTTGGAAGAGACTGTGTGCAGGATGGGTGGAGTCCTTCATGATGCGGAGGGCCCTCCCTCTACATCGTGCTGTGTAGAGGTCTGAGGTGGTGGGCAGGCTGTTCCCCACAGTCCTCTGCAGAGAAGGGGTCCTCTGCAGAGTCTTCCTCTCAGCAGCAGTGCAGCTGCCATGCCACACAGTGATGCAGGTGCAGAGGACACTCTTCACCGCACAGTGACAGAAGCTCCTCAGGACTGAGCTTCCAAGTCCAGCTCGCTGCAGCTTCCTAAGAAACCAGGATGAGATGTGTTGGTGTTCCAGGTGAGGTCCTTGGTGATGTGCACACCCAGGCACCTGAAGCTGGAGACCACCTCCACTGCTGCTCCTCCGATGTGCAGGGGGGGGCGCCTGTCTCTCCACCACCATCTCCTTGGTCTTTTTCACACTGACAGAGGTTGTTGTTTCTGCACCACTGCTCCAGATGTTCCACCTCCTCTCTGTACTCTGACTCATCTTTGTCGGTGATGCATCCTACTACTGCTGTATCGTCCGTGAACTTCACTATATGACAGCTGGGGTGTCTCGCCGAGCAGTCATATGACAGCTGGGGTGTCTCGCCGAGCAGTCATATGTCAGCAGGGTGAACAGGAGTACACAGCCTTGCGGCGGGCCAGTGCTGAGGGTGATGGAGGAGGAGATGGTGTTGTGGATTCTGACGATCTGTGGTCTGTTGGTCAGAAAGTCCAGGATCCAGTTCCCCAGTGTGGGACTCCTGCTTCCTGCTCTTCGGGTGGGTGAGGGTTGTGTGGACCACTGATGAGATGGCATCATCAGTGCAGCGGTTCTTCCTCTAGGCGTACTGGTGGGGGTCCACAGTGACATCGATGGAGTCTTTGATGTGGCCCAAGGCCAAGCCTTTCAAAGCACTTCATGACTACAGGGGTCAGAGCTATGGGTCAGTAGTGATTGAGGCCTGTCACTGTGGAGCACTTGGTGGACAATTGTGGAAGTCTTTAAGCAGGTGGGGACAGATGTCAGTGACAGTGAGGTGTTAAAAATGTCCATCAGCACCTCAGACAAGCACAGCACAGGCCCTCAGTACCCGCCCTGGGATGTTGTCGGGGCCTGCAGCTTTGTGGGGGTTAATTCCTGTAAGGGTTCTCCTCACTTCAGCTGTGGTCACACTGAGGGGTGTGTCACCGGGTGGTGGTGTGAGTCTGATACAGGAGGGGGGTCAGGATCCTCGAAGTGGGCATAGAACCTGTTGAGTGCATCAGGCAGGGAGGGGTCCAGTGGGCATTGTGCAGTTTGTGGTGTTGTAGTTTGTGATGCACTTGATGCCCTTCCGCATGCTCCGGGGGTCGTTGGAGGTGAAGTGACCCTGAATTTTCTGAGCATATGTGGCTTTGGCCCTCGAGATGCCTGCTGTCAGTTCTTTCCTCGCCACTCTCAGCTCTGATGCCTCACCTGCCCTGAACGCAGCATCCCTAGCTTTCATCAGAGCTCTGACCTCAGCATTCAGCCAGGGTTTCTGGTTTGCGAAGAAGGTTACTGTCCTGGTGGTGGTGGTGACATCATCAGCACACTTGGAGATGAAGCCAAGGACAGAGGAGGCGTATTCCTCTAGGTCCACCTCTCCCTCGTATGTAGCTGCCAGTCTGTGCACTGAAAGCAGTCCTGGAGCAAAAAGTTTTAGTGACATAGTATTAACGCCATGTTAAGGTCACAATATACAGTATATGTTTTATGTGATTAGGCTCTGTAATGTTATACTATTACTAATTATGGCTTGGCACAATATCACATCCATCTCATATATATATGTGAGGTTGTGAATTGTACACAAACAATGTGAATTACATCAAGTCGTCCGAGCTCTTAAATGCCTCCCTAGGGATAGTCTAAAAACCATAGTTGGCTTAGACTCTGCCTGAGTGAAAAACCTCATTACTGGCTGGCGGTGTGAGGACACTCTTGTTTGATCTCCCACCCGCTGAATAGATTATTAAAACAGTTGATGAAGGGTTTTTTTTCCCTCCCATGCCATTAAAAGGAGGAGATTCTGGCAGACAGATACGTGTGAGTCATATCTGGGAGAGGCTTCACACATGAACACACATAGATATATATATACACACACTTCCTCAAATTTGGAAGCTGGCTGTTGTTTTGTGACTGGCAGCAGCAACATCAAACATAACAGTGAATTAATGGAATCCCCATCCCCCAACCCCTCCTTCTCCCGAAGTTTAGTCAAACTCCAAAGTTTCATTCAGTTCCAGCTGAAGTAGACTGATTCGAAATTAAAGAGGCAGAACTGGATGCGGAGGCGTGTTGAAGGGGATGGCTGTCAGACGAACATATGGCTAGTGATTGAGTGGCTAACCAGTGGCCATATGCAATCATCTAATCATGTTTATGGCCATCAAAAAGCTGCAGATGATGATTGGCTCATCTGTAAAGCTGCTTGGCATTTATATTTAAAATGTACACCTGAACACATGCCTTTGTCTCTTTGCAATCTGCTGAGATCACTCCTCCTGTGTCCTGTCTGGTAACATCCACAATCATTTGTCTGGACTTTTACTAGCTCTTGCAAGGCTGCACAAATAAGGAAAACATTTCAGCGTGTCTTTTGTACAAGCAGCTGATCCATCACTGCATTTTAGTCTGTTGTTTCTTTCTAGTCCTGACTCCTGCCGGACTCCTGTCCAGCTGATGGAAGATCTCTTTAAGTCAAGAGTAAATGTCTTGGAAATCCAAGTTGTCTGCGTCTGCTCTGAGGCCCCGAGAGAGGAGATAGAAGGAAAGGAAAGGAGATGACATGTTGGAATAGATGGATGTGGTCGTTAATTCCTTTCAATACTTCACCACCTGACCAGTAATCATTGCTTCACCTCACCAGCGTCCAAAGTATCTTGTAAAGTACCCAAACTCATAAATGTTCTAACATTTTCATGTGGAACCAGCAGCTGGAGTTAATTTTCTATGTAAGATGATCCATAAATTTTGCCAGCTCAAGACCTAAAAAAGGTCTCCAGAAATCTGCCATTGTTCTGGTTGGAGCTGTATCTGGAACATTCCTGGTGTGAATGAAGGAGTTTCAAAACTGTCCAAAGATCGAAATCCACATGACAAACATTAACATACCATAGACAATGTGAAAAGGATGGTGACAAATTGGTTTTGTCCAATAACAGTAAAGTTTATTCAAACAAGAAGACCGCATCCTCAGCTAAGTTAGGAACCCTAACCTTAACCCTACTAATGTGATACTACTATGAATGGGAAATAAGAAGAAAAAAAGAAGCCGTTATGATCAGCCACCATAATGACTCTTGATTTGGTTTCTTTGATTCTGTTTAGGGTTTCCTGTTCTTAAATTATGTTTCTTGCGTATCTGTTCCTATGTTACTTCCTGCCCTTGTCTTTCTCCCTCCTTTTTGATTGTCTGCTCCACCCTAATGTGTGTCACCTGTTTCCAATTGCTTCACCTCAAGAGTCCAAAGCTGCAGGTGATGACTGGCTTGTCTGTAAAGCTGCTTGGCATATTTAAAGAGTACACCTGAACACATGCCTTTGTATCTTTGCAATGCTCTGCTGAGATAACTCCTCTTTGTCCCGTCCAATAACATTCCCCTGTCTCTTTGTGAGTTTGTCTGTCTGTGCATGTGGTCATTTCTGATTGATTTTTCTGATTGTTTTTTTTTTCTTTTTAATAGATTTGCCTCCTTCACAGTTTTTTCGTGCTCATGTAAGGCATCTTTAGTTTCCTTGGATTTTCCTGAGCTTTTCTTCCTGGCTGCATGGACATTAGTTTCTACCTTCTGTTTTACCTGTAAGCCAGTGATTTTTGGTTATTAAAGATGCCGTTTTTCATCAGTCCACCTTGCCCCCCCCCCCCCCCCCCCCCCCCCCCCACCCCACCCCACCCCACCCCACCCCACACACACACACACAAACAAATATCACATCAAACTGCCAGTGGTTTCGTACTGATTTAATACTAAAATAATGCCAAGCATTGCAGATGCCGAGTCTTGCACACTACCCTTTCTTTTCAGAAACCTTCATGTCCTGAGTCAGCACTGAATAAAGGACCCCTGTGAACAACGTGCAATGCCAAAAAACAAGCCTTACCACAAAAAGGAAGGGAAAAGGAAGGGGCTAATATGTCATTTCAAACTGACCTAGCAAAAGAACGGAAAAATAAATAAGTAAAATATTGTTTGCCCTACCGACTGGTCAGCCTCGGGAAGGAATGCTGGAAAATATAAAACTACTGAAAACAGCCTTCAGGACATCCTGCTTTACCAGGCCAGAGTGGGTGGTATCACAGTGCCAGGGTAGAGTTCATACACATCTGACAGGTAGAAGAACTAACTGATGTACATAAACTCATTTTTTAGAGACAAAACCTCCACTTGCACAGGAAGGAAGTGAGTCATCTCCGGTTTTGGTTGCCATAGAGAACATCCCAGTGCGCCTCTCGAATACGAGATGAGAACCAGTCCCGACTCTGCTGCCTTTCCCGCAAATTAGCCGTGATTAACACACTAACTCGGGAGCTGATTTTTCTGGGCAAACATTTTAATTAGAAGTGTTCCCTCTGCCGTTTGCATCCTGACGCGCCACTTAGACCCAATTTACCCCTCCGTCTTTAAAGAGGATAATGCAGAAGAGAGGGCCAGATGGTGGCACATGAACAGGAAAAATGAAACACGCAAAGACATTCAGAAGAGAGTCAGCAGCTTCCTAAGTGGTAGGACTGAATTGTCCCTCAACTGGACATCTCTGTAAAAGACAATCTATAGAATAAGTCTTGATTCTAGTGTTTACTTGAAAGTTGATTGGGCCAAGATAGATTTCATAAGCTTATTTCATTGTAGATCTGACTTTGCAGTTGATTGTAATCATGTAGGCCTTTAGCCATGCCAGCTGTTTGATTATAGGGATCACTTTGGTCAGAATATCTCAGCAAATGGTTGAATGGAATGCAATTTTGTGCAGACGTTCTTACTGACTTTGATGATTTCCTGACATGATGTTGACAGTTTTGGTTTGAGTCAGATATCTTGAAAACTTTCTGACAAGCTACCATGAAATTTGACACAGATGTTCAAGAGCCCCAGAACACCGGTTCTAGTCTCTTTTCTTCTGGCACCCCTATGAGGTTGATATTTGTGGTTTTGAGTGAAATGTCTTTTGTTTACAACTGTTTGATGGATTGCCATGAAATTAAACACACGCATTCATGTTCCCTAGATGAAGATCACAGGAGGAATTTGATCTCCTCTGACCTTTTGATGCTATCATCAGGTTAATATTTAATTTTATTTTTTGCTGTATCATGGTATGTCCATGCTTTTACTTTACCTATGACTGAAAGGTAGCTTGCTGTAATGTAGTAATTGAGTATCTGTAATGTGTTACAATGTAAAGTTGAGAGTAGTGTTAAAGCCATGCTAACAGCTCTTTAAGCCTCATCCTTAAAGAGCTGTTAGCATGGCTGTACACTTTTGAAAGTTTGGTTTTTAGCTTTTTTTCCTGTATCTTCACCTAGCTTAATGCAGATTAGATCTTATGGTTATGAGGAGTTATCCAGGAACGGTTCATAGGAAATGGTAGCCATTGCATTGCAGCTGTAGTGATTTCACAACCTACAAAAAGCAGCCAGATGCTTTATTAAATGGTACACAGGTGGTTTCAGAGGTGATCTATAATATCAAGAAATCCATGTCAATGAAGAGATGAGAAAAGAGGCCATGCTTTATGCTTGGCTTTATCTGTTCCAACACACAGACAGCAAGAGTGTGTGTGTGTGTGAGAGAGAGAAAGTGCTTGAGCGCTAAAACCAATTAAAGCCATTGAAAATGAACCTGTCACACACAATCCTCTAGAGCCATGTCAAAAAAGTTGAGCAGCGTTTCTGGAGTGGATTTGACTGCAGGGCCCAAAGTTTTAAAAGTCAATTAGCTCTCTCTCATCCTGAGTCAAAGTCTGACCACAAAGTTAGCACCAGTGATCTCGTCCTAGCTGACAGACGACTTACTGCAGGGAATACTGGAAATAGCTGGGCCCGTGTTGGTTGGTTGACAACTGGAATGTGTCTGTGCAACACATCACTGCACGTACACCCGTTAAAAAAGGATTCGACTATATGCATATGCACTTTTAGAAGTCAGTATGCGTTCAGACATTCAGCCGTGGAGTAAATCATAATAAATATAAATGTAAATGTTTTTTTTTTTCTTCGCTTTTTTTCATAACATGGATTAATATAACATTGTCATATGTCTTAATTTACTGTCTTATAATTGAATGAAAAACTTGTGTTCCATAGGAAACATTTACACTCTGTCCACTGCACAATGGCTTTGTATCCTTGCCCCAGCTTTGCCTTATAACAGAGATCTACAGAGAGCTCCCTGGATTTCATGTCTTTGTTTTTCACATTCACTGTGAATTATGCGACCTTATACACACAGGTGTTGTGCCTTTCTAAACTGTGTCTAATAAACTGGTTTTGTCACAGATGGACTCCAGTCAAGTTCTAGAGACATCTCAAGGATAATACTAAGCACCTGACCACAAAAGCAAAAGATCTGATGTTTTTGATTAAAAATTGAGATGGGCAATTGAATGGGCAAAAATTTATCCATGTAAAGAATGGCTCTGAATACTTCCTGAAGCTATGATATCTGGAAGTTTTGATCAAGCAATAGAGCAATAGACATCATTAATGGAATGTACAATATTGTACAACCACAGTCTTGATCTGCTGGCTCCACATTTGTCCTGCTGATCTGAGGGTCAAACCATCAACTTTCCAGCCACATACCCAAAGGATCTCTAACCTTTAGCCAACCACTTTCCCACCATTGTGTTTCTTGGTCCATCCAAGATCTTTAGTCACCCGCTTCACAGATCTCACCAGTTACCTCGACTGATAGAAAGTGATCGATAGAGATCTGATAGAGATGATGGTCTAAACTAAAAAAAATAAGGCACACCTGCCTTGATCTGTTGAAGCCCAGGCCGCTGGTAGACAGATGAAATAAAGAGGAGGAGGGAGGTGTACCTGTGTACAATGACTTAAACTATGACATGTACTCAAAGGATGATACCTACACATTATTTGACTAAATTCACCAATAGATACTTTGATTTGCAAATCTTAAATCAAATCCACCTAGAATTTTATTCACTTTCTCAAATTCATTTTGTTTCAACTGCATTAAGGAGATTTTTTTTCTCTCTCTCTTTTATATACTTTTCAACATTTTGCTTTCACTTTGAAATAGACAGACAGGAAATACATGCAATAAAGGTCCTCAGCTGGAATCAAACCATTGCCATTGCAGTTATATGGTCTGAACCGGTCCTGCAGTAAGGATATTTCTATGATAAAAGTCTGAAGTAGATCTTTGTTACTATACCATCTGGCGCTTTATCTCTGCTGTGGAAAATAGATTACAAAAGTATGTCACTATCAAACTCATATGACAACGTGACAGCTCGTTAATTGCTGGACTAATGAGGATTTTGGATTCTAAAGCCATCAGTCAAAAATGATTTTAACGGATCATGTGACACAAAAAATTGATCAAAATCAGTGCAAATGCCACTCATATCACATCCTTGGGGGGTGGGAGGGATCTTATTTACAACCTTGCTGTCAGCCATGTAATACTGAAGGATTTATATTACACTTAGGACTTAGGAGTGCCTTGGTTTTGGGCATTATGTTTTTTTGTCCGTCCGTCCCAGATTCTTCTACGCACGATATCTCATGAACGCTTTGAGGTCTCTCTGTCAAACTTTGCACAAATGTTGACTGTGACTTAAGGCAGATCTGAAAGGAGTTTGGAGGGCAAAGGGCAAGGTCACTATGACCATATTTATGTTTTACATGGTAATGCGATATCATAACAACCATTTGAGGGATGGCTTTCAAACTTTGCATAAATGTCAACTATGCCTCAAGGATGAACTGAGTAGATTTTGGAGGTCAGAGGCCAAAGGTCATGGTCGCTGTGATTGTACATTTAATTTCATTCAGGCAAATGTGATATCTGAAGAATACTTTGAAGGATGTTCTTTAAAGTTTGCACAAATGTTCACAGTCACTCAAAGATGAAGTGAGTAGATTTTGGAGGTTTTAGCTTAAAGGTCAAAGGATTGTCTTCAAACTTTGCACAAATGTTGACTGTGACTCAAGGATGAACTGATTAGATTGTGGAGGTCAGGGGTCAGAGGTCAAAGGTCAGCTGTGACCTTAATGCAAATGTGCTTCAGAATGTGTTATGATAACATGACGCCCTCCAGACATGTTTGCTCACTCCGCTCCTAAATGCCAGCTTTTTCTTCTTTTTTGTGTGCTTTTTGCTCTTTCTGCAGTGCACAAATGCCATGCATTGCTAACATACAACCGACAGGCACTGCTGGATATTGCCAACTCACACAGCCCCGACTGTGAGTGAGCAAGCTGACCCCAGGAGAGCCCGTCGCAAACGTTGATGCGAGCGAGGGAAGAGGTGAGGGCTAATTTAGCCTATTATAAGGCTATCAAGCCGTACACACAGATCATAAATGTCAGTGTCATGTCTCGCAAATGGCTGTTCCTTGCAAATTGCAGATGAAGGTACGACAGGACTCTTACATGTTCACACATGAGTTAGAAGTGTGGCATTTCTTTTGATTAGTGGAATGTCAAAATGATTGAGAGGAAATTATCTTACGGGAAACTGCACGGTGCATTTTGTGGATTTCATGAGACAGGCCCATGGAACTCGATGAACCCTGGTTTCTGGTGTTAGAACTCATCTGCTTTGTACACCCAACCGTCCAATCACAAACACTTCCTATGGCTTCTTTGTAGGATCAGGATTTAACACTTCCTTGACTGTCCCCAAAAGAAAAATATAGCACTGGGCATTTGGTCAATCACAACCAGTGTCTTTCACACTGGAAACTGTTGTCTCCCATCTCCTCTCAACAGTCAGCATTGGTTTCTTTTCACTGTGATCACAACTTTTACCAAGTTGTTTTAGTTACCAAAAAAAAGGCGAACCTTAAGCTTGTAGATGGCAGATCAGAGAACGCTGACCTTGTATGAACACTTGAAGCCTTACCACGATCTTCTCAAACCTTACACAAGAACATGGTTGATCAACTATAGTTAAGATTAGACAGCAAAAACTCTTGGTTAAGGTTAGGGTAATTAGGGTACCTGTTAACTGCCGGTCTGTAACTGGCTGAACTTTGGTTCATGTAAGCACCCATTCCTTGAGGAATACATTATTGCTTCACCAGCACCCATATCCATTGTGCGTATCCATTGTGCTTGGTCGAGGAATCGGACCGGTGACCCTCCGATCTCTGGGCGGTCCGAAATCCAAAGCCGCACGCTTAACTTGCTGAGCCACGGCCGCCCTCAAGTTTCCAGACTTTCAAGACCTTGTCTGTGTGTCTTATGGACCCACTCTGCAGTGTTTTAACGTTTGATAAGACATCAAACACACAAATCAGTCACTCCAACTTGACTTCCTGGACCATGCCACTGGTTAATTAAAGGCCCCCCTCAATCCAGTGGTCTGAATGTCTGTCTGATGTCCATCCACCACCCCACCTTCCTGCATAAAGGACACTAGCCAGCACTGGTACTGGACACTGGCTTCTGATGTATATAGTGGGCGATATTGGGTTCCATTTGATGGAAGGTGTGAAATTTGCCTTCATTTTGGGCAAACCAATATATGAGTCTAATTATGATGAACACAATGAGCAGTCTAGCATCAGGGCAGCTGAGGACTGAGCAGCTACATGAATAAAGAAATTCAATATATGTGTAATTTTGAACCCCCCTTGCTCTCTGGGAAGCTGGATGATGAGGGATCAGGTTCACAATGTTAGTGCTCAGTTGCACTCGGTCGGTCTGAGCAAGTACCCCGGCCAAGTCCAGTCCGTCCCCGTTTTTTTTCCCCGATGTCTCCTCCATGCACCAGCTCACTTCATAGCTCCGGGGCGCCGCACTAACCACTGAAGAACAGGAACAGAGATACTAAATATACCCCCAGTGACTCTTGGGTAATCAGAGTCTTCTGTCGCCCAGAGAAGTCTCCGTCTAATTGCACTCTGATTAGACGAGCTGCCAAGTCTCTCAGTGAAAGGTGTGGAGGGAGGAGCCTCCCTCATGTGCTGTTACACTGACATTGTCTCTATGCTAAGACACAAAATAGAGCAGATGGAGGAAAGTCGAGCGAAATTATAGATGCTGACCTCTTAAGTGTAGTGTTCACTAATTCCTGCATCACACTGGACAAGGCCTTCACATATCCAGATTTCTACATCTTTAGTTCTTGTTTAAATTAATAGGGAGGTGTTTTTTTTTCTTTTTTCAACTTTGAAAAATCTCTGCTTTTTGTAATCTAACAACTTCAGCTACCGTATCCTTTCCTTACAAGAATTAACAATTACCCCACCGCTGTTATATACACTGCTGTTCGTTCTGCCAGAGTCAGGGGAAAGGAAAGCAGCCCCTGTGTTTAAAAAAAGATCAAATGAAAGTGAATTTATTAAAGACAGATATAAATATGATTCTCTCCCCTCCAACCTCCCTCTCTCCCTCCCTCCCTCTCCAAATTAGAGGATTCTGTGCTAATTAGAAATGTGTTAAAATCACAAAGGAGGGAGAGAGGAGATCATACGGTATTAATGAACAGAGACAGAGGGATATCATCCAATCTCCATCTCTATCTCCATCCCATCTCTCCCTCTGCACACACACACTCCCCCTCTCCTTTTATCTGCCTTTGTTTCCTGCTCTTCTCAATTCCCTCGCAAACTTTGTTTCCACTTCTTTCTTCTCCTTTGTCTTTTCAGCCTATGCCCCCCCCCTGCCTTTTTTCCTCCTATAAATTCCTTGATTATTTAGTTTTTATCTCCAATTTCCCCTTTTCCTTTTTCTCTCTTCCCCCCTCTCGATTCCCCACTACTCCCCAGTCCGTTGGCAGCGCCACAGCGCTCCATTAGGCAGCTGTGTTCTGGTTGGCGTGGTTGGAGGCCTGGCGATGTGCCACGCTCGGAGTGTCTCAGCAGCCCTTACCCATCCGTCTGCCCGCCCAGCCCCATGGTCCTTAATTAATGAAAGCTCTGTTGTTTTTGTTTACCGGCCTGTTATATGCTAATCCAGTGAGCCCTGCGTGTGCGTCCCCGTCCTTTCTCTGTGTCTGTTTGTACCCCCTCAGCTGACAAGGAAGATCTCAGCAGCCTCGACCCGAACTCAGTTCTGATAGCCATTTGATCGCACTGTATTCTCAAAGCCATTCTCCTTCGAATGATTCTTGCACATTTAAAGGATCAGTTCACTTAAATTACAAGAAAGCATATTTTCCCATTAACACAGGTAGTGTTGGTTTATTTGTCCAGATATTCAAATATCTGTCTGCACTCCAATGCATTGAGGATAGACGGAATTTAATTTGTCATGCTCACAGTACTGAAAATTTAAAAAAAATCAAGAGCAACATTTCTTTCCAAAAACTGCCCCTGTTGCTCTGGACAATCCACTTTGATGAACTGTTTCTTTGCTGCTGTTGCAAAAATCTTGCTGAAGTTTTGTTTAAATTTTTTTCTCATCTTTGAATCATCAGTGCAAAACCATTTATAGAAAAAAATCTTTGGAAAAATATAATCAAGGTACATGACATAAAAACATAAAGTTAGCCAGCTGAGTTTTTGACCACTAGGAGTGCTATGGAGCAATGTTTACAAGCAGGTTCCTGCATGGTAACAAGTCATAACATAGTAATAGTAATGCAAACAAACACAAAGAAGAATGCTAAATATGTACCAACATTCCCAGGTTCACAGACGCACACAATAAATTTTGATGAGTAACACTGAACGTAAAGATTTGTTTGTTAACAGGAAAAAAATGTATAGAGTACCTTCTAAGATTCCCATGGTGCATTTCAGTATGAAACATCCATCCCGTTGTGTACACCACTGATGAGCTTTGTAGAAACGTGAAAAGACAATCAATAATTTTAATTGCTTTCAGATTCTGGGTCAGTTTTGGATCAAATCAGAAATGATGGGTGCTCAGCTGCCTTACAAAACAAGAAGGTGGAAATAATTAAACAATAAACCTATATAAGCACTAAATTATTCAGAAGGCACCCTCCTAAGGTTGTATTGGTGAACACTGAGCAGTATATATATATATATATTTAAAAAAAAAAAAAAACCTTCCAGAAGCAGCTTCTCTGAGTGGAAGCAGAAATCTCAGAGACAGATGTCTCAAAATCTGGACAAATAAAAACCAGAATTATGTGCATGCATAGACATAAGTGGCAAAATATTTGTTTGTTTGTAATTTGGGTGAATTGACCCTCTAATGCCACTATTGATTATTGCGTAACATCATTAATATATTGACCTCATGCAATAAAGGAGTGTTCCGACTCCGACTGTAGTGTTTGTTGCACTGAGGTCCATAAGTATATGTATGGAAATGACACAAAACCCATGAGCTGAACCTAAACCTGAACCTGCATCATTATACTGATAATTTATTTACAGAGCTTTTGAGGTCAGCAAAGTTAGTTGATATATCATACATATCTTTTTAACCTGATGAGGTGATGTCAGACCTTGTGGACTTCTCATAAATGTAGACATGTGTTCACATCTTACAGAAATGTATATCAGACTGTGTGAAGCCATCAAGATCCAAACTTGTGTTTTCTACATCCAGCGAGACAAAACAAGAAATGGAACAAACCATAAACTGATTGTGATTATTACGAAATGTCATCCGGCAGATTCATTGGGGTTTTTTTTGTTTTGTCTTTTTCTAAATGACCAAAACATGGCAAAGCCAGTTTTGGAAAGTCCCAAAAATTTCTCTCAGAGTTTTATTTGGACGGAATGGAAGATGGATCATCATCAAATAGAAACAAACTGGTGTGAACTAGCACAGATTTAAGTGGGATTCAGGGTTTGAGTTTTTTCATACGTGACATTACAGGATCTTTACAACCATTTGCTTGATTTAGCCAACATGTTTAAACACTGGGAAGCATCTCCAATGATTTGTTAAGCATGAGGCCTTCTCAGCTGGGCTCAATTAGAGCAATGATTAATGACTAATAGAATGTGTTCGTGCCTGCAGCCTCCCACCTCACCTGCATGTTTGGATTTATGCTAACAGTGTTTGTACAGAAGGTAAAATGGGTCATAATTTTTTTTTTCGACACCATGATGAAACCTACACTTCAGGACACGAAATCCCCAAATAAAACTCCACTGAAAGAAGAAACCAGCTTCAGAGGCATGACAGGATGATGGCTGCGTTAAAATAAATTTATAATAAGAAAAAAAGTGAGGCACTAATCTTACTAATGCTTAGTGTCACAGACAAAGCTGCATTTCCTGTGTTTTCAGCTGCGCTGACTTGTAAACAGCGTGTGATGATGACGCTTCAAAAGACACTCCACTCTCCTCTCCCCATCAGCCAGAGCTCTAACCTTTCCTGTCACTGTGAATTATGGGAAGGATGAGAGCAGAGGGATAGGACAGCTCTCTGAAGAGGGATGAAAGAGGGAGATGGAGAGGGAAGGGGGGTGGGGAGGGGTGAAGATAGAAAGATGTGGAGAGTTGGATTGGAGGGGAATGAAGGGAGATCAGACTGCGATCATCCAATGAACTTTCTTTTGTCTGTCAATTAGAGGGCTAATTTGTCTCTGGTTGGGGTCCAGAGTGCCAGAGAGACACAGCATTAAAATGGAGCTCAGAGGGATAATAAGGGGCTCTGGGACCATTCTGCTGCCTGTCCAAACATTAGCAAGTACAAAAGCACTACATAACCCAGACAACACGGATGATCTGCAGGAGGGCTTCCCACAAATATGATGCCGATTAGACCACAGACCCCAATTTGACCAAGATTTACGCTTGGGAACCCCCACCCCCCAAACACTGGAAGATTCATGCTGCTGCTATGCATGTGAGAGCAGCAACACTCAAGAGAGCAATTTTTGCCTGGGAGACCCCCACCATCCCCACTCCCCGATCAAGAAGCCAGCCACAGACCAGTATGCCACAGTTAGCTCAAGGAAGGTCTGACATTTGTCATTTTGATTTTTGGCATTAGGAAGAACCGGCCCCTGAACTAAACATCTTTGTTGCATTCTGATCTCTTTTCACATTCTAGAGCTTTTTGTTTGTTCCAAAACAAAAAAGTTTTTTTCACACATTTTTTTTATGTGCAGGTTCTCCATCCATCCATTATCTATACAGCTTATCCTCTCAAAGGTCATGCGGTGGATTCCTTGGTACACGCTGAACAGGTCACCAGTCTCAGTCTCAATCACAGGGCTGACATGAAACAACTGTTCACACTTATATATATGGACAATTTAGAGTCACCAATTAATCTAATCTGAATGTCTTCGGACTGTGGGAAAAAGCCGAAGTACCCGGAGGGAACCCACGCAAGCACGCAAGAATATCCCAACTCTACACAGAAAAGACAAACCCAGAGCCTTCTTGGTGCGAGGTAACAGTGATAACCACTGCACCTCTGTGCCATATGTCTGGATGTTTTTTGTTCAGATGCCTTCGTAGATGTGAGGCTCCACTAGTCAGTAGCTCCCAAGATGACACATACGCAAAGTGTCACAAGGTTTTATGAATCTAAATGAAATAGTAATAGTAAGTCCTTTTAAGGTGTTGGTTTCCAATAGGGAAGCATTGTATCTTGTCAGATTTAACTCCACAACAACACAAGTAATGCAAAAGCCCAGAGAAGATCAAGACACAGATGGAGTCAATTAACAGTTTTATAAACATCCTTCATTCAACCCTTGGATGGATACTTCAGTGAAAGTGTGTGTGTATGTGTGTGTGTGTCTGCGTGTGCGGTGTAGTGATCTTAACTGAATATTGATAAGTGAGGCGAACACACAGGGTAAACAGCTGTGACTGGTACTTCATCATATGTGTGTGCGCATCACTCATTATCAGGCCCAGCTGCTCCTCCGAGACGAGTCATCAGACAGTGACCGCACACACACTCACACGCACTCATACACAAATTCATACACACTCACACTTATTACAGTAACTGACAAACAATTTTGACAGAGATCAAAGTCACCAAACTGCAGAGAGGGAGTCCCCAGTGGCTTTGTTGTTTGTTCAGTAAACAGGCCTCTGAATATTTGATTTATTCAGCACAACTTTCTCTAGCACAGAGCCTCTCCTCGTTCCTCGCAGGGGTCGCTACCTGGGTAGGCCCGACATCTTCATCCTGTTGCCATGACAACGGAACCCATCACCTTAGTAACAGAAGTCACTGGCAGAGCCAGTTTGCGAAGATGGATTTA
Organism: Toxotes jaculatrix; assembly: GCF_017976425.1. Classification (NCBI taxonomy): domain Eukaryota; kingdom Metazoa; phylum Chordata; class Actinopteri; family Toxotidae; genus Toxotes; species Toxotes jaculatrix. The sequence goes on along the minus strand of NC_054415.1, from coordinate 16,448,300 downwards.
GAAACGACTGGCATTTGTTTGGGTGGAAGGAAGCGTTGTATGAAGGGGGCTTTACATTTGCGTCACAAGTTTCCTAGCAACCCATGCTCGGTGCCGGGATGGCACAGCTAAATATGCTTATGGAAGGAAGACTAAGCAGTTATTTTTGGGGAAAAAGCTATGCGAGAACAAAAGAGAAGAAGCATAAATGTCCCCTTGTGTGGCATCAAGAAAAGACACTGATACCATAAGAGCCAACGAGACTGAGAGCCTCCCTATTACTGAGAGACCTAGCAATTTGGCTGCAATTTATTATTCTTGGTTGATCTACCTAAAGCTAGTAGAAAGTGACACACAAAAATTTAAATAGAGTTTATGGGGTTTTTCTTTCTGATTATGCAACTGTTTCCATCACGTTCAACAAAAGCAAAAATTAAATAAAATACGTCTGAATAGAATGGCTTAAGCTTATATCAAAATGTGTTAAAAGTAAGGCAGTATGCCATAAATATAACAAACATATGACATAAATACACAAAGAATATGGCAGTGGCAACTCCAACTACAAGAGTAAGGAGCTATAAGATTTGGGCAGGGGTGGACTGCTATACCGGAGCACAGCTATAATGTTTACACAAGTGTACATTCATGGTTAATTTGTGGCTTGTTAGATAGGTAAACCCTGTTCCTGCTGTGGCAAGTTTACATATGTTAGTTAACTAAAGCTTTTTTACTACGCAGCAATCAGCCAAACATCTAGCCAAGTTGTATGCAACAGTACCATGATAATAATACACATCTGATAATAGTTAGACAGCTGTGCTGATTAAAGTTTACACTTTAATAGCATATCAGTTCAGCAAGATCTGTGAGAGACAGACTAAAAAAACAGCCTGAAACACATCCCGTGCAGGAGGCTGCTGTCCCCATTACAGTGGTCTTTTAACCATGACCACTGTCTTTGCCCAGTTTTATCATTGTCCAAATATATTTAGTTGCCTAAACCCAACAAAACCTTTACCATAGTGGTGGCAGTTTTGGAGTGGTCCACTGCTGTGGCCCGGATGGAGGTATGTCAACAAATATTTGATGGGTACTTTTGTAGGAACTTTTGTGGTTCCCAGAGCCTTGACTTTTTTATTTCACCTATCTACCTCAGCTGTGCTTTGTGTCTACTTATAATTAACAAATATATAATGCTAACACGCTAAACTGAGATAGTGAACATTGTAAACAATCATAATGTATGCGTAACATCAGAATGTTAGCATTGTGACTGTGACCATGTTAGCATGCTGATTAGCATTTAGCTCAAAGCACTGCTGAGCCTATGTACAGCCATGTAGCCTCTAGCATGGCTGTAGAATCTAAGGGTAATTTCACACCGAACCTGTTTAGTTCAGTTCAAATGAAGAATGGTACACTTTTCCTGGCTAGTAGAGTTAATTTGCACAGTTATAAAACCTGTCAATTAAACCACAGACTTTGGTTTCTTTGAGGTGTGAATTCAAACAGACCCACCACAGTATTTCTTTGATAGTAGGTGTGAACTAAACTACTGATAAACCCTTCTCCAATCTTTGTGTAAGCACTCTGAGTCATGATCATATCCCATAGTTACACTTTTGGACTTTGGTTTGGCTTCTTTGTGTTTCTGTTTTCAATCACCTGTTGGGTATTTAAGTCTCTGTCCTCCTCATCTTCGACGAATACGAGTCTGTATGTGAGGATGAGAATGTTCATGATCAATCAGACACTCAGAAGTAGTGTGTTGCAGTGCTGCAGTATGTTGTATTTTTATCTTATTGCTTGTATTTTGGCTGTTTATTAAATCCCTGTCTCCATCTCTTTGTCACTGTTCAAAACATGCTTTCCGTTTGAAGTCTAATCAATACTAAAGATAGTCCTTATACTTTTGAATCAGTTATGTCTTCAGTGGTGGAGGAAGTGCTGAAGCTTAGTACTTAAGTAAAAGTACAAATATCCCGCAAAACATTTACTCAAGAATCTTACTTAAGTAAAAGTACTAAGTACTTACTTTTAAATTTACTTTAAAGTATTTTTTTAAAGTAAAAGTACTCACGCAGTGCGTTGTCTTAGTGTCGGGGCTGTGCCATTTTATTTATTTAATTATTTTTAATTACTTTATTGATTCCCTCCTGCGGAAATTACTCATTTTACCAAGTGAACGAAACACACGCACAAGATAGATGTAGATATATTGATTTATGCCTCTGCCTATGTCACTGCTCACAAGCAACTATACAATACATGGTTAAATATGGTCAAAGATGGCTGTCTAATTCTGAGCTGGAGGGCTCAGGCTCACGCTCAGCCGACGTTGGCTCTGGGCTCATGTTGATGTTGCATGTCGTTTCTTCTCGCCGGAATCAGGCCAGTCCACTAGCTCGTGCTGCTACCAAATGTGCGCTCTGCCATCATTGGAAGTAATAGAGCCACTTGATTGATTGGCAATGGCAAACAATGCCTCAACGCAATCAATCTATTTTTTTTTTGCATGCAAGAATTTGAGGAAATTATGTTCATAACGTGACGAGTAACGGCATAAATTGTAGAAATGTAGTGGAGTAGAAAGTACAGATAATTGCTGCAAAATGTAATGGAGTAAAATCAAAAGTACGCATTATTATTTTTACTTAAGTAAAGTACAGATCATGGACTGTATAAGACATGGACGTAGCACCCGTGATGTCACCCATTGGTTTCGGGGAGTCGGTTTTGTGACCAAACCATGGGCATTTGAGCTGCGCCATCTTGGATTTTAGTGGGAGCGTACTTTCCATATTTGGCGAAGAGGTGGTTACTCTACGGGTCAGCCGGGGTCAGCCGGCCGAGAACCCAGCCACTTAGCTCGGAGCAACCGAGCTAGCCTAAGGCTAATCAGCTAGGCTAACAAGCTAAGTCCGACCCGACTAGCTCGACCCCGTACGACCGCAACACAGAGCATACAACAGAGATCATAATGTTGCTGCTGTGTTTTAAACATGACTGTTTCAGATAGAGAGGTTTTAGATGGAGCTGCAGGGTTTGGTGGAGTTGTGGGGGGAAATTTATTTCTAGCTTGTTATTTAACTGTGAAACATTCATTATTTCATATTGATAAAATATATTAAAAAGTTAAAAACATTATTATTGTTATTATTATTATTATTGTCATTATTATTAATGATAACGATAAAAATAATTTTGATAATAATATATTAAAATGTAAAAGCTTTCACCGCTGCCTCCATCCACTATCCACTTACAGTTACAGCAGCACACCACCGCTTACTGACAGAGCTGCTCTGTCCATGCAATGTCTGACTTTTTAAACAGAAAAATGAGACGAAATAAAATTGTAGCCTAGTATTCCCACAATAAACGGACTCTGAGAGCACGGAACACACCGCAGCAGCGTTCCTAACATTATCCACTCTGGTCCTCTATCTGTATCAGCAGCGACCATAAATCGGCAATTAAGTCATAAGCCAGCGGCAAAATATGCCGGTACATGTTAATTAGTGCAAACATCCAGGTAAAATAGTGAGAAATTTACTTACAGAAAAAACTGCAACACAGACTCCTTAGACGGTCGGTTAGTACAGTCTAGTGCTGTGCGATAGTACGATATATAGAGTTAAACTATCGTACAGTCCTCTATCGTTTTTATCGTAATTTTAACGTGTATGGGCTGTAATTGCTCAGATAATGTAACTGCAGCTGTGTTGCCGCTTTCGGCAGCATTTTACGACACAAACTCCTTTACGGCTGACTGTTGACCATGCCGGCTGACTGCTCACTGTTTTCCATTTGCATGAGAGCTAGTTATGGATTCCGCTAGTGGTAGCATGGTCGTAGGGATGGAGTGCACAACAAACGTCGAACCAACAGAGGAGGAATTGGTCCCCAAACGAGGGAAAAGGAACTCCACTGTTTGGTTTTGGTTTGGATATAAAAAGACAGACATTAACCAAAACAAGGTGATATATAAAATATGCCACCAAGAGGTCGCTACTCGCGACTCGAACACTACTAATCTACTACTAATTTGAAGACAAGGCATGCTGAACAGTACACGGAGAGTCAAAAAATGCAGCAAAGAACGAAACCTAAAACTGACGAAAAGAAAAGCACACAAACAAGCATCAAAGCGTCAATGTTTAAAGGTACTGCGTATGACAAGGATTCCCGCAAACACATTGAAATTACAGATGTACAGATACATTCATATGTGTCGACACATATGAATGTATGAATGTATGTTACTAGCACTTTATGTTGCTACTGTATTTTATTTCTTTGCACTTTATTGCACTACTTGAAAACTGAATACTGTATCTGAGTGGGTCTGTTACTGTACTTTATTTCTTTGCACTTTATTGCATTACTTGAAAACTGATTACACCATCAGATATTTCTGAATGGTATTTGTTCATTTAATATATTACATTTTAATTTATTTTATTATAGTTTTTTTAATTGTATATAGACACTGTAACAGTGTCTATAGAGATAATTGCGACTAACTATAAGTTTAATAAATAACTAGGACTGTAACTACAACTAATTATAAGCTTTGTCAAACAAAAAGGTTTTAAGCTTAATTTTAAAATTAGAGAGGGTGTCTGCTTCCCGAACCCAAACTGGAAGTTGGTTCCACAGGAGAGGGGCCTGATAGCTAAAGGCTCGGCCTCCCATTCTACTTTTAGATGTTCAGCACCTGAACCTGGTTAGATGAAAGTGCCCCTAATGAGCTTTTGTGTGAGAGGAAAGCTGTGATGGCTGGCTGCTTTATCACCAAACACAGGGATTAAAATAAATGTATGATTATACTTTTCTCATTCCAGAAAGTGTTTTTTTTTTTTTTTTTGTATCATACAGAAAAACTGGGCCAAAAAAATAGGATTACACGCATCTCAGAGAGATATATATGTATGTGGTTTGAGATTGATTTCTCTCTCACTGTGGGTTACTGCCCTCTCTTGTTTTTTAGCCCACTTTGTAGACAAGCTGATTCCTTCATTTTATTGTTGCTAGAAGTCAGACTGTCCGGACATGTCTGGTCGGCTGGTAAGGCAAGAAGCAAAAAAACAAAAACAAAAAAAAACATGCACTGAACAAATGGCATGATGTAGAAAGATGAGGACACGGATGGACCACAAATAAATGTGCATTGTGTTGACTGAAGGATGTGGGTTGTGAGAGATGTTTTTCCTGAATACAGCCCACACGGAAATATACAGTTCTACACACATACACACGTACATCTGTCGTGAAGATACGGACAGCTCTGATTGCCCTCAGGCCTTCGTTTATGTACAGATAGGATTTGGTAAATTTCCTGCGTTTCACAACATCAATAGCCTGCTATAATATGTGGAACACAAGCAGTGCAAATCCAGACTCAGTTCTGTCATGCTGCCTATGTAGGGCCTGAATCCTGCCAGAGCTGGCCCCACAATCACCCCCTCATGTGCACACATCTCTTGGTTTTACTATATTTGCGGGGACCTGTGATTGATGCAATACATTCCCTAGTCCTTACCCTACCCTGAACCATAACAACTAAATGTCGAAAATCAACTCTTACCCTAACCTAAACCTAATCCTAACCCTAAAACCAAGTCACCAACCTCAGAAAGCAGGCTTGACCTGTGGTGACCTCAATTTTTGTCCCCATTGTAACACAAGGCTCCATGGGTTAGTGTGAAGTCAGGTTTAGTCCCCACCAGGATATAAAAACATGCCCCCCACACACACAGGATGCTGTGTGAGTCATGTTTAGAAGAATTCATTTGTTTTTCAAAGCTCAGTGTGAGTAACTCTTACTTTGCAGCTTTAATGGATATTAAAGCAAGAATCCGCCTTCAGACTCCCACATCATCACTTTGTTTTATACAGTGCTTTCAGGAAATGATGTCACTAGGACTTGTTCACTATCACATTCTGCTAAGAATAACTTTTCTAAGCAGTAAACATTGTGCAGTTGAAATGCCTATCCTTCAACTCCAAAACACACTGAATGTGTAACATCCATTCAACTCATATTACACATAAGTCCACACAAGCAAAAATCAATCTGTTTAAAACACAGTATCATTGATGTTAAACTCAAGCCAGTGTGTTACTTGGTGACGATGACGACATCTGGTCAGGTATTTTCAGTGTCTGGAGGATGATCTGACTTTTAGTAGGTCACTGAAACTGAGTCTAGAAACTGATCCAGAGAAATAAAATTCCCCACATTTGTACAAAACAAGCTGTTGTATGGACTTTGTGCCACTGAGGTGATTGGTTGCTTCCAGATTGTGCAGGCTGTCTACAAACAAAGCCAAGCCCACAGGCAGTTAGCAAGCCAGTCTCTAACATCACGATTTAACTGACAGTTAAATGATATTCAGCTAGTAATGTAAGGTCAGTGCTGCATTTCTTTGTTTAGAAGAAGTGTGCGTGCACCTCACGCTGCTACTGTTGTTGTTGTTGCTGCTGCTGCTACAGAGCCTGTGGGCTACAGGAGCTCTACTGAACCTCCTCAGAAATTCCTCAGAAATTCTCCCATGCCTTGGAAGTAGAACTCAAAGGTATGATCACATTTTCCTGTTTAAGGTGTTAAAGACTGTGCTTGCACATTTATTCCCCCAAAATCTCTAAGAAACGTGAGGGCACCTGTAGCCTGCTGCTAACTCTCACAGACCCTGTCCAGTTGTGCCCATAATTCATGCAAGGCATCATGAAACTTGGAATAACACAGACAGAGGTTAGTCAGTAATTTCCTTAAACAGTCAGCGACTGTAATTTTTCACAAATGTTTCTGAAATAGGAGAAAATAATGCATTTGCTGGGGACTATTTTCAGCAGTGAATTAATCTACATCTTTGAGATGCTCCTGTATCTCAGATAGGGACATGGAAGTTTTTTGTTGGTCACGTCTGAGAGAAACAAACAAACACACAGACAGAGTTAAAGTGTCTGCATGCTGCTGCACAGACCAGACTGTGGGCTGCAGGTCAGCTGACCCTCCTTAGAGACTACACATAGTTCACTGTCGCTGCACACTGATCTCTCACACACCTCCAGCAGCCACAAATGCAAAGACATTTAAACAAATGGAGCCACATACACAAATCAATACAACTGTGTTGACTGACTACGGAAGGCCAGAGCAGGGTGAAGATGACATGGGGGGGCAACATTAATTCCATTAAACACTGAAGCCTACTCCAAACTTTTCAGACATTCCAGTAGCAGCGTCTGGGATAATGTGCACAAATAGCAGCAGTGTGGTGATGTGGCTGGCATCTGTTACTTTCAGGGGAATACACTTGGTGCTGGAACAGGGGCACACCTGGGGAATGGTACATCGTGCTTTTGTTCTGACCTTGTGTTTCTTTAACAAACACACACACACACACACTTAGAGGAAAACTGGCAAAGAGTTGGCACATGCCCCAAACATGCAAACTCAGAGAACTGGTTTACATAAAAACACACGCAAATACATACACACACATTCAATGAAGCAGACAAATACTTGGCACATATACATGCACACATACACAAGCACACACATATACCTATTTTAGTGGCTCATAATCAAAGTACAGTCCCTGTTGCCCTGCCCTACATCCTTCCATGGTGTAATCCAGTGCAGTGGTCCCCCAGCGGAGCTCCTGACATTGAGTCTTATTATAGACACCGCACCGTCCAATTATCACTGCTATCAGCAGCCACAGAGCGTAACACACAGACCCACTTGTGTGTGTGTGTGTGTTTGAGGCGGGGTGCAGTCCATGCTCCATATATCTGTGACACTGCTGTTACACCTGCAATTCAGATTGAGGCTGAAGGGGAGAAAGGGGACATGGAGGTCAGTGACGATCGTACAGAGACCCGGAGACATAAGCAATGGACAAAATCTTCTTCTTTTTTTTTTTTTTTATTGTGTTCAATGTGGTCTTTCTTTTTCCAGAGGGGGAGCAACCAAGCATTAATCAAAACTATTCAGGTAGACTAGAGGAAATCTCCTTGAAATAATGTCCTCTTAAGTTTAAAAAAAAATATGAACTGTGGTAAAAACCTACTGCCATGTATAGCCTATACTGTTATTTAAAAATGCTTGTCACAGGAACAAATAAAGTTGTCATGTTGCCGTTTCAAACCACTAACATGTCATTGTGCAAAATCCTACTGACGAATGAAAATGTTACTTATCAGTTTTACAGAATAATCAATGAATATCAATATATCATTTTTAAGATTTTGGGGAAAGCAGTTATGTGAGGGACAAATGGTGGCAAACTTTAAAGGAAAAGCTAAAGATTTTGGGAAATACATTAATTTGTTCTCTAGAGTGAGATGATCAATGTGACCCTCTCTTTGTGTCTCATTTGTTTAATCCCCAAAATGGCAAACAAGATATAACTGATAATTATTTGTCACTAGTTAGCTAATGCTACCTAGTTAGCTAATGCTAAGCTAACCTAGTGACTATTTGAGGGTCAGTTTCAAATAAAGAAACTCTGTTCAACCTGCTTTAATAAAACATGCTCAGCCTTTCTACTATGCAAGTACTGAAAAGTCTCAGAGATTTTCAAATCACCTGTCAACACCACTGGTAGCAACAGAATCAGTAGCTAAGTAGCTAAATATGCTTCTGCATGTTATCTGAGTTCACCTCCAGAGGTTAGTCAGTAATTTCCTAAAACTGTTGGCCACTGTAATTTTTCACAAACAAAGCTGAAATAGTGCAGTTGTTGGGAACTATTTTCAGCAGTGGATTAATCCACATTTGGAGCTCTGAGTATTTTGGGCAGCAGAACAGTGTGTGTGGGGACTGAGACAAAACAAAACTGAAAAAATCTAGTATATGGCTGGATGGTATATGGGTCTGAAATTAATGAGCGCTACATGTTGTCAATTTGATTTGATTTTTGTGGTTTGAATCCTAAACACACAGCATGTTGACAGCGCACATTCTCCATGATCTTGGAAAACTGGTCTTCATGGCCAAATTAGGCTTTAAATAGAGGAGTGTGTTTGCAGATAGGAAGGCAGGTTGCTGCAACATTTAAGATGAATCAAAATCAATTCTAATCACACTGAATAAGCACTGAAGAGACATTTAGCCAAGGGAGGAGAACAGCTTGAAAAGCTCCCATGATGCAGTGGATTTTCCCTGTCTTGTTCTCTGCATGAGCCTGACTGGCTGTCCGTCACCAGCTTCCTCTTCATCAGATTTGTAAGCTTTGATTTCTTTTTTGTCCACTGACCCTCCCTCCTCCCAGCTGAGCTCCTGTTATTCCAGTTATTCTCTTTAACAGGCCAAGCTACCAGATCACGTTTAATAATCTATCAACATTTAGGGAAAAAAAAAAGTCTTGAAATCTCTTCTTTTTGAAAACATGCCACAGAAACCCTATCTCCTAGGAATTACGCTTCAGATATAAACTGCAGCAGCAAAGTGGTGCAGTGGTTAGCACTGTCGCCTCATAGCAAGAAGGTTCTGGTGCATGTTCTACCCATGCTAGCGTGGGTTCCCTTCGGGCTTCCTCCCACAGTCCAAAGACATGCAAATAAGGTTAACTGGTGACTGTGAGCATGAATGGTTGGTTGTCTCTATATGCCAGTCTTGTGATAGACTGGCAACCTATCACCCAGTCTCTTGCCCCAAGTTGACTGGGATTGGCTCCAGCCCCTGCCAGTGACACTTGGATGAATGGATGAATGTATATGATGGATGAATGAATATCCTTTAAGAACATATTGTTTTTCTCTATCTTAATCCCATCTCTGCCTGCCTCTGACAGGTTAGAAAACCTGGAGTTCTCATTATTGTTCTAAATATTGTCCAAGATAGGAATGATTTCCTAAACTAAGGAAGCAGGTCCTGAAAGTAGGACCAAATATGCATCATTTTTGGTTCGGTTTTGGGAAAGACCCTGGTCTGGTTTAATACTAAAAAACTCAGATGCAAAGTGTTTATTTACATTTAACCAAAACCCACCATTTTTCCCGAACCTTGACAGTTGTAACTACAGTGCTTTATTCATTTAGAAAAAATACACTGGATTACTGAATAATCCAGCCAGTCATTACGTTTCCTTCAAAACGTATTTGTTAGCAGACGGTTTTGGACATGAATGAGAACAAACTGATAACAGAAGAAGAAGAAGAATAGGGGGTGGGGGGGGGGGGGGGGGTGTCTGAACGCTTGTGGCATCTCATTCCTTCAAGCACAAAGCGACTTCCACATCAAAATGTCACTAGAACAACAGCTGCTACTCCGGTGATAGTGCTTTAAAGTAAACTTTCAAGAACTCTCCTAAAAGCAGACACACACACACACACACTAACCCACACCCTGTCTTTAATGAATAAGACGGTGAGGGGATGGGCAGGGGATGGAGGGAAGTAGGGTTGTGTGTATGTAGGGAAGGAAAGGGGGGGCACAAAGTGCTGATATTATGGGAGGAAATCTGTGTGGGAAAGACAGGCAGTCAAACTGTCAGGCGTGAGCGCTGAGACGGAACAAAGAGGAACAGCGGAGACGATTACAGTGGCGTAGCGGAGTGACAGAGGCAGTGTGCGCACAGATGAAGATGAAGGGAGGAAGAAGTCTGGGGGGGTGGTGCGCACCAAATACACCACACACGCATATTTCCACTGATCGATGGTAGAGTGGAGATATATCCTGATTCCAAGGCCTCAGCACTTTCATTAGGCCCTCATGGAACGCAGAGTGATAACTTCCACTTCCGGCATCTCCCAGAAATATTATTGCTGCTTCTTGCTTTTTTTTTTTTTTTTTAATTCCTTCATTTTCTTTTTTTTTCCAGTAAACATCTGCAGGCTGCAAAGGAAAGTACAAAATAGCAAAAAAATGAATAACTCTTCTGGGCTGGATCAGAGGAAAAATTGACTTATGCCAGCCAAAGCAACAGAAGTGCACACAAATAACGTCTGTTTTAACAGCTGCCAGATTCACTTCTCCTCTGACCAAGTCTCCATGGCCATGGAGCTTCATTTGTCAATGTCAGGCTCCTGGAAGGGATTTGGAAAAATGAAAAAAAAAACTTCTACTGCCATCTCCTGGAGAACATTTTGCATTACAACACAGAACACAGAATTAACTCTGAGGTGGATAAAAAAAACATCCCACACAGGTATTCAGGCCTGTATTTCTCCAACCTAACTGACCAAAAATGATAAATATTTGGTTCTAGTTTTGGGACCTACTGTCTTAACTGAGGAAATTATTCCTATCTTGGACAATGTTTAGGGGGCTGGAGTCAAATCCCAGCTGACATTTGGGCAAGAGGTGGGGGTACACCCTAAACAGGTCGCCAGTTTATCACAGGGCTGACAAATAGAGATAAACAACCATGGACAATTTAGAGTCATAAATTAAGAAACAATATCTGTATATTGTGATATGCATAACTTTGGACTATGGGAGGAAGCTGGAGTACCTGGAGAGAATCCTCCAGGTAGCTAGCATTCGAACCCAGCCCCTCTTCAAGGGCATCATTTGGCAAATGCTTTTTTTTTTTTTTTTTTGACAGACCTCCTGCAAGATGCAAAAGAAATGCTTGCTCAGTCCACATGAACTGAGGTCCAAGCAGCAATTTGCAATTTATGTCTTTAATATTACCCATGATTTAGGTATATGTAGATTGTTGCCATGTATTCCCCAACACTGGGTGACATTACAGAAAACAAATTGTTGTCCCACCTGTAAAGATGCATCCTGTGTTGTATAAATAACGTTTAATAAAATCGTGTTTAAAATGAAAATTCTACAGTGTATGTTTTAATAAATCTACTTCTGTCTTCCCGCATTTTGTTTCAGGATACCTTGGTCAGATGCAGTTTCAGTTAGTTTCAGTTTTGCATTGGGTTAAGCAAATGTTTTGTCTAATATTTTTCAGGAGCACCTACCAACAACTCTCACCTTGTAACCAGGGTGTCCCTGTCCCACCTCTCACCACTCCCTGTTCAGGCCGCAACCACAGGGATCACATGGAGATAGAGAGGGGACAACATTCTTGTCATGGACATCCCACAATCCCACATTAATGCAGCCTACTTGCCTAAGTGCTTTTGAAAAAGCAGCCCCACAGGTTTGTAGATCAAGAGATGCTATACTGCACTCTGACCTTTGACGTTGTTGCAGAGGATTCGCTCTCACCACTCTCACAGGACTGTTTTCGGCGGCAGCCACACCTATAAAAAGCCACCGTTCACTACCTGCTCAGTGGCAAACAGCAGACAGACACAGTCAGAGAGCAGCTGATGCCAGATATTTCTCTCAGGACTTGGTGGACTAATAGAACTAAAAAGAGAGTGCATGTTGGACTTACATTCTTCAGGTAGTCAGACACACCACTCCAAATGAATGTTGCTCCATGTCTTCTGGATGTGAATAAAAGGCAACTGCTTGCCAGGAAGTTCAAAATATATCAACTAGAAATGTGATGATATTTCAGTGTTGTGTTACTAGCTTGTTACAGGAGCAAATTTACATTGTCATACTGTATACTGTAGTTATATAGCAACTAACTTTTCAGCTGCCATCATTGCCATAAGTGACAATTGCAGGATAGTGGTAAATGCTAATGTGGAACAAGCAGAGAAGAGTTGCGGTCAGTAATGTCACTCATACAGTAATATTTCTTCAATTTTTTTCTAACATTAGTGAACGTTAGCCAAAATGTCAAATGTCTGATTTTGTATCAGAGCTGACTTTTGATACGTTTACCCACGTATTGCCCTCTTAGGAACCAGTTAACAGTTATCTAATTCATTGATCATGGATCTATATTGTTCTCACACCCTCACTTTAACTGAGGAAGTGGTTAAAACATTGTAATGTCCATGTAGAATAGAAAAAAAAAGGAGCAGCCGTGTTCATTCCTGATTTGTGCCGCATGTCATTTCTTTTACCTGAATTTCACAGCAGCAACAATCGAAAATTCTACTGACTCTTGTTTTCCACTTCCCCTGACAGCAGCACTTTGAGGGCACCAGGCACATCTTTTGCAGCAGTCAGGAGTTCCAAACAAGACTTTAGACACTGACGAGTTCAAAGAAAGAAAGAAAGAACACAGTCATCAGATATTGCCTGAAGACACAACTTTATTAATAAACCAGCAAGCATAGCATGTAAAATACAATGTAAGACACCCAGGAAACAGACCGGCCGGGCCGTGTAGAAAAACCAAAATGAACCATAAAGGTGGATATGGGCAGCTGAAGCTTTGCCAATGGCAGTAAACAGAGTGACAGAGAGAAGAAAGAACAATGAAAAGAAAGATTGAGCAGCCATAAAAGAGGTGAAATGGCAAGTGTGTGCTGAGGTTGTTTTTTATTCACACAATAAAGACATTCACAAGTGTCTGGTAGAGCACACGGATAGGTTTGCTGGATTGGAAACTACTGTGGCAAGAGAGGAAGAGGAGGAGAAATAGGAGGCTGTTTGTGAGTGACGTCTCGGGTTGATAGCCTGACTCCAGATACTGCTGCTGTTGAGACACTACAGTGAGTAGCAGAATACGGTTAATGCTGGCTATGGGTTAATACTCCATCTTCTCGTCTCCTGGAGGCAAACCCTGACATTTCTGAGAACACAGAGGGAAAGAGAAAGGAACCACACTGTTCATCAAGCAGTGGTAACATGAAGCATGGTCCCCACAGGCCTTGGAAAAAGTGTGTGGACCAAAGTGGGATTACCAACGAGGCAAAGTGGGCCCCAGCTTCCAAGGGCCCGGTTTACACTTCATGCATCTTGGGTGGATTGGGTAGCTATTGGATAATAGCTAAAAATCCAAGTATATGCATCAAAGAAGCATTAGAGTTAGACTGAAATCTGATTGCTGGACCATCTCTTTAAGTACCTTGAGACACATTCTAGTCAGATGCTTAACAAATGGAAATGCATCCATCTCTCTGAGATGCATATACAATCTTTAATCTTCCCAAGTGCAACTACATCAATAAATGGTCTATGGAAGTAGCCTGTGCAGGGTCTGGCACATGATAATAGCGGTTGACGTGATGCTGGCATTACACTGAAATAAGCAGTTCTTCCTGACATGTGCTAAGTGACAGGAAGAAAATGGCTTCAGGGGTTTCAACACAGAAAGTCGCATGCTGCTGTGTATGGTTCATCTGATCCCTGATCAGCGCAGCCTCCGAGTGACGAGTCAGAGCCCATGAAGACGAGCAAAACTTCTGTCTCACTTGTAGCCCATGCTTGTCATGCACGTGTTTATGTCAGTTTATGAATATTCATCTGTTGTTACAGCTTCAGGTGTCACCCTCCAGACTGAAGCAGTGCAAACTCTAGTTTGTGCATCCTCAAGGAAAACCAAGAGAGATCGTAATCAGGTTTGTGATCTGGCTAATGGAGATCCATATACAGTCGTATGCAAATGTTTCGCACCCCCGGACAAATTCAATATTTAGCTGATTTCTGAGGTGAAAAGATGGAAAACCAACCTCTGGAGCAAACAGACATCAAAATGCGCCTTTGTACAAGCTGGTGTCTTGTGTTTCATGGTGAATTTTGAGGTTTGCTTTGGATCCTTGTCCTGTTTTAGAAGCCAGCCTCTTTGTAGCATCAGTTAGCTTCATTTTTATATCCATCATCAGCCTGTCAGTTGCTTTGAGAAGCTCATGATTGTTGAGGCTTACCACAAGGTTTGAAGTTTGAACTTATCATGAGCTGATAAATCCTAATGACAAGTCTTGACCTGCTTTACAAGGCCTAACAAGTCCTTTACATGTAGTAGGGGGCCCAGACTTCTGGACATGCAACAATTACTGTTGAATTTTTTTTCAATTTTTTTTAAGTCAATGAACAAAAAAGTAACAGTTTATTATCATTTGAAGAAAGGCTCATTTTTAATGTCTGTTTGCTGCAGGGGCTGGATTCTCTAATTTTCACTGTTACTAGATAAAAATATCTACTAAATACTAAATATCTAGTATTTAGTATCCAGGGATGAACAACTCAGATTCAATATTAATTAAGGTGGGTCCTGCATTAATCTCAGTCCCAGTGACAGATTTTTGCCCTGTAGCTCAAACAAAACTCATCATACGCTCAAAGTTTACTGATGAAATTCTGTGTTGATACATGGGGACTATACTAGGATTCCTTGTCAGGTTGATCAGGGTTATAGCTGAATCCTTTACGGAAAAACTGTCATTGCCTTATTTTAACTGAATGTTATCCTGCTGTTTCTGTTTGTTTCAACAAGTCCTCCAACCAGGACAACCATCTAGTTTGATTGTCCCTATCCTTTGAGGCAAACCATAGGAGCGTCTCATGAAATAACATACCCACAGTGCCAGTCATACCGGACAGGACCTTCATGGAAAGGACAAGATTTAGTTACAATAAAGCACAAAAAGTATTTGTTTAGGTTTAGGGAGAAATCATGGTTTTGGTTCAAATAAGTACCTAATTAAGATTAGAGGACATTTGTCATCATGGTTACAACAATAAGCATGTAGTTATGGTCAAAAGAAACAGTAATGACTATTAGTTTCAAACAGGACACAAACACTGGTCTCCTGGGTTTTATCGACCCATCCATCTGCCCTGATTTCCTTCTTATGTGGATTTTGTCTCTTTATACAACTTCAGTGACTTCCTCCTTTGCTCTTGTAATAATTACTACCACGACAAGAGGTCACCATAATAAAACCTATGTGTCAAAATAAGCTGCTTGCACAGACGCCCTATAGGACCAGTTTTTAGGGAAGGACAGTCTCATTTGTTTCGTGCCAAGAGTTTTTAGGTGAGGTCTTTGTTTGAGCTTTGTACCTTTCCTGGACATTAAAGTCACATATATGTGAGTATTTGTAGCTGTAAGTGGTGTGTCTTTATACATACATACATACATACATACATACATATACACACACACACACACACACACACACACACACATATATATATATATAAATGTCCTTGTGTACATACAACATATATTTTTATAATTATTGTATTTTTACGTTGCAAACAAATAAAATCATGTCAAGGCCCCTAGTCTTGAATTTCACCCACAAAGACTTCAAATGCTTGTAAGCATTAAAGGTGAGGGTCTAAAATCTGCCTTCAGATCCATCCATTATGCAGTATATCACCAGTTTGTGACACAGCTGCTCATTTAAACCACCAGACAACAGTGTTGTCTCTCAAATGCTTATCACGTAACCACCATTTTTGTACAAAATACAAGTTTACAGCTCAAGAAAAGTGTCAAGAAGTAGGGTTTGTTACCCCTTAAAGCCAGTATTTGTAGAATTTTTATGCGATTATAGCATCTTTCAATATATTTTTGGATGAATGGTATTCATTCAGTTCTTGTGAATGTATTTATGTATGCATGTATGTTCCTATCAGCCCATTAATCTCAGTCCCCGAATCTGATCCTGTGTGTTTTTCATTGTACCACCTGGGGGCACAAAGGTTGTGTTTTTTCTCACATTCTACAGATTGTGGCTGTAACAGTCACTGACAAGAACTTGAATTTGAGTTTTTAAGAAACTCTGGGGGGACTCACACACACATGTATACAGCGCATACACACATAAAATTCATACATATTTTGTCTGGCGACAATAAGCTAACAAACTACAAATGATCATTCAACATTTCACTTTCCCAGCTGTGACAATGAGCTGCTGGGTTGTATTTAGGTGTGATAAACTTCTTCTCTACAGGTTAAGCTTCACCTCCTACAGTTACCTTCCATGCATCTACCTCGCTTGGAACCACAAGACAACTGCTAATGTACTTGGTTATCACTTTGCCAGATCAAAGGTTGGACATTGGTGTTGTCTATCAAACCTGCAATTAACTTTCGGCATTTTGTTTTCTACTTTGTAACTGCTCAATTATGACATCCCAGCAGCACCACGGTGTTGCTAGTTGACTTACTTCCAGACTTAAAGCGATAATGTATTCCAGTTTCCCTACCTATAAACATAGGTGTTTGTGGCCTGACCTGAAGGGTTAGTAACCATAAAATGTTTGTTCATTAGTCTGGCTTCCCCCATCGTGTCCCATGATGGTGTGAATGTTTCAGAAGATTTTTCCATCTAACAACCACAACCATCAGAGGAATTTACTGAGGCTACGTGTGGATATTTTTGGCTGGTATGCCCTGCAAAGCACAAGCCAAAGCAGTGACTGACCCCATGACTTGCATTTCAAATGTAGAAAATTTGTTTGAAGGCAGGGTCATTTGGCTTGTAAAACAGCTGCGAGGAATCACACAGCAGGCACCACAAAAGTTCAAAGTAACTGTAACTTTAAAGCTGCACTAATACATGTTTTTACATCAAAAATTAATCACATGATTGTGTCATAGTGACTAACCTGCTGAAAATTATCACCCTGTTTTACAGTTCCCCATCTTTTAGCTCATCTGTTTTGGTTGGTTGGGTTGTTTTTAGCTTGCAATTTTAGTATTTTGGTTCAGCCTTATTTCCAGCAGTGGTAGGTAGCTGCACACAACTCACCCAGCAACAAACCACAGACAAACAACGGTAGCAACTAGCTGCTGAACACAGTGCAGCACAAATTTAGTTGAGATAAAAACATACCTTAGATGAGAATAAATACTGGACTTGTGTTTCTCAAGTGACCAGAAGCATGGATTAGCGTTATTCCATATGTGTTGCACATGTAAACAGGCAACTGTTTGCTAACACATTCACCATATGAATTTTATGTTTACTTCCAAATCCAACGCACTCACATGGCAAACAGAAAATAATAACAATAACAATAATAATAATAATAATGCTTTAAATAAAATGCTCTTTTCTTTGAAACATGATATTATATCTCTTCCCCACAGGTAACTTCCAGTCTTGGGTGAATTTGAACAGCTAAGGGTCCTTGAGGCCTGAGTAGGCCTAAAGTTCTCTTCCACATGGCCTATGTGCCCCTTCCTCTCTGTAGCCAAACCACTTGTAGCCACAACGGGTACAGTTCAAAAGAGCACAAAAACCCTCAAGATTTCCATCATTCCTTAGGCACATCCATTACTATGTAGCCATGTAGCCAGGAAGCAAACCAAAATACCTCATATGCACCTCTCTCTAGCTACTTCCTCCAGTTCTTCTTGAGAGATACCAAAGACCAAGTGGGATATGTAACCTCAGGATGTTCTGGGTCTACCCAGGGTCTCCTTCCAGTTAGATACACCCGAATACATTCACAAAGAGTCATCCAGGGGGCATCATTGTCAAATATCTGAACCACCTCACCTGGGTCCTGTCATTGCAAAGGTACAACAAAAGAAGCTGCTTACAGAAGTCCAACGTCCTCACACCACTTCTAAGATTGAGCAAGGGTATCCCATGAAACTCTCAGAGAATCTGCACATTGTGGTGGAGGGATCTGTGTGTCTCTGTAACCCTTGTAGTTCAGTTGTCAGAGACAGTAGCTTCTGATAGGGTTCCCCGAGGCAAAGTAATCTCTAGCCAGGGTTCAGACCAAGAATGATTCAAGAAACCTTATGATTCCAGTATGCTTCCAAAGAAATGCTTGTTGGATCGCCAGATAGCATGTGAAACCCTCTCACCCAATCCAACACCTTTCTGATGTTGGAACCAGTGTGGCTTTTCGTGACTTTATGCCTATTTCACAGAGTGCATGGATATGAGAAACTAGAACAATTATCGCATCTGTAGATTTTTTTGAATGTGGCCATTTAGGACACAGTATATAATCACTTTTGCCATTGGATGTGGTCAGACAACACTTCCTGCTAACAGGTTCATTTCTAGCATAACGCAATGGACAGTGCAACTTCGCCCAGAACAACAAACTGTCATAACATGAAAAAGCTGAAGGGCTGAACTGGCTGTTTTTTCCCTGTCCAGCCATATAAACATGTTATTTTCAGTGTATTTCAGTCGCAAATATCTGTATGTAGCTTGAGTCCCTGTTTTGAAATTAGCCATATAATGAGATTTTGAATATATGTGTATTGGTTGCTCAAATGTATTGGTATCTTCAAAAACCTCCATCAGTCGAACCCTGGTTGGTTATACATGTACACACATGTACTCAGCAGTGGGAACATACTATGAAGGTAGGGGTGAGGGAGGTTTGGTTTAACCATTGATTGAGAAATTTCAGTAAACATCTAATTCTGGATTCATTTTGATCAGCCCACAAGTGTCTGATCTTTGACTCGTTGAGACACATTGCATTCTGAAAGTAGTGTAATCCCAAACTTCAGACTTATTCATTGAATGGAGATGTAGGAGCTTGGGTTTTGGCAGGAGGTGTGTGCACCTATCAACAGTACTGAAGTAGATTGGTGGGAGGGCTGGGGAATGGGGATGGGGCCAGGGTGAGGTGCTCTTCACAGGCAGAACTCGAAGGTCAGGTCAGACTTGCCCATCTTCTGTCTGTACACCGCGTCAAACTTTTCGTTCATAGACACTGTGAAGATGTCCTTCCATAGACCCACACGACCTGCAGGGAGGATAAACAACGAGAGGGAAGATAGTTTGTTTTTATGCCTGGGTGACCTAGGTGGTCGCCTAGGGCACCATCAGCTGGAGGGGCACCAAAAAGGAGGAAAAAGTTAAAAATTAATTTTTAAGTGGGATACTGTCTGTGCACAGATGCAGCCTAGACTCAGGATTGAGAGGACTATGGATCATCAGTTAAACAAATGATTTAAGTTGTAGTGCTCAGTCATCAACACCACAAAATAAAAGTGAAAGTAAGTTTGTCTGTTCTTATCTACAGGCTCAAGATCGGTGCAGATTCAATCTATTTTTGCTTTATGTAGCCGAAGCATCAGCTATAAAGCTGGAATAACAATTTTCAGAAAGGTCTGTTTGTGAACTCTGAAATGTAGAAACACAAAATAAGCAACTAGTTACGACAGTTTTAGTTAGTTATATGTCAAGTGTCAGTAAGTGGTGCAGCAGATTTGCTTTGAGTTTTAGCAAGTGTTCTGCAGGTAAATTACACCTGAGGTTGCAATCTGCAACATCACCACTAGATGACACTAAAAACAAAACGTTCACTGTTACTTATACTACCTCAGTACAGACTCAACAGAAACTTACATTTTTGGGTCAAAAACTCTCCTTTATAGATGAATCATGGGTTTCTTATGGTCCATTTCACATCCCTAATATACCTATAACTTAGATAAAGTCCCATGAGAGGAATACTAGTTTGTAAACATTCTCATTGACATGTGCTGTTAATGACAGTACACAGTCCGGAAACTATTTGGACTTACTGAAGCCGACCACTAAGGTACCATTCATATTGATGTTACAGATAGAACCATCAAATAAAACCAAGCAAGTTTCTGCTCTAAAAGTTTGAATCTTACTGAGAATACTTGGACTCGAGTTGCCCTTCTCAGGAGGTATGGTATGATGGTGTTGTTATTCTGCTTGATGACTGATGTAAAACCCACACAAATTCTGAACATTCCTCTGACAGATCCTGGTGGATGATTTTTTTTTCTTGTCATCAGATCTTATCTGACACCTTTCAGCTGCTGAGTGAATGCAGCCTGACGAGTCAGCGACTCACCTGAATGTGTGAGACAGAGCGGACTGACTGCCAGCTGTGTACTAACCCTATAGCACACCAGACACCAGACTTCCATGCACTAAAAGAAAAAAAAAATAAGATGGAAAAACAGAAAAAAACAGATGACAGAAATCATAAGTAACCATCAAAATCAAAACAGGAACAGCAACATAAACCAAACTGAAAAATTACGACAACTTAGGTAAATGACTGTTAAATGAGCTGTTTGCATAAAAAAGGATTAAAGGAAAACAAAGTGGGCCTGCAGGTTGAGATGACACATGTAGCCGCACAGTGGTGCCATAATCATCTTAAACTGAGGGTGAGAAAATACTCACATCCATGTCCGGAACTTAAGAATCCCATGAGTGACGAAGAAAATAATTGAAACCTGAAGCTTTCAATAGTAAATATATTTTTAAAAATACATTATCATATTGAATAGTAATAAGAATAACTTGTGTTAAATATAAAAATGAACCAATGACATCACTGAGGAAACATCATCGTTGTTGAGAATTCTGAGATGAAAGTCAGATTCAGAATTCTGACTTTAATCATAAAATTGTGACTTTAAACTCACAGTTCAATTTTTTTTATATGTGGTCCTAATCCTCTTTGTTAACACTTGCAGTGTTGAAAAATGATGTTTAATTATTCAAAAGCAACTTCTTGCTGATGCTCTCCACAAATGCACAGCATGTGACTTTTCAGACATGTCCTAGTACAACTACGGTACATCGCATTTGAAATCTGTTTCTGCAGAAAATATATGTAAATTCATGAGGAAAATATATCAGCCACATATGATGATCTTGATAATAAGTCATAATTAATCCAGCCTATCCCAGCTGACTATGGGCGAGAGGCGGGGTACACCCTGGACTGGTCCCCAGCCAATCACAGGGCTGACACACAAAGACAGACAACCACACACTCACACCTACGGGCAATTTAGAGTAGCCAATTAACCTAATGTGCATGTTTTTTGTGATTGTGGGAAGAAGCCGGAGTACCAGGAGAAAACCCACACAGGCACAGGGAGCAAACTTCACACAGAAGAGCCCAGACCGGGATTCAAACTTGGAACCCTCTTGCTGTGAGGCGACAGTGCTAACCACTGAACTATCGTGCCGCCCATGTCATAATTAATAATATTTGTTTTAAAAAACTTAAATACATAATTTCTCGTCCAGTGTGTACAAGTATGTAGTATTTTTGCAAAAAGGTTTCAATAAAACCAGTTGAAAATATGGACGCTGTCCAAAAAGGAAATTATGTCTTTGTCAGGAGACATACATGAAAAAGATGAATCAGTTAGGTTTCTTTGGGGGGAGAAGCTGTTGTTGATTGTTTTCTGTTTTTGTTTTTTTTTTTTTTATTATATCATTTTTATATATATTTCATATTGTGAGCACAGAAGGGAAATTCCATTGAACTCCATTGTTTTGGTTTTGAGGCAGAAATTTCTGGGACCATTACAGTATATAAAAACTAGAATGTCTCCATTTTGTGCAAGGACCATTCTAAATCACTGGGATACTCCTTTAATCCAGCTGAAAAAATTAGTTTGGAATCTTTAAATTGACTGAAAAGAAACTGATTGACTGTGGAAGTTCTGTGGTTTCGTAAAAGTGCCTAACCTTATAAAATGCCCACTGAAAGGTTTAAATGTGATGAACACCAGAACACGAAATGAAGGAACTAAAACAAATCAGAACAAATCAGATGCAGTGGAAGTATGGTTTTAGTAGTCGGTGGATATATTTGGATATTCGGATTTCGGATTTGATGTTTTGGAAATGGTCCTCCACAGTGTCAGTGCAGCTACAGCAAAAAAAAACAGTGTTGTGTTTTTCCTCTTCTACTTTCTCTCCCACTCACCCCTGCAGATGGACAGCGCCTCCGAGTTGCAGCACTGCTCGATCAACTGGTTGCAGCTCTCCACCATGCCCTCCAGCTGAGCCTTGTCGCAGGAAACGCCAAGGAACCGGGCTAACTGCTCCACCAAAGTCCCCAGATCCTGGAGAGGAGAGAAGGGGAGAGAAGGATTAAATAACAATGGGAAATCTATGATAGCAATAATCACACACAAATAGAGAGAAAATCGCCTCCCTCTTGAGCTCTTAAGTAATACAGAGGCAGAGATTCTGTTTCCCAAAACAGCATCCACCCACAGCTCTAGAGAACACACAGTTCCCTGTGCTTACACAATCTGAGTGGCATAAAAATGAGAAACACTAACTGCACGCAAATGGCATCTGTCAGGTCAAAATGAACAGTTCTGTAAGAACAATATGTCATCTAGGAACAGTTTAACATAAAGGCTATCCGTTTCCAGCCCTGGGTTATATGCACATGCATGTTTGCATATGGGTGTGGGTGCATGTGTGTTGGGGTGTCAAAGGGAGGCTCAGTGAGGATTACTGACCCAATAGGTTTAGTGTATTAGGATGCTAACATTTGCTAATTAGCACTAAATACAAAGTACAGTTGAGTGAGACGGGAATGTCATTAGTTTTTGCACTCTGGCTTTTGAACAGATTAAACAAACCAGACAACAACGACAACAACAACAAAAACTCTGAAGTGACGTGCTAGCTGTTTCTCCTATTTTTTGTTTTATGCTAAGCTTATGCCGGCAGTTGGCGGTAGCTTCAAATTTACAAGAGTAGTATTTCTCAGCAAGAAAGCTAACATTTTCCAAAATGTCAGACTACTCAGTTAAAGCAAGCAGTCAGTGCCCTTTTTCTAAAACACATGGAAGCACTGGAACAAGCTGTAAACACAACACTATCATATTATCAAAATATAAAGTTGTTGAACACGCTAGTAAACAGTTGCCTATTTACACATCCAGAAATATATAATCTCATGTTTCAAATGAAAAACAAAAAAGAGGATGGATTTCTTTAGTCATACCCTGGGCAACAATAGAATGATGCAATGCTTTTGCACTGTATAAAAAAAGTTGAGAAAACTTAAAATTTGAAGGCAACGAACTCAAATATCTTGAGTTAGGCAGTTTAACTTAACTAAGTTTAGGCTTTGCGTTCATCTGACCTAGAATTTTTACCTCTGTTAACTTATTCCAAGTCAGACTAACAGATTATTTATTTATAAATAAATAAATTTACTTATACATGAAATCTTTATCCCTCATGAGAGTTTTTGCTGCACCGCTAACACTAACAGTGAGCCCACAATGGACATCCTTCCTCTATATGAGTGCTATGCTAAAGCCTTACACACAGCCGTTCATAGTTTTAATCAAAGAGAATAACATATGACACCTCAAACACACATGTATAAAGGACTTCTGGGGAATTTTAGTCAAGCATTTTTTAAAAATAAGAAACTAGATTCAGTTGTTGTTTTAAATGATAATAATGTAAGTTTCTAAGGCCTAACAACTTGTAATTGTTTTTTATTATAAGCTTATTCATTCCCAGTATTTACAGTGTGAAGAATACCCAAAACAAAGTCTGAAATTGTAGAACTGATTGCGTCCTCTCCCCTCAGTTCTAAGAAATCCATTCTAAGAGAAGCTTATCTACTGAAGAGTGGCCTCGTAAACAGGGTGAGACCTGATAATGTAATAGAGGACCTTTGGTGAAGCAAAGGGCAAATATTGATTTGACATGCTCTTTTTCTTTGACTGGAGAGTTTTACACAAGAATGTTCTGTGAAAAAGATAGGATGCATGTGCCTGCCACGTCCACAAAAAGAGAATTAAACTGAAGGTTAAAATAGGTTAGAAAAATTGTGAGACAGGGGGTTTGAATATGAAATGGGTTTTCTGTAGTCTAAAAAGGTTAGAGAAGTTTCCTTGCTCTCGCATGGTCTGTATCAGCAATGTCCTGCTACAGTCTGAGCAATCTCTTTCCAGCTTCAACTATGTCAAGTTGCCCCCAAGCAGAGTACTTAGTCACAATATGTCTTTATTGTCCAGCTTCTGCATGGGAATTTCTTTCATTTGACTTTTATAGAGGACCGGAAAGGACATTTTTACAGCTTGTTACGCTCAGATAGGTTAAACTGTTTCTCAGTTACAAAAAAACATGTTTTGATTTCAAGAAAATTTAGCTTGTCTTATTAAGATTGAGAAATAGCTTCCTTGTGATCTTGTGAAACCCAAATTAAATGAGAATGGGTGCATTTTTTGTAATAGTTTAAGAACCTTCTAGCACAGGCCGGGGATAAAAAACAAGGATTTGTAATGTCAAACAGCCAATAAGAAAGAATGATAAGATAATATCCATCCATCCATTTTCTATACCGGTTGATCTGTCGGGGTCGCCTGGAGCCTATCCCAGATGATTACGGGCGAGAGGGGGGGGGTACACCCTGGACTAGTCACCAGTCAATCGCATGGCTGACACACACACAAAGACAGGCAACCACACACGCACACACTCACACCTAGGGGCAATTTAGAGAAGCCAACTAACCTAATGTGCATGTTTTTGGGATTGTGGGAGGAAGCCGGATTACCCAGAGAAAACCCATGCAGGCACAGGGAGAACATGCAAACTGTGCACAGAAGAGCCCAGTTCATCATCTAGAAACAGGAACCATCCCCAGTATTTTTCATGGTTTTCTAGCTGGACAAACACTGTATGCTTTTAGATGATGAACGCAGTAATGCGTTTAGTCAGTGTCTACTAATACAGCACAGAAACATGGTTCATTTGTTCTCCGAATCTGTAGACTCTCCACTTCCAAGTCCATGTCACCTGCCTCTCATCCTGCGCAATTGGTGGATTTGTGTGTCCATCCACATTTTGTGTGAAACTAACCAATGGACACTCAGGAAATCACTAAGGACCTACCCTACACCTTAGACACACTACAGTTTTCATTCAGTCAACATCGGAGAGACTTGAAGAATGGCAAGAAAGTTTACAGCTGCCAAAGTTGTTGCCGCTTAGTTGTAGCAAAAATATTTTTTATTTAATTAATTTTTAATATATTTATTATATATTTAACAATCATGTTATTCTTCTATTTTGTTCATATATTCCACTACTTTTGTGAACCAAGACTTTGATAAACCTTTTTCAAGCACCAAAACATTTTGTCAACATGAGTAAAGATATGTTTTCACAAGAGATTAGAAATTTTTCAGAAATCAGACTTCAATTTTTCATCTTTAGCTTTGCTATGACAGCAAAGACTAGCTCTCACCACAGAGCAGAACAACAGAAAAGATATTTTGAGTCTCTTCCCTGCTATGTGGGAAATCGGGAGTGGAACTGCTCAAACTGCAGACATCTGAACAAAATGTCTAACTTGCCAGAAATCCATCTGATTGTCTAAGAGCCAGATTGTTGGTTAGGGGCATTAAGTCCAAGAACAAGTCCAAGTTTTAGCAGTTTCAAATCCATGTCAGGAAGGGACTGAGTGAGAATCAAGACCATGTCCAAAAGCCATTTGTGATATAACTTTAATTGCTCAGCTTAGGTCTGGATGAAGACAAATTTGTGATAGGAACAGGAAACCATGTAAGAAAGAAAGTGTTTAAGGGTGAAGGTGAATGCTCAGAAAGTCCTTTCAGTGTCAGCACAGTAAATACACACAGTCATTGATATCAGCACAGCGGCTCTTCTAGGTTTACTGACTCACATTTCCTATCTAAATGACACCATACAGTCTAAGAGGCAAACCTTTACAGAGGCCAGGCTACTGGGTTAAGACCTGGAGTTGCATAACGCTGTGACAGTGGATTGTGTTACCTTGTACATGTCTTCATATTTCAAGAAGAGGACATTAGAATCCATACGATGCTCCCAAAATTCCTGAACATGTTCAAACCAGGAACCATATCCCACTATGAAAGAGAGAGAGAGAGAGAGAGAGAGAGAGAAATACAGCTGGATGAACTTACAGTAGACAGAGACAAAACAGGGCAGGAGTTGAGTAAACTGGACCAGATGGAAGGTCGCAGTGTCCCAGTTCTCCAGTGACCTCAATACTCACACTTGTCATTCATGAAGCGCCGGCAGAACTCCTGGAAGGTTCCCCGGTAGCTCATAGTCCTGAGAGAGCGGTGGAACTGGTAGTAGGACACCACCAGGTCCTTGGGGTTCCGAGCCATGTAGATCACCTGGAAGAAAACCACAACAGCACTGGTTCAGATACAAAATTAACTCTGTGTAGTGCTGTTGTTGAAGTACAGTTCTGTAGAATTTGAACACTGGAGCTGATGGTTGATGCAGTCATGTCAGAGACTACATTACTAGACTATGTTGCATCTCTTGGTGTCAGAGCTCTTTAGTTAAATCACCAATGCCAAAAGCTTAGCACATAAGAAGGAGGCCGATTGACTTAAGTGTTCTTCCTGACATTACAAAATTAAATTTAACAGAATTTGGGGTGCATCTACCTCAAAATATAGTTAAATATCGGAAAACATTTAAATTTGATGCTAGCTACTGTTTATGATATTGTCCAATTTTGGAAGGCTGACCTTGGCCTCCCCGTTGTGCATGGCTGTTGGGAGGAATCGGTAGGGAAGATGGCTTTTGATCAGGCGAGGTGATGTCAGCTCCTGTGGAAACACAAAGTCAGTACTTCAATCTGTATCGTGCCATTCTTTTATCCATACTGCATGCGTCTTGCCTTGTCTGCTAAAGACAAGAATTTCCAGTAAATTATCTATTTCTTCGAAAATGAGATAAAGTTTTTCCATCCATCCATTATCTATACCACTTATCCTCTTAAGAGTCAGTCCCACCTGACAATGGGCAGGAGGCAGGGTACACCCTGAACTGGTCCACAGTCTATCACAGGGTGATATATAGAGACCGTACCTGTATGATGTCCAGGCCAGGTTGAGGGTACTCTAAAACAGGCAGTTGTTCATCGATGTTCATAAGGCCGATTTCATCTGGGTCTGCTCCCTGGCTCACTAAATACACAACCTCCTGAAGTAGACTGGTGCCTACAAGGAGAAGGGAGAAAGCCAGAGGACAATAAGGAAATTGGGATGGCAAGAAAGGAACAAAGATGCCGTACACAGGGGTTGAACTTAATTAAAAACAAGACCTCGACTACACATTGCTTTTCATGAGACATCAAAAGCCAAAAAGGTTGAAAACCACTGGTTTAATCTTCAATAATGTGTCGTATTTTAAAAGCTTGTCATATTTAAATTTAACTCTAGCTCTATCAGACAGACATCTAGTAAAGACATTTTTGCGTAATGGCGTGTAGTCTAAAAACAGGAATTCTAAAGTACTTAAAGAATGGTCTGATAAAAGGGGATTCTGTTTTTAATTTTGATGCCTTATGCAAGGTCAAGGGTGTGGTCGAAACAGTGAGTGGGTTTATTTACAGTCTGAGAGAAGCCAATTGAGTCTAATAATGAAATAAAGTGCTAAGGCTATCATTATGGTCGTCCACATGAATATCCACATCACCTACTATAATTACTTAGCTACGAGGGACTAAACCTGATTAAAAGTCTGAGAATTTACATAAAAATTCAGAGTACAGGCCAGAAGCAAAGTACACTATAATTACACTATAATACACTATATAATTGGATGCGATGTTGTCCAGATTGGGTGTGCAAGACCAAGAACAAGATTTTTGAGTGAGTTAAATTGACTGATTAATAGGCTTGGTCAGAAATGGCTGCAATGCCACCTCCTCAAGGTATGTGAGTATTAATGTGACTTGGGGGCCTGGATTCATTTAGGCTAACATATTCTTCATGACACAGCTCATGTTTAGGAGTCCACATTTAAATGAGAGCCGCTCTATCAAAAGTGGGATGTATGATGTATCTGACTAATCCTTCAGTTTCACATTAATACATTCATTCCTCATTGCAGGCAGTAAAAAGTACTGAATAAAATCATCTAAGTAATCAGACCAGGTCTTCCTCAGAAAGTCTGCCAATTACAGTATCTATAAAGCCCAAGTTGTTTGCTGGACACCACCTCAGCTGAATGATGACCTGCGGTCATACATCATCATCTGGCAGAGGCCCAGAGAAAACTCTTTGAATATGTACACACCATGTCTTCTACACTGATCATCAACTGGTGAGTATTCTGACTTGACTTACACATGCAGCTTCAGCTTCAGTCTTGGTAAAAATTATGTATGTAGCCATCAAGTACATATGTAAGAGTTCTTTTACAAGGTTCTTGTTTTAAAATAAGTCAGCGTGAAGCAAAGGTCGCTAACCTGAGCTTAATTAGCTGAATAGCGAGCCTCTGCTAATGAAATCTGCCAGCAACAGTTGAAATAAATAACTCGCAGAATGTGTGAGGTGTAGAATCATCCACTGTGTGTTCAATTTTGGGATGTTAGTTTGAATTTAGAATGGGTGTCTAAACACATATGGTACAATTAGTCCACCTTGGAGTAAAGAGAAACTCCTCAACAGATGAGACGTTTGTATCTTCAGTTTAGACATGTCTGGCACTATGTGTCCTCTGATCTTTTTGTGCCTGCCCTAAATATTTTTTGGCTTGTATTTCAATTTGTAAGCCAGAGCTCATGTTTTTTCTTGTGTCCAACACAACCAAACCCTTTCATGCGCGCAAAGTACGTCATAACAACTGGTACTGATGTGAAATAAAACTTTTCTTTTTTGTTGATTTCTTTCTGGAAATCTTCACTACATGATTTATTTGGTTTCATAGCCAGCATGTGGCCAGCCTGAGGACACATTCATCCTTTCTCTAAACAAGAACAGTCAGACACTTTACAGAAAAACATTGGCAAGCTTCCCAGCAGTTGCTTGGTGATTGTCCACAGGAAGCGTCGTCCTCAACAGAAGACCACGGTACACCACCAACCAGTTTCAAACAAGTTTTCCCCACTCGACACACCCACTGAGAAACCAGCTCTGATTTCAATTCCATATAGCTGTGGGAATTTGGAGAGGCAGATGAAATAACAACTGGTCAAAACTGATACAGCATAGATTTAGATATTTTGATTTGTACTCTATACAAAATAAGGGTCAAGCTCAAACAGCAATGGATCCTACACTTCCCATAATGCAATTCTCAATAGCTTTTAATATAATCTGTTATGTATATGGGGGTTGGAATGTTTGTGTGCTTGTGCTTTGGTGCTTTTTCCCTCTGCCTCCTGAGGGAGGTTCCCTCCTGTTTGAGTAAAGAGGCGTGTTTTCCTGCTGACTGGAGGCTGACACACCTGCACCTCATTTCCTGTGATCACTCCTTTTAAGCCGGAGCAGGGCTTCACTTCGACGCTGGATTGTCCTACCTTCAGTGGTAGCTCTCTCGCTGTCAAGCAAACTGTTCTTCTTAAGAGTTTCTAGTGAACTAACCTTGTGCTCAGTCAAGTGACTTCTGCTCTCTGCTGTTCTCTTTCAGTGAAACCCCCCAGTGTTCAGGATCGCTCCTCCAGCCAGTAAACTGCCTGCCATGTCATTCTGCCTCCACTCCTATCAGTCCTGAAAGTTTTTGGATTCGCTTTGTGTTCACCCTTATTAAATCTACTTTTTTTCTCTGCCATCAGCCTGTGGTCTGCTTCTGGATCCTCAAAAAAAAAAAAAAAGAAACACTCTGACCTAACACAAACCTAACATAATCTCCCCACCTGGTAAATACCTATCCCATCTGTCTGGAGCCTATCCCAGCTGACTATGGCCGAGAAGCAGGGTACACCCTGGACTGGTCGCCAGTCAATCACAGGGTCGACACAAAAAGACAACCGCACATGCACACATTCACATCGATTCAGAGTAGCCAGTTAACCTAATGTGTATGTTTTGGGGATTGTGGGAGGAAGCCAGAGTACCTGGAGAAAACCCAGAACATGCAAACTCCACACAGGCAGCAGGGCTAGCCACTGCACCACCGTGCCACCCTAAATGTGAACCATTTTCATTTTGTCCGACTATGCCATTTATTTCATGACGTTTGTGCTATTTTTGCTAGTTTTATGTACTATGTTTGTGAGCCCACAATACTTGTAGAACCCACAAGTTTAAATGGCTGTTTGAGTGTTACGTGTTTAGGTTTGAGATTAGAATCAGGTTTAAGTTAGTTTTAGGGTAAGGGTTGGGATTTAGTTGTGATGGTTGAGGACAATAGATTGCATTATGTCAATGTGTCCTCACAACAAATGTAAGACAAGAATGTGTGTGTATGTGCAGTGCAGAGGTGTGCTGCCTGCAGGGAGACATGATTGAGCATATGGCTGATGTCAAAACAGAAATAAACTGCATAGAGTAACCCCATAATTCTAAGCCCCCCCCCACCTCGGTTGAGATGATCTTGCGAATCCCATTGGCCAAGACAGATGCACGTGAGCCTGCAGCATCCTGCAGCCATGTGGCCTGCCATGTGCTTTCTTTACTCCGCACCAGAAGACCAGAGATACACCAACAAAGAGCAGGGGAAAGGAAACGACCAGCCCTGTTTACAGTTTTCATCTCTTCCTTTACGTCTTTTGAAAGGTGTCCGGCTGAGGACACATTTGTCTCCATCTACAAAGGTCCTTTAAAGGTCAAACATTGGAGATCACTGGGATTTTACATGGTTTTCATGTGATGCTTTGGAAAACAGAAAGGACATCAAGTTCTGATCAGGCATTGAGTGTTTGTGTCTACGAGTGTGAGGAAACATTCCAGATCCTGCTCTGACAAACTTATGAAAGCAAGCACTCTTGGGGCCCTTGCCCAGACTGATGTGTTCTGTACTTTTAGACCCAGTGACCTGGAAATGACTGGTCATTTTATTTTATCAACTAATACATGGAATTTGGTGGGAATGTCATAATCTGGCCATGAAACAAGTTTGGTCGCCAAATGTTGGTTAACATGGGCACATCTATGTAAACTGCATCAAGTTTTTGATGCCCAGATGGGCTGCAACATTGCATTGTTGATATTCCGGAGGTGTATCATACCAGTAGCACCCTTCTCTATGTAGATTTGCAAGGTTGATTATGTATTCAGTATCATTCTCAGAACCAGGATCAAAACCATACTGAAATATTAACAAATATTACTGGATTTGATTCCGAATGATTTTATATAACCTTAACCCAAAAACACAAGGCCTGTATCACGAGTTCTTATCCCTCATGTAGCAAAGTGGCGCCTCGGAGTGTGGAACCTTACGTTTAAGTCCAGATCAAATGTACGTTGAAGGGACGTGGGCATGTCTTTTGTGATCTTTGTCTCTTGTCCTAATTTCTGAATTCGTCGTTGCACAATAAAGTATCATCATTATCATCAAAAGCTAAACAGGATGCAACACACAGAGAGTTTGGCTCCACCGCTTCCTCTCAGAGTATCATGTAACAGAATGTATACAGAACAGCAACACACCCATTCACTTATCCCCTTTATGTTTTTAGGGTCCTAGAATTGTCCCTACATAACTTTAACGGGCAAAACTTCACAGCAGGTTCAATTCTTTTTTGTTTTCTTCTAAGAATTTAAGAAGTCTACAATTTGGGATGTGCGTTTTCATTGTTGTAAGACTGTGGCAGCTGTGTAACATGGTTTACGTGATGATAGAAATCCTGTACGGGGGATATAATGCCATCAGTTTGTCGAACTTTCCTTATCGATGATCTCTGTGATTATTTGACTTTCTTTCATTAGACACAGGTGTTGCCATAATGCTGAGATCCATCTCCCCCACCCCCACCCCTGCCCTTCTGTGTGAGAGCTCTGGCTGCCCCCCACTAGCCGTCACATGACTGGACCCACCCTGAGCGCAGCAGGGCAAACCACGCACAGCAGCTCGGCCTGCAGTGCCGCTGCGCAAAGACACCCGAAGCTGGATGTAAACATCAACTTCCATCCTCCATCACTGTTGTGGATGATGAAGGCCAGTTTAGATGCCTGACTCATGCACTACAGCTTAATTTCTCTGACTCAGCTTGTTGACAACTGATCATAACATCAAAGCAGGGAGAGTCTACTGAGATACAAAGATATTAGATAACTGTGACCCACCCTGTGCCATTAAATATGAAACACCACCTGGTTTGCAGCTTTAATGGTGACTATAACCTGGATAAGTTATGCAAAATGGAACCTAATGTAGATACTTGCTTTACATTGAGTCTGTGTTATATTTATTGTATGAAACTTTGATAATCACAGTGGAAACCTGTAGTCGTTGCTGCAGCAGCAGCAGAGCAAATACCAGTCAAGAAACCTGAAGACACAGCGAGCCCCGCGCGGACGGGTGACGCAGAGGCTTGTTTACCTGACTTCGGGTAGGTGACAATCCATATGTCGCTACTTCGGAGGGAGAAA
The DNA here is from genome assembly GCF_017976425.1 of Toxotes jaculatrix. NCBI lineage: Eukaryota > Metazoa > Chordata > Actinopteri > Toxotidae > Toxotes > Toxotes jaculatrix. The sequence continues at coordinate 16,415,463 of NC_054415.1, read as the reverse complement.
TTGGCGATCTCCTCCATCTTCCCTCTGCAGAAGGGCGGCAGCCGCACTCCATCAAACTCGAAGTATTTGCTCTCAAACTCAATCGGCGTGCTCGGCGTGTCTGCCTCGCTCTCGGCCATGGTCCAAACGAGCCGCCAGCGCCGAGGGAAAAGAAAAAGCGCACGAGGTGAAATTTGGAAAAAAAAAAAAAAAGAATAAACAGTTAAATAAAAAGATGATGATGGTGATGATGAGATTGCTTTGCAACACTGCTCTCTTCGGGATGAGGAGGCTTGCGGCGAATGCTGCACGGCAGGCGGATGAGAGTTGAGTCGCAGCCAATCGCGCGGGAGATAAGTGATGTCATGCGCGCACACGAGGCCCAGCATCAGGACCACTCTTGCCTGGGCGAGGACACAGACCCACGCGCTCCAGTAAATACTATTACCATAAGGCTGCTGTACTAATCGATATTCTTTTTTTAATCCCATGTTTACAGCACATTCCCTCTTCAATTACCATAATCATGCTACAACACATAAACTCTATAGGCCTGTATAATTCTATGGCAGGATATGATTGTGTCTTATAGTCTATATGATATTTATGGAGTTTTGATCAAAGTAATTAGCATCATGCTGGTATAATACCTCTGTAATAGTAATATAATGTGATAATCACATGCTAATCCTACGGGATCTTCCAGCCTACAGTGCGTATATAATATTTCAAATAGTGGCTATAATATTCTGCCAAGCATTTATTCATTTATTGCTTCGCGTGTGCTTTTGACTGTTGCAAGCTGCACTTCAGATCAACTGATCTCAATAGTGAATCATTAGTGTGATTGCTGTATAAAAATACTAATATATGTATACGTATGTGTATTTGTTTATTTATTTAAATAACACGTGTATTTATTCATATTTATATTTATGCATATACATAGACGTATATGTATATATTTATAAATGTGTGTGTGTGTGTGTGTGTGTGTGTGTGTGTCAGTCAAGGTGTGCGTGTTTTACAAGCAGCAGAATTTTGCGTTTTTTTCCCACTTCTTTTCAATTTAAAAGTTTAAAAGGCTAAATATATCACTTGCCCGTGCTCAGACCTTTGTGTGTAATGCATTAATTAATGCATGGCCTGTGGAGATCCATATTTAGTCCCAATATATTTATGAAGGAGTACATGCAACACAAACTCCATATATCCACAGTTATACACCTTGTGGCATGAAAGCCATCCTACAGTTCTTTATAATCCTCTCATAAATCCTCTCATAAATCACATTGGTTATCACTATAATATTCCCACCAGTCTGCATCCAGTAAAGCGGAGAGTGCTCTGTCACCATCATGGGGCGCTTGTGGTCACCATGGAGACATTCAACAGGTGACAGAAATCTGCCAACGAACATGTTGCTTTTGTTTTGGAAGTGGATCGTGACGTCACGGCGTGTCGTCTCTCCCACTCTCGCTATTTATTGGTTCTTTTGGAGACACGGGATTGATAGACGTGCATTCATCCAATCCAGCTCTCACTAACACGTGTTTGTTGCCTTTATTGTTACTAGTAAATCTTAAGGTTTTCAATTAACCTGTGACACTACACTTACATTCACACTCTTGATTGAGCTAAGTACAATACAGATTGTGGTTATATGTATATATATAAAATGGGAGTGGGTCTTAATATTTAGTTTGTCGTGAAAACAACTGTAAATTTCCCAATAGACGATGTACTGGAACGCTCATGTCGCAGTTGTGATCATTCCGACTGCCCATGAATGCATCAGCAGCGGCTTGCCCTGCCTGCGCCTCACTCCTCAAAACACCGTCAGTCTGCTTCTCTCCGGTAAGCAGAGGTGACAGTGGTGCGATTGCCACCCGCAGACCCCGGCGCACTCGGTCGTCTGTCAGCTCTCACTCAGGGCTTCCTCGCCGCCAGCCGGGGCATGTGTCGCCATGTTCGACCTAAACGGCGGCTGGAATCTGTCTTTCGCGGGATGCGGGTTCCTGGGGATTTACCACATTGGAGTTGCCAGCTGTCTGCTGGAGAAAGCGCCCTACCTCGTCAAGGGGGCCAACAAGCTGTACGGGGCCTCTGCCGGTTCTCTGACCGCCTCCATGCTCGCTAGCCAGGCGTCTATAAGTAAGACACACCGCTGTTCGCTTTCTACATAGAAAACCGGAAGTCATGTTATTATTATAATAATAATTATTATTATTAGTAGTAGTAGTATCGGTCAGTCGTTTTAATGACTTATATACACATTATATATACATAGATATGTATATGAATATATAAGTGTGTGAACTTTTTGTGATTATGGTTATGGTTTCAATTTTAGTTGCTTATTTTCAGTATATTTGCTTGTTTTTTGTTTTTTTGTTTTTTTTTTCAAAACTGACCCATATATATATTTATTGTATTTTTTTTTGTTTGTTTATTTATATATAACGTATTAAATAAATGTTTTTTCAGATGTTAAGCATATATGAAACGTAATGAGTGGATATTTCACTAAGTCAAAATGAGTATATGTGAACCTATGTATCTTTTTGCAATATAAATTCTTTCAGTTAAATATAAATTGAAATATAATTACATCCAGTTATTTTGCAGCAATTATACTCTCATTGTTCAAAACATGGAATCGACATACTGTATCATTTTAGTATCTGATATCTGTCACTATCATCAGGTAAACCTAACATGAGATCTCAAAGTTGTGCATAGTTCAGTGTAAAACTGATAGAGTATGTGCAGCAGGGTGATAATGGCTTTCACTGATATGTGTTTAGCGTGTGTTTAAATCTAAAACAGTGGCATGAAACCACTGTTTCATAAGAGAAACATGTTCTTTCTGAGGACTGTGTGAGTCAGAGGCACCCTTTTGCTTTCCCTCCCATCAATAAGCAGTAAGCATATGATAAGGTCTGATATCAGTAGACACGTGTGTTAGAAGATTGGCCCGTGTGCATCACCCAATAGAAACTCTGCGAACTTCAGCATGAGTTCAGTACTCGGAAGATGGGCTCTCCCGTGTCACTATTGGTCACAGAGTCCTGGTATCTTTAGCGAGTATTGATCCGGTTGCAGGTTGACACAATATGTTTTTGTTTGCAATTTATTGATCACAGAGGAACTTGAAAGCTTCCCTCCGCCTTATCTTGTCTCTCTTCTTTCCTGTTTCCCAGCTAAATGCTGTGAAGATGTGATTGAGGTGGCGAAGGAGGCCAGGAAGAGAAACCTGGGCCCCCTTCACCCCACCTTCAACCTGGTCAAGGTGTTAAAGTCAGGTCTGAACCGGGACCTGCCCTCTGATGCGCACATCCTGGCCTCGGGGCGGCTGTCTGTTTCTCTGACCAGAGTGTCCGATGGGGAGAATGTGCTGGTGTCAGAGTTTAGCTCCAAAGACGAACTCATTCAGGTACGGTGGATGGGGGGGGTGGGCGCTGTGGTCTCTTTAGGACCTCTGTTACAGTAATGTAAGTCTCAGGAAATGGATTTCTTCTGGTCTAACCCCACACTCTGTCCATAGGCGCTGATCTGTAGCTGTTTCATCCCCATCTACTGCGGGCTAATCCCTCCATCCTTCAGAGGAGTGGTAGGTGTCTGCAGTCCTTTTTCCTCCCAGGATTTGCTTCATTTTATGTGATCAGAACTCTTCATTAGGAATCAAGAACCTAAGGGTATGGGGTATGGACTGGGAGGGTGTGTTGACTGGGCTGGTTGTGTTGATGACGGAGAATGCTGGGACTGAGATGAACTGAGAGTCTAGAGTGTGGGAAGCTGAGCCAAAGAGGTCCTGAAGGGAATCCGAGCAAGAGTCTGAGCTGAGCAAGGGTCCAGGACTGAGGAGCTGGGTTGATGGGACTGAGGGCTGGAAACAGGGGGCCACGACAGACCAGATGGGACTGCAGGGGCAAGGAGCAAAAATTTATCTAAAATGGTTTGAGAAACCCCGACTGACCAAGCAGGAACTCCGATCTGGCAGGGTGGATGCGGCACAATTGAGTCTTAGACCCAGTCCACCTGGTCCACATTTACCCTGGTATTTCTTAAAATGAGTGTTTTCCCTCATACTGCACTGAATGCAACATTGAAAACACAGGTCAGGTTGCAAGACTGTTCATATGAGATCATTTAGTTAATCATGATTAGTCATCTGTATATTTAGCTGCAAATCAGAATTCCTGATGTCAGTGTTACCTTCACTTTGCTTTATCAGCTGGACTTTGACAGTGATCTCATTAGACCCATTTTCTGTCCTCTGCTGCCAGGTCATACACAGTCGTAAGGTTGTGTAAATGAACCCGATGACTGGATTCTGCATCCAGTTGTATAGTAATTACAAAAAATACAAAGGTCAAGTGGATCAAAATCGAAGCAGATAAAGAAATAATCAACCAGATTACATGGAATGTTGTAAAAATTCTAATCATGTGATGCTAGCTTTAGCTATCCAAAAGTCAAGTTCTTCGTAATCATGATAGACAAACGTGATCAAAGGTGCAACTTCAAAATGCAACAATGAATAAATGTAATAATTTGATATACACAAAGTTTTTATTCTTAGGACCAGCACCGTGGCAGGGAAGCTTCAGGCACAGTGTACATCACTGTTGCAAAATAAATCATCCCAGACAGATATCAACTTTGTGGATACGTTTGTGAATTACGTTCTGAATAGAGCCTGTTGTATTGGTCCATGTCCTAAAGTTCAGAGTCAAGGCAACATAGGAAACACAGTGAGTCCAATAAGGTGCTGCTACAGTCAGTTCGAAGTGTTTACATGTCACAGAGTTGTCTGTGTGTATACATACAGTCTGCAGGGGTTATCTGTGGATTCTGTACATTGTGTACTTTCTGTTTCTCTGACTGGCTGCTGGCTCAGAGCCCAGTTTAGTGTGACTCATTGACTCTGTGCATGAGTGTTCATTAACTTCAGGCACTTTGTGGATAAACAGTATTGTAGTAGAGTACAGCCTAACACATGGTCTACATGTTGAAAATCAAATGTTAATGACAGGCTCACAGAGTGGGCCGGTAAAGAGAGTGTAGCGTCAAGTTTGCTGTTCCTTTATTTGCTGTCTCATTGTTTGCTTTCTATCATGGTATTTATTCATACGACATGCAAAGGGTTTTATAGCCATGAAAACCTAAAAACATATTTATATGGTTGGATGCATAATTCAGAAAAGTGGGGGAAAATGGGGAAAATTATTCTCTGCATTTTACCCACACCAAGTGAACGAAACACACAAGCATGCACATGCACTAGAGACACTGGGGCTGCCTAGTAAGGGGGCCGGGGAGCTGGGGTGGATCAGCGCCTTGGTCAGGGGCTCCACAGCCTTGGTCATAGAGGGGAGGGGGGGTGCGTCTGCTTCACCACCACCCATATCTATTGTACATATCTGTTGTGCTTAGTCAAGGAATTGAACCGGCGACCCTCCGATTTCCGGGCTGTCCAAAGTCCAAAGCTTTGGAAGGACATGGTCATTTGGTATCATTAGGGAAAATGAAATATGTGTTAAACTTATTTATTCTGGTTAATGACAAGCCTATCCTCAAGAGTGTGTTTATCAGAACACATCTACAGATTCTTATTATATATACAGATAAAGTAAAGAAGAAATTGACATTTGCTTGGGTTTAATCTCTGATAAAACCTGCTCAACTATGTATCAACTACATAACTTTCTGGCTGAGATTAATTGGCACTTGTTATGTGCATTGTCTCGGAACAGTTGGGTTTATTTTGGATACAAGTCTAAACCTGTTTCAAAACTATCTCAGACATATCTTTGGCATTTCTGTATTGGTATTTCTTGTTCCTAAGCAAACACAGGGTATGTGCTAACAGGACATATTATATAGTCCTGTGCACTCTGAACGATCCTGACCTCCATTTCCTCACTGACCTACATTCTGCCGGGCTGGCAGTGTCTAACCCAGAGGCTACATTTTTCCACTCATTTAGTCCGCTGGCAGCATCTCTGCCAAGCTGAAAGGGATTTTACAACTGGCATTTAGAATGAGATAAATTCCCTCTCTGTTCCATTTTAAGCCCTTCTTTCGTTGAAATGGAACTAGAGCAGTTTCATTATATAAATAAAATCTTCTCTGGTGGGCCACAGCAATTGCATTACAACAAGGCACAGCTCAAAATTTGTGAGGAAAATGTGTATACAACAGTAAAGAACAAAATCCCATGTGTTTCAGTGAAACCTGTTTGAACTACCTCAGCTCTAGAGTGAAAGCAGATACGTTATTCCTGTCTCTTTACCTGTGTCCGTGTCTTTAGCGTTACGTGGACGGAGGTATCAGCGATAACCTGCCACAGTCCGAGCTGAAGAACACCATCACCATCTCGCCGTTCTCCGGCGAGAGCGACATCTGCCCTCGTGACAACTCCACAAGCTTCCACGAGCTGCGCTTCACCAACACCAGCATCCAGATGAACCTGGGCAACATGTACCGCCTCAGCAGGGCTCTGTTTCCACCAGAACCCAAGGTAGGTAACACATGGTTTCCTACGTGTCATAGTGGCACAGTTCAAGTTCATCAAGGAGTTCATTTATAGCTGCGCCATCCTCTGCTTCATATACACTGTGGGTCAAATGACTATATGTATGGAAATGAACCCACAAACAATTACCATCCAAATCTGCAGATCCCCTCATTTCTTACCCTTTTAGCTCATTACTTTGGCAAACTTTGGCAAAGTTAGCAACTAGCATAACATTTAGCAGCTAAAGAGCCTGATAATGGTAACAGTATAACGGTATAATGGTATGATAACTTTTGTGATGCTGTGTTACTTTTAAAAGAGAAAATGACACATTCTTTCTCTCACAAATGAAAATGTGAATTTACATGCAGTAAAATACACTCTTGCACAGTTCAGTTAAATTAACGATACAGTCTTACTCAGTCCCGTACAACCGGTTGCTTATTCTATTGTTAGCTAATATCAGCAAACGTTCTTTGGACATGTTTTATATGACTGAGTCCAACTGCTCATTTGATGATGCTCACTTGCGCTGCTGTCTTGCTACTTTATGTTTTAGCATTTAGCATTATCCCACAGTGGCTACTGTTCAGCAGTGTTAGATGGTCTGTATAGCATAGCTTAACCTAGATGGTTTTGATTTATATCTATCCAAAAAAAGACATTGGAGGTACGAATTATCTTTTATCACTGGACTTTATGTGAAGATTTAATTTTCTCAAACAATATAAAAGCTGTTTAAACAAATTAGACCTGAAACATTTAGGCTTTGTCTTAAATCATGGCAAATCAAATAGCTTAAAATTTTGGATGATAGGTCAAACAAAACGAGAAACTCAAGATAAAATTTCACATGAACATGGATTCTTATTATATTGGTCATGTTTGAACTACTATTGAGGATTACAAAGTAACATTAATCTAGATACATTAGTTCCGCTAATATTCTCCAGAACAAAGACCAGAATTCTCAGAGGCTGACTGAGGCTGAATTAGTAGAGAGGCTGAAGTCGTATCAGGATGTGCCTCCTGCCTATATTTCACCTGCTGTTGCTCCTCCTTTATCCCGTGTTTCCTCTTGTTATTCCCTGTGGCTGTGATTATTGTTAGGTAACCTTTAAGACACGGTGAGCTTTGACCTTGTTGGGGTAGAGCTGCTTGTTATGTTGTCATGATTCAGCCTGGCTCCTCACCACTCACCTCACGTGTGTGCACTTGGTATGTTGTCTGGATCCTACGATTATATAACCACTGTTATGGATCTCTGTGACGGGGAGGGCATTTGTGTTCCTACCACATTCCTCAAGGGAGGAATTACCTCTCAGATCGGCCCATACATGCTTGAGCCAGGGATTTCTCTCTGCAAACACACACACTTGGCAGTCAATATGGCAGTTGTCATATTGATTTGAAGCGTGTAGCAACACAGAATTTGAATATCAAATAAGACAGAGTACGTTTTGACCCATGACTCATGTGATCTGACCACTCTGTGGTCTGACTGATCTAGCCTGTGGATTGGCTGTGAGCAGCTCTGCTGATGCCAGAGTTGTTTTTATGCAATAAGAACAAACTGACCATTGTCAGGGAAAGGTAGTGTCATCAGAAGATGTCTAGTTGACTATCTAAAAGACATATCCCAGGTGCATCTCAGAAAATATAACCAGAATTACATGGAAGATTTGAGAAATCCAAATAAAAGAAATAAATCAAAGAAATAAAGTGAAATAACATTCATATTGTTAAAAGGGCAATCAGTTAGTGTTTTTCTCTTTTGTTACTGAATTGTTTTTCCGTGCACTAAAACATCTCCATACCACATTAAAATCAATTGTAAGACAGTGAAATGATAGTGAAGATATGTATTACATTGCACATCAGAGCATTTTTAGGTATTTTAAATATTCCAGAGATCTCTGTTAGACGAAACTGAAATGCAATATGCGTCTATGCTTTGTTTTCCAAAATAATTGTAAAATTTAGTTTTTTATTGTCTTAATCTGTTTTTTAATTTTAAGTTTTTTTCCCGTTGCAGTTGCTTCTGTTCATTTTCTTATTCATCCAACTTTTTAGCGTACTTCTTTTGTCAGTTCTAGCTTAAATTTTTACTTGTAGCCTTTTAAAGCTGCATCCTCTCTAAACATTCTAGTAGGCAGAGTTCTAGTCTAGTTTTTTTTTTTTTTTTTTTTTGTGGAATGACTTTGTAGTGAGTGTAAATTTATGCTATAATCCTATGCTTCGCATTGTTTATGTCAGGGACCAGCTGAACAATTAAGATGCACAAGCTAGTGTGCCTCGTGATGAATTAGAGGGATGTCCGTGAGTGTGGTGTTATGTGTTCCACAGAGACATGGCTACAGGAAGATACTTTAGATCCCCACACTACCATAGACAGCTTTCAGACAGAGCAGGCAGACAGGAATAAATCTGAGACCAGAAAGAAAAGAGGGAGTGGACTTGCAGCTTTTATTTTCTGCAGCCCAGACATGGAATGTTAGGCATAGGGTTATGTCCGAACTACATACCCAGGAAGTTTTTACAAGCTGTCTTGACTGCTAACCCGGCAACCGCATGTAATAGTATCCACTCTGTTTCCACGAAACTCCAGACTCTGAACCTCCAGGGGACAGGACCTTGGACCTGCTATGCTAATGTTAAAGAGTCCTGGAGATTCTTCCTCACAAGACCCAAAACATTAGAAGAACAGAAACAAAAAGTCTCTGGACTTGATGACGAGCAGAACGATCAAGGATCCATAATGTAAAGTCAGTGAAGTGTCTGAAAAATGATGTAGTGTCTTCCTCTCAACAGGTACTGGCTGAGCTGTGTCAGAACGGTTATAAGGATGCTCTACGCTTTCTTGAAGAGAACAGTGAGTATTACTGTTACCACTGTGTTACCATGGTGACTCTCAAATAACCTAGTTATGATGCACCACTATCAGCCTGTAGCTTAACCTTTGGACTGTGTCGCTGATGTCATGCTTTGTGGTCCCAGATCTGGTGATGCTGGAGCGTCCCACCCCTGGCCCCACCCTGCTAGAGAGCACCCCCGACTGCTGCTGTAAGCATACTGAAACGACTAAAGAGTGGGTGCTCCGGAGGCTCCACCTGCTGCGTAAACAGCACTGGTGGCTGGATGAGCAGATCGTTCTGCCCACCCCGATCAAGAAAGGTGCAGTATCTTAGGCTTTATTGGCTTTTAGTAATGAAGATGAGACTGAAGATGCATGTGTGCATCTTTAAGCTGGCATCATCGGCGGTGTATGGTTGACTGGTCCTGTTGCCTTGTGTGTCTGTCAGTGTTCTGTGAGGCCTGCAAAGACAAAGCCGGCCTGTACACCAAGTTGTCTGAGACGCTGCCAGTAAGAGTGGCGTCCTACATGCTCATGCCGTACACACTTCCTGTACAGTCAGCTTACTCAGCGGCCCAGAGGTGAGGTGGAGGTCTCATCGATGATGGTATCTCACCTTTAAGTTGAATGTGTATATATATATTCTAAACTCTGCTCTACCCCAGGTTTGTGGAGTGGATCCCAGAGGTGCCAGCTGATGTACGCTGGCTGTTTGGGATGGCAGGTGACGTGTACCGACAAGCCTGGAAAGGAGCACCAGCCAACTCCATGAGGTGACAGATGTTTTTCCATACGTCATTTTCTTTTTTCAAAGGCTTAATTATTGAGTGACAACATGGAACAGTACAAATTTCGCTCAAGGTGTATAATTAACCCAACTTAAACTCACACGCAAACACATATGAATCCACTTATGACAAATCAAGACGGTTGTGTGAAATAAAATTATGTAATAGTACGTAAAACAAAAGATATACAACAGAAGATACTCCAAGCTTAGGTTTTCTGGTGACTTATTCCTGCACCAGCTAGAGGGCTCTCAGGCCCTCACTGATGTTCTTGAGTCATCACAGCAATGCTATTGGACTGGTTCCAAACAAAGATCAGCCAGAGTTACAACTCAAAGTTTGGAATCTCATTGGTTAAAGGACACTCCAGTGTTCCCTATACCTGTCATTGTTCCGTGATATTACAGGATTTCCTTTGGTATTATTTATGCTATGGAAGCATTTTAGAGAATGCCTCTTCATGATGCCATGTCATGGGAGTAAAGGCATCAGTATACTTCAATCAAGGTGTTTGTCAGATCATCTACCAGCATCTGAAACCTCCTTTCAAATAACAGGATCAGGCAGGACTGAATTCTTTCCAAAACAATCAATCCAACAATCACGGTCATTTTATATGGTAATTTCCAGGTCTGCAGAGCTATGATAATTGGCAGGGTTTTGTGTTCTCTGTGTATAACTGAGTGCAAAGCTTATGCAGAGGCAAAGAGAGGAAGTCCAAAAGTGCAAATGGGTGAAACAAACTCCTAAACATGTGTGTAATTGACTTTACAGTGAGCCGTGCCTGAGGAAATGCCTGACTGTGCCGCCTCTACCTACAGAGTGTGATAAACCTAGGCAGAGAAACAACCTGCCCGCTCTTTCCTCCCTAGACCTCCACGGCAATTACTGGGAGATCCACCAATCTACCTCCTCTTCCTCTTCCTCCTCCTCCTTGTCCCACCACCACCACCACCACATCACCCCCTCCTCTCCGCAGCAAGTCTGCTTCTTTGTCGGCTCACAGGACGAACCTCACAGCCCCCTGCAGCAGTAAAACTGATTCACGACCTGCACTTTTAACAAATACGTGATCTAGTTTCCAGTCTCTCTGCGGGGGAGATGGTGGACTGATGAGTAGCAAAAAGTCTGAACCAATACGCAGTGGTGTGGAATTTTCTCAAGGAAACACACCCTGAACACTCCAGGCAGTACAAAATGTATTATATTTTATTAAGTTCTCTGGAAGTCAGCATTGCAACTCACTGAGGATCACGGATGTGTTTTATGATCTGGTTTTGATGCACAACACAGAAATGTGTCTGATTTTACAGTGTAACTACAACTCAACCTACTTGTTTAAAGTGTACTCAAAAGTTATTCCTCAGTTATTCCTCATTCCAAAGCAGTTAATTTAGTCACGGGTTCTTTGTCTTTCCACAAGTGGCTCTCTTCTGTTTATCTGTTTTCTATGTGTCTGTCCTTTTGATCGTGTCTCTTAATTTTTACAGCAATGTGATCTCCAGTTGCCATGGCTTTTAACTGATGCAGTGCCACCTCTGGTGGTCACTTTGGAGGTCTGCTGGGTGCATTTCTAAATAGAATTAACCTTACTAAAAATGGCTCATATGTACGTACTGTTTTTAACAAAGAAGCAATTTTTTTCCCCAAATCTGACCAGTTTCTTTTTTAGACAGGACAGCTAACAAGATATTCAGTTGTTAAGCAGTTATTCCCTTTTAAGATGGGACAGCTAACAAGTTATTTATCTGTTAGCTAGCTGACATAGTTCACATGTTTACAAGTAAATAACAAGTATTCATGTGTTAGCTAGCTAACAAGTGAATTACAAGTCTTCTCTCATTACCTAGCTAACAAGTGCATAACAGGTTATTACTTGTCAGCTAGCTAAACTCCTTTAACTTCTGGCCAGCTGGCTATCACTGTTTTCTGATTTGTGTGCCAACCAACTTGTGCTAGAATGTACATTAGTAAATGTGCTTCTCCCGTATCAAAGTCACATAGTCCAGTCTGTTGGTTTAGCTTTAAATGATTAATGCCAACATTACAGGTACACTCACGGTCAGTTTTACCTCCAAATAAAGTTAGATAACCAGGCTAAATTGTTGGTTTGTCTGGTAGAGAATAAGAATTATCAGAATAAGTATTATCATGTTACTACATCTCAAATTCTACTTTACTCAAATTAGCTCAGACTGAAGCCATAACCACTGGCTGCAAGTGGGCCATCATATTTGAGGGTAGGATATGAATTCAGTATCATTTTGTTTTGCTTTTTGTGTGTCCTATCGTTGAGAAATATGAAAACTAATAAATATATTCAACTGAAAATAAAATGTGAATGAGACAAAGAAAATATTGTTGTGACCTCACTCTGCCAATCGGCTAAGGATAAATGTGCACTTTATTTACCCACCCCAAGAAAGAACCTCATGGCTCATCTCCCAGTCAGTCCTGAAATTGTTTAACTGAAAACATGCAAATTGATCTTTGTACAAGATGACTTTGATGGCACTCTAAAAGTTACCACTAATACCAGAACAGATTAACTGTTCCCTTGTGGCCTAGCTCTCACTACAGTGAATACAGTATAAATGAAAGTCACCATCTAATGAAGCCAGACAAATCACATCATAAAAAAGGCAAAGAAGCAATTCTGAGGTTCCCAAATCAGACACTTTCTTCTCCCCAGCTAATCATATTCATGATTAGCCAAGGCCAAGAAAAGGGCCAATCCTGGTGGATTGTAAGGCAATAAGTTGTTAGCTCCTCTACTGACCTCCCACAAACAAATACCTGCCAATGATTATGTCAATGTCAAGTCAACCTTGACTTGTTTCCTGTTCTTTCCTATCCTATAATTCAAACACAGAGGTCCCACAATATCAAATCCTCCCTATCTGTCCTATCCTCTCCCCAAAGGATACTATGGGCATTAAAATCACCGCAGCAAATGACCCTTTGTCTACATAGCCCCTTTATGTCTTCAATTGTTTCCAGTTCCAAACTTTGACCATCCAGATCTTTCTGCATAAATCTATATGAAACACCTTGTCAAATAAAAGGAGGACATGCTCCTTCATTACCCCCTACCTATCCCATCTTATGGACACTTACCCTTGAATCAAAAAAATCAATTTAAGTTTAATCAAATTAAGTTTACGAGTCACCTCTACACATTGAGTATTTGAGGTTTGCACTCTAACCCCTTTAGAAATCCTCTAAATTCTTGGCCATACGACATCAGACTCCTTGCATTCCACCGAAGAATTAACATTAGCAAAACTAATCCTGTGAAAAGGATTCTTTGTTTAAGTGTTCCTGTTTTTCAGCTCTCCCATGCCAGACATTTCTTGAATATTTAAATATCTTGTTGCTTGGGACATGAAATACACAATATTCTCCAGCAATATATCTCCCATCTGATTCTTTTCTCCACAGTTAACACATTTCAGCCCTGCCACACTTTTGTTTCCCTTGATATCCTGCTGCAATTTGCCCAAATTTTTGGTAAATAAAACATTTCAATCATGGCGGGGCCTTTCACAGAAAAACATCTTTCTTAAAATAATGTATTAAACTTTACAGAAGTATTAAAGCCATTTGCCACAGGGACACCTGGTGTCAACCCATCACCAGAAATTTCCAGCCCAACTTCTTCATCTACCCCATTGGCTTAGCAACGCAACTTGTCCTTTGTGTCCTCATTATGTCCTTGGTTTAAGTACCAAATTTCTCATTTGAGGACTTCTTGTTCAGGCCCAAAAGGCCAAAGTTCTTCCCAAAGTGGGGCATTAAAGACCTAGGGAACAGAGGTTCCCCCAGATGTTGCCAGTTCACCCTCACTACAAACTTGGATTTACCAGGTCTTTCCAGTAGTCTCCCTCACTACCAGGTGGTAATCAGCTGACAGTTCCGCTTCTGTCTTTACAGGACTGTCCCAGACAGGTCACCACAGATATGATGCTACAAAGCACAAAGTTGACAATCGATATCACACATTTCCAGTTTTTCAAAAGCACTGCGCATATGCAAAGTTCAGCTTTGGAACCGATTCCTCACCTGCACTTACCTTTAAATCAATTCCAGACTTAACCCGGACTCAATCAAATCTGCTCCGAGCTGCTGAGCAGTCTAGGCAAAAAGTGTAGGGGTGCGCAACAAGAAACTAAATAAATGTCTAATAAGCTACATAGATAAATATATAAAAATGCAGCAGGAGGTGCATATTGTACAGGCAGAGGTTTCCACGTTTCAATAAAAAAATAATGAAAATTATGAAATTATCTTCATCTGCCTCGTTGGCTTGGCAAAGCAACTCTTCCTTTGTGTCTTCATTATGGCTTTACCTTTGTTTGTTTGTTTGTTTGTCCCCAAATTTCTAATTTAAGGACTTCTTGTTCTGCTCAATAGTCTCCTTTTCCCCCTTCTACTTGGGAAAGTGCATTTTTAATCTCTCATGCTTTGAGACGCATGTCTTCCTCCTGGTCTTTCTCTGTTTGAAAACTTTTCTGAAGTTCCTTATTTCTTGTTCGATGGCTTCCTTGTTTCGGGCTTGTGGCATTTCCTGCTCCTTCACTTCTCACAGTCTCACTTCTCCCAGTTCATGAAGAAGTGATTCTTTCCCCTCAACAGTTTTGAAAAGTGTCTCTTTGTTCTTATCCTTTTTCAATGGAAGCATTTTATGAACCTCCTAATTTAGTATTGGAGTGACTCCCCAAAACTATCTACAAAATCTCTCCTCTCGTGTCTTCCTTCTGTTCTTTTTCTGTTTAGAGCATTTCCTGAAGCTTCATTTCTAGTTGAACCCCTCCTTTTTTGTTTAAGTAGCAGTCTTGAGCACTTGGCGTAGCAGCTCAGCAGTGCTGCAGACAGTGTTACTCTTCTCCACTGTTTTGTAAAGGGCATCCAACCTTTTTTCCGATTCCTCCGTATCCTGGAGTAGACTCTTCTTCTCTTTCAGGCCTTTTCTTCCCATGGCAGGGAGTCTCTCTTACGGGTCACAGGAGGTCCAACCCCAGTTGACTTTGGGCAAGAGGCAGGGTACACCACCATGCTGCCCCTCCCGTCTGATCCTGCTCATGGTTGTACAGGCAAATATGGAACGGGTTCATCCTTTAATGAAGGGCCTGGTTGGGTTGGAGTAGACTAGCACACAGTCTAGTCACATACGCTTTGGTACAGGGCATTGTTACCAATTCCTTTCCTCTGGAGGTCGTTGCTACCAATTTCTGTTCTCTATCACCTGTGGGTCAACATACATGTTTCTGGTGATTAATGAATGATGGGTGTCACGGTACACAAACTGTGTGCTGTGTTATTATCTTCATCTGTGTTATGATGTAAAATCTCTATCCATAAATATTCATACTTAAGTAATATTTAGTTACTCATTTCTGTGTATGCTAATTTGCCTGAGCATCTGCTGGATGAGGTGAGGCTTTGCGCATGCGCGTTGGCTCACCAGCAACATCAGGAGGAAGGAAGATGGCGGAGGATGGGAGAGAGGAGTCTGTGGTCAGTGATGACGACTCAGACTATTTGGGGGCAGACGGGAGCTTAAGCAACACGGTAAGCAATGTCTTACTCTCCACGCTTTACTTGTAAAATTACTTTCTCGTGTTTTCACAGCGGCGGGAAAATGCTGTTTCTATGTTATATTGTATTTGACGTTGGCTGGCAGTTGAAAGTTAAGCTAGGCTGTAGAGGATACACGTAATACGCGTCAATTAGGCACAATTCGGGTAATACTAGAAAAAAAAAGGACTACGAGTGAGCAGACGTTTGGGGACAATGAGGTAAAATTTTCCGAAGAGCTGTTTGTGAATGACATGTTGCGTTGTGGGGGTTCAGATGGTGGAGGAGGGCTGCACTCTCCTGCGCAGGATGGAAATCTGTGTTGCTGAGGCTGAGAAGAGGAGCGGCAAAAATGCAGTGAACATGCAGGAGACGTTCACCGTGTACCTCATCGAAACACGGTGAGAATAGCATGCCCCTTTATCAGTCACTGGTAAGGTACTGCTGAGATGTTACGATGTACTTCCTCTTGTTTTGGTTGCATGAATTCACTTCTGTCTCTTGTCTCCCTGCAACAACAACTTGACAAAATTGTCCTGTGGCTTAATCTTTCAAGGCCGATGGACGCGGTGGCTGAAGGTCGGAACCCAGCCCCTGACTCTCTGTGGAGGCGGTACAGTGAATTCGAACTGCTGCGGAGTAACCTAGTAGTTACCTATCCTTACATCGTGGTGCCACCTCTGCCGGAGAAGAGGGTGAGTTCACTGTGGCTGCACCCCAAAAGTTTTTGTGGTTTTTTTTTTTGTTTTTTTGCAGTTTTTAGCTGCATTGTTGAACACAGAGCAACGCAAAAGCAAGCAACATTGAATCCTGATACAGGGACAGACCTATAAATATAATATGACAGAACTAGGATTAATAGATTGGGAGATCACCTCTGTCTTCAGGGCTGGCTTCTGGGATATAAAGAAGCTGGATATCTGGGTTCCAGCCTTTGAAGTGTGAGGATTTGATGCTGGTCTTTGCCATATGAGGAAACTGTTGGTCAAGACACAAGACCTGGGGCTGTGGGACGTTTTGACAGATATTTTCACTATTTTCTGACGTGTTATACTTGGTTACTAGTCAACTGCTAGGGCTGTGGTTCTGTGGGGCACAAGGGAGTGAAATGTGGAGTGAAATCAAGGTATCATTTAGTCTGGGGACTTACTAAAGCTTTTTTATTTTATAGCAACTTGACTAAAATAGGACGGGCTTCGACAATAACTTATTAAATTTATTTTGACAAATTGAAATATTCCGGTGATTAAAAGAACGTGTCCAAAGGTTGATGGGTAATGGATTTTAGGACTGTATCAGCTATTCTTGAAGGCTTCACTGCGTGTTATAAAATGTTGTCATGTTTTTTTTTATCTTGGGGGGGGGGGGGGGGGGGGGGGGGGGGGGGGGGGAGACAAACAGTAGCAGCTTCTAAGTTTTAGAACAACATACCGTATCAGGTTAAAAAAAAAAGAGATAATTTTAGCTACAGATAAGCAAAGCTAATGCCTGATCAGACCAGTGACTTTAAGGTAGAGTTGTGGTTTATCTTCAAATATTTCCATTATTTAGTCAATTTACACAGGTTTCATTCATCCAAATACCAGTATAGTGCAGTATAATCTGCACGCATTATAGGGGTGATTGATATGTTTGTGGCCCAAGGTAAAAGGAGTCAGTTTTAGAAAACCTAGCACATTTATTTGTCAACATTTACACACTTAATCCAGCAGTCATGGAGGATACGGTTCCCTTCTTTGTAGAAGTCAGCTTCTTTGACCTCCAGGAAGTGGTCTATGGTAGCAATGACGTCATCATCATTGTCAAAATGGAGACGACTGAGCTCCTTCTTCATTTTGGGGAAGAGGTAGCAGGTCTGAGGGGGTCAGATCAGGTCAGAACCTTGAGACTGAGGTAGCACATGACTGCATGAAGGCTGTTGTCTCAGACTGTCCTGACTTGCAATTTTCAGTTACCCGAAACAGAAAAACCACAGAAGTTATCAACATCAGAGTTTCTGCAGAATCACTCCAAGAGCTGAACTGCACATGCATCATGTGACGAGAGCTGGATAACTCATCTCCATCTACCATAGGTCACCAACTTATCAATCATCCGTCCAATTTGTTCTTTTACGTGCAGGCGGAGTTTGTGTGGCACAAGCTGTCAGCCGACAACATGGACCCAGACTTCGTAGAACGCCGGAGGGTCGGGCTGGAGAACTTTCTGCTTCGCGTGGCTTCTCATCCAGTGCTCTCCAACGACAAGATCCTCCACCACTTCCTCACCGAGGTACGTGAGGAACAGCTCGGGCTCGGCCTCGTGGGTTTCAGGTGATCGTTTGTCGATCAGTGTCTGATCTGTCTCTGACTTCATTCACTACTGTGTGTGGCAGGAAAACGGCTGGAAAGAAGTGGTGTACGAGACGGGATTTCAGGCTAAGGTACTGGACGTTTGTGGAGCTACGGTTTCTGAATTCTTACAGCTGTTAAAACATAATATTTTCATTGTTCACAAAGGGTGACCACAAGCTCTTATTCTCTTTGCAGGCAGATTCCAGACTAAGAGCCCTCAGTGCCACCTTCAGGGTGAGAAATACAGATAAGTAAGTTTTATAGTTGGAGCTGCATGTTCTCTAAGCTACTAATGACCAAGGTGTTGTGTGTGTTTGTGTGTATATATTATTGCTGTTGTTATACTCTTTATTAGCATCAATCAATCTAAAAGCAGCTGCATAATTAAAGAGTGTTTTCTTGCTTTGTGAAAGGTGCTCCACGCAATGTTTCAGTCCACTGAAGGCAGAACTCAACAATTATTACGGATTGATGTGCTTATTAATTTTCCAGTTCTTTGTTTACTGATTTGATCAATAAAACATCAGAACATCGACATCAACCAACAGTGCAAAAAAATTATCAAAATTATCCAACTTGCTACGACTTTAGACAAAAAAAAGTAGCAAGTTATCACATTGGAGAGCCTGGAACCATCAAATGTTTGAAATGTTGGCTTGGAGAGCGACTTAAATTATAAATCAAATATCAAAATGATAATAGAACTGGGGCTATCGATCGATTTTAAAAAAATAAAATGAAGGAATTTATTTCACAATGTGCTGGGATTAATTGTGATTAACTGCGATTAATAGCATTTTTCTTCTTAAAACTGAAACTTGTAATAATGGCTATTTAAATGTAAAATTTTTGTATGGAATCTATTCCTCTACATCTGTATCAGAGGACGGACATTCTACTCTTCTTCTTTGGTGGATGTTTCTCTGTTGTTGGTGCAGATTTTTGTTGTTCTGTCCTCCGTCCATCACCAGGTTGCCTACAGAATCCCACACCTCACTCCTTTCAGCTTCAGGTCCTTAAACGTGGTGTGTGTTAGCAAGCTTTAACCATGTAGATAGCTCTGTGATAAAGACTTGTCTTGAACCTCGCCACATAGACTGGATCATTGTCTGAGGGCTTCTGAACTTTGAACAACTGACACAAGCCTGAAAACAACACCACTGAACAGGGGACAAGCCGCTCTGCCTCCCACCCAGCAGGTCAGTCAGATAGAGCTAGAACAAACACACACACGATGAGAGAGCTGGAACACACAGAAAACAAAGGCAGAGAGAGAGAAGAAAGAAGTATTGATTTACCTTGGAGGTTCATGTGGTTACTCTTATCTTTTTTTAGTTTGGAAAGCCTCTGAGCTGGGTTAAGGGGTCAGTGGAGATTTGTTTTTGCTGGATTGGCTTTAGGGTAGAGTTCTCTAGGCTAGAGTTCCATCCTGTTGCAACCTCCTGAACAAATGTCCTGTGTCTGTCCAGCTGTTCTCTTCAGTACCTGAGCATTTGACAGCTGATGGATGAAGCGTCCAAGAGTCTCGCAACATTCAGCCAGAACGGTTTGGAGTCCACTGTCATGTAGGGGAACCAGGGCCCATTCTTTGCGGACTGTGGGCAAACAGGACAGAGGGGGGGGGGGGTCAAATGGAAGTGGACTTTAGCCATGTTACTTATAGGCACTGTGAGACACTGAGAAAGTGATCAGCACATGCCTTAGTACAGGGACGCTTCATCGTTGGTTTTACTCCCAGTTAGTTCTGATTCCTTCCAAGTTTCGTTGTTTGCCCCACTAATACCATTTTCCTGTAATGTAGATTGGCGAGGCCCTGTAGAGCTGGTTTCGGTGGAGTGATTTCTTTCTATCTTAATTGAATTCAGCTTGGCAAACTGCATATTACTTTTCTCCCAAGAATTTGTTGTGCAAGTTCTAAAGTGAAACTTCCACGCTTAAAACCTCATCCTTGTCCTCACCGGTCTTTAAGTGGGATTATTTGGTTTGGCAGCACATATCGTAACAGGTCATAGGTCAGTCGCCACAGAAAGTAAACAAAGTGTTTAGTGCATTCATTTATTTAAGATGTGTTAAATCTTTCAAATCAATCCCCAAAAATAGCACTAGCACTAAATAAAACTGACAGTAATAATGATAATCGACAAACTGTCAGATTAAAAGAAGTCCTAAAAGAAATTAAGGAATAAATAAACACATCCACTTTTAAATGACAAGTTTATCTGTCTTTATTTTGTCTTACTCAGACGCTTCATGGATATGAAACGCTACAGCGACGAGCTGCAGTCGCACACATCTCAGCTGCTGCGTGCAAGAGCAGTAAGTCTCTCTTCCTACCTGTCTCTCTCACACACAGACTGAATTCATGTTTGCTTAAAACGTTTAAACCTGTTTTGGCCACCTGGGGGCAGCAGAAACATGTTGTGGACACGAAAGGCTCCACTGTGTTCACCAGCTGGTCTCTGACAGAGGCCATTTTCACAGAACACAGTGTGACTTTACTGAGCTTTACTACCTAAAGGGGAGTCGTGCACAACACAGTCAACATAGTGAAAAGGTGAGCTCTGCTCCTCTTTAGTTATATTAGCTATTCCCAAAGGGAATAACAAGAAGGAGTGAATCTGTCATGGCCATATTATGAGAAATCTATACAGCAGAGGTTTATAGGCTCTTAGAGAGATGTCCACACATTTAATTCTCTTAAGAGACTTTTATGAGTCTATTATCCTCTCCAACTCTCCATAACAACAGGAAGATCAATACATGCTTTTAATTGAAGTTTATTTATTTATATATTTGAACACATGTACCCTTTGTGCTTGGAATGTACATCATTTTTCCATTACGTAGTGGACAGTGACTTTTTAAAGCTGTTTTCTCAGAAAACTCTTCCCTGGTTTGAGTGAAAACAAAGCTATGAGAGCAGCGAGAGTGAACCAGAACAGGAAAGTTGTGTCTGAAAATGTGTGTACAGATTGAGAAGTTTTTTAAACACTCACCTGAATTCATTTCATTTGTCTCCAATAGAGGGTTGCTGATCGACTCTATGGTGTTTTCAAGGTCCATGGGAACTACGGGAGAGTCTTCAGGTTAGACAGCAAGCATACAACTGCATCACGGACCAGAATTTATCATTTGTGGCTTGTTTCCCTTATCAAATCAAGTCTGCTTAGTTTTATTTATATAGCCCAAGATCCAGGGTGTCCACAGGGTCTTAATGAATAAAAGTTAATAAATCAATTTAACCAAAATTATGGTCCTTAAAAAGTATTAAAATCTCTTAATCCATTACATCTTAAAGGGCCAAACCATTTTATGAGGTATTAAATTGTTTCACTGTGAAAGGCCTATTTGTCCAAAGAATTTGTATGCCAAATTTTGCTTGAATTTATTTATCTAAGCAGATCAAAATCAAACAGATGAACAGATTTTGTGCGAAAATGTCATATGGCCTTTTTTGTTAGACCAAATGCAACAGGAAGTTTTCTTAAAACTCAGCATGTGCATGCTTCCGAATGCTGCAAGGCCACCCTCGTTGTGTTACCTCCATCTTCCTGTGTAGAAAAGCAACATGTGAGGCTCAGAGTTCAAAGTATCTTCATTCTAGAATGGAATAAGGCGTAGGCCGAGGCTGATGATCTCAAAATGCCTGAAATTGACCCAGCTAACTGGCTGACCGCTAGCAGTAAAATAAATGTTAAGTTAAAGTTGCTAATGTAACCAGTTCTAGCTCAAAGTGGCACTGAGGTCTTAAATATGTTGAAAACGTCCTAAAAGGTATTGATTTCTTCTTGCAGTGAGTGGAGCGCCATCGAGAAAGAGATGGGAGATGGACTGCAAAGCGCCGGTCACCACATGGACGCGTGAGTCTGGTTTGGCTACTTTGGTCAAAACCCTTATGCAGGTGTTCAGCAAATACACTCCCTGTATTTAACACACACATACACTATATATATTCCCACCACTTGTTGTGTTGGTATTTAAGACAAAAGTTGCCTTTTGTCACACATTTGCAGATATGCTGCCTCCATAGATGATATCTTAGAAGAAGAGGAACATTACGCAGACCAGCTGAAAGAATATCTCTTCTACGCTGAAGCTCTGAGGTAAGATATTTTCACCCGATACTAAATATACAAAATATATTGGGTGGTTCTCCCCCTACCCGTGTGGGTTCCCTCCGAGTTCTCCAGCTTCCTCCCACAGTCCAAAGACACGCAGATTAGGTTAATTGGTGACTCTGAATTGTCCATAGGTGCGAATGTGACTGTGAATGGTTGTTTGTCTCTAGATGTCAGTCCTGTGATAGACTCTCGCCCAAAGTCGGCTGGGATTGGCTCCAGTGCTCCGTGACCCTTAAGAGGGTATAGCGGCTGGATGGATTCCTGCATATATCCTATAGCACTTGCATTGCATTGCATGACTGATCAGTGGGTAAAGTGTATGAATTACAGGAAACTAGTTGGAGTTATCTAGCTGCCTCTTTCACCAGGGTGTGATGAGATACTCCCTCACAGCCCCCCTTCCATTAAGGGACAACCCTCAATACCTCAGAGGGCCTGCTCCTCAGCAGTGTGGAGTGTACTCCTGTGTATGGGGGCCCCTCCTGTCTTATTCCATTCCGTCTTTTTTTTTTCCCTGTTGACTGCAACAATGTCAAAACCATTCCACTGATATCATCTTACAACAGATTACTTACTTACATTGCAAAGGTTTATTCATTTATAATGAAATACTCAATGACGTCTGCCTCTGTGGTTCACACACTATTCTGTTTTTATTTTTTTTAAACGATTTGTCACAAAATGTTTGTGCTTTGAATTAATACTGCTTTGCTAAATTTAACCTGGTTGTGATTTAATGCATATCTCCCAGCTGTAATTAGAGCTTTAAAATAATGTTCCATGCTTTATTTTGGCAGGGCGGTGTGCAGGAAACACGAGTTGACCCAGTTTGAGCTTGAGGTGGCCACCCAGGACCTCATCTCCAAGAAGCAGCAACGTGAGGAGCTGGCTACAGGGGTAGACTGCGCTCACGTTTTCCTCACTCTTACTCTCTCTTAACTCTCAAAGAGTCAGGTCAGAATTTGCAATAGCTCTCAAACTTTGTGTTTTCCGTCCTCCTCTTTTCCTCCTCAGATAGTGCGGACGTTCTCCTTCAAAGGCATGACCAACAAGCTGTTTGGACAGGAGGCGCCTGAGCAGAGGGAGGCCAGGCTGAAGCTGCTGGAGGAGCTGATAGCGGAGGGCGAAGAGGCAGTCAAGGAGAAGACGGCCGAGTGCGAGTGAGTGTCGATGCTGTGTGTGAAAGCAGCTTTAAAGGTTTTCTGACCTGCCAGCAGCTGAATGTATGTGTGTGTGTGTGTGTCCTGCAGAGAGCACGTTGAAAGGGCGTGGGTAGACATACAGCGCTTTGAGGAGCAGAAAGACAAAGATCTGCAGGAAGCACTCATCAACTACGCTGTCATGCAAATCAACATGTGCAAGAAGGTACATGAGAGCACACCTGAGGGTTACAGGGTAAGTGTAATGGTTATGTTGTAAAGTGTTTTTTGTTTCCCTGCAGGGAATACAAGTGTGGAGCAATGCCAAAGAATGTTTCCTCAAGATGTAAAGCTGAAGCCATAGTCGACAGATGTCCACCCTCAGTGATGATCACCTGCAGATTCGGGGGAAATGATGCCAGCGTCCTCTGGTTGGAGGTTAGAAGACAACATCGCTAATGTTACAAAATCTATACAAAAATAATTTAATTTCTTAGTACTTTAAAAAGCTTTCATATACAGCTAATTTGCAATAGGGGTTGGACCATAGATGCACAGGACCTGGACACCAGGTCTCCTACTTTGGAGATCAGGGTTCAAAGTTTAAGCAAGGGTCATTTTCTCTGAGCTTAAACAGGCAGTTGTGGGATTTAGTGTTTTAACCTACAGATGTGATTTATGGATGTGGGCGTTTGCCAGAGGGGGAAAGATACAATCAGGTTGTTTTGTAGGTTCAGGCCCAGGATTTTCAAATTTTCACTCGTACGAGGGGGAAAAAATGGTCTGGTTCATGGATATTGGTTCTTGATTGTCCACCTGTTTTGTTTGGTGCCCATATAGTGAGGTTTGCATGGGCTGGTATGAAACCTGCCAGTCAAACTGTGGTACAGACCAAACAACCAGACCAAGGCCACATGAAAAGGAGTGTCTCAGTCCAGTCTGGAATGTTAATGCTCATAAATCAGTTTTATTTTGTTGAGGCTCTTTGTGACACCAGAGAACGTAAATGGACACATCAGGAACTATGGAGCTAATTTAAGTACTTGACACACAGTGTGGTTTGTAAACACAAAATGCACCTATCAAACAAATACACAACATATTGCTAATACATCATGCCTCAGAAACAAATACAGCATGTTTCAGAAATACAAAGCTGCGACGCCCATCAACATGTCGATGTTCCAACACACCTGTCTTCAAACCCGGCCTCCATTTTAATCTCACCTACACACCTGTAAAGTCTCATGACTGAACACCTGCCATACATCATGTGCTGTAACACAGGTCTGTCATGTGTTGTAATGGCTTATGGAGAAAAGGGAGCACACACACACACACACACACACACACACACACACACACACAGACATTCTGTCATGGCTGATGAAAAAAAAAAAATCCTACAAAGACAAGAAAAAAAAATGATGTGACGTGTGGTACAATCTTTCCACCCTGATTCTGGCGAGGATTTTCTCACGTTTTAAGTAATTTACCCTCCACAACAGCAGGTGGTGCTATGAGTAAAAAAAAAACCCAAACACTCCTGGAAGTTGAGCAGATCAGAGCGCTGCAGTCAAATGGGCCATGAAGGCCAAAATCCCTGTCAAGCCAGCTGCTGTTTGGATTTTGTTCTGTGTCTCTTTGTGGACCTAATGTACAGGTGCTTGAAGCAGCCAAAATGGACGCATAAAGACAGAGTGAAAACTGTTTACAGTGTGTGTGTGTATACACACACACATATATATATATATATATATATATATATATATATATACACACACACACACACACACACACACACACACTGAGGTTTAAAGTAATAACAGTATCACTAAATTGTTTTCATTCAGTCTTTACACATCCATTCTGGCCGCTTCCAGCACCCGTAGAACTAGATACCCACAGAAACACAGACCAAAAACCAGAATGGCAGCTGGTTTGATGGGGATTTTGTCATCAGTGACCCTCATGGCCACACTGTTCTGCTCTGCTCAACCTCCATCTTTCTTTTTCTTTTTTTTTTTGACTCATTGCGCCACCTACTGTTGTGGAGGGTGAATTACTCAGGACATTTGTAAGAAAATCCACAAGCAGAAAAACTGTGTCAGAAGTCACTTGATATTTTTTCGTCTTTTATCTACGATGTGTATTTTTAGTACTTAAATATGCTGTATTTGTTTCTGAAGCATGATGTATTGGATATACAGTACCAGTCAAAAGTTTGGACACACCTTCTCATTCAGTGGTTTTTCTTTATTTTTATTACTTTCTACATTGTAGATTCATACTGAAGGCATCCAAACTATGAAGGAACACATGGAATTATATAGTTAACAAAAAAGTGTTAAACCAACCAGAATACGTTATATTTTGGATTCTTTGAAGTAGCCACCTTTTGCTTTGGTGACAGCTTTGCACACTCTTGGCATTCTCTCAGTCAGTTTCATGAGGTAGTCACCTGGAATGGTTTTCAGTTAACGGGTGTGCCTTGTCAAGAGTTCATTTGTTGAATTTTTTTGCCTTCTTAATGTGTTTGAGACCATCGGTTGTGTTTTGCAGAAGTAGGGTTGGTACACAGTTAACAGCCCTATTTGACTACTGTTATAATCCATATTATGGCAAGAACCACTCAACTAAGTAAAGAGAAATGACAGTCCATCATTACTTTAAGTCAGTGCGGAACATTTCAAGAACTTTGAATGTTTCCTCAAGTGCAGTCGCAAAAACCATCAAACGCTATGATGAAACTGGCTCACGTGAGGACCGCCCAAGGAAAGGAAGACCAAGAGATACCTCTGCTGCAGAGGATAAGTTCAGCAGAGTTACCGGCCTCAGAATTAACAGCAGTTCTGATTAGAGTCCACATAAACACTTCACAGAGTTCAAGTAGCAGACACACCTCAACATTAACTGTTCAGAGGAGACTGTGTGAGTCAGGCCTTCATGGTTGAATTGCTGCAAAGAAACCACTGCTGAGGAAGAACTACAAGAAAAGGAGAACTGTTTGGGCCAAGAAACACCAGGGATGGAAAATCTGTACTTTGGTCTGGTGAGTCCAAATTTGAGATTTTTGGTTCCACCCTCCGTGTCTTTGTGAGACGCAGAAAAGGTGAGCGGATGGTTTCTACATGTGTGGTTCCCACCGTGAAGCATGGAGGAGGAGGTGTGATGGTGTGGGGGTGCTTTGCTGGTGATTTATTCAAAATTGAAGGCACACTTAACCAGCATGGGTACCATGCCATCCCATCTGGACAATGACCCCAAACACACCTCCAGGCTATGTGAGGGCTATTTGACCAAGAAGGAGAGTGGATGGAGTGCTGCGTCAGATGACTCTGTGAAGCGTTTATGTGGGCTCTAATCTGAGGTGCTGTTAATTTTCGGTTTCTGAGGCTGGTAACTCTGCTGAACTTATCCTCTGCAGCAGAGGTATCTCTTGGTCTTCCTTTCCTTGGGCGGTCCTCATGAGCGTCAGTTTCATCGTAGCGTTTGATGGTTCTTGTGACTGCACTTGAGGAAACATTCAAAGTTCTTGAAATGTTCAGGATTGACTTGAAGTAATGATGGGCTGTCGTTTCTCTTTACTCAGCTGAGTGGTTCTTGCCATAATATGGATTGTAACAGTAGTCAAATAGGGCTGTTAACTGTGTACCAACCCTGCAGCTTCTGCAAAACACAACCGATGGTCTCAAACACATTAAGAAGGCAAGAAATTCAGCAAATTAACTCTTGACAAGGCACACCCGTTAACTGAAAACCATTCCAGGTGACTACCTCATGAAACTGACTGAGAGAATGCCAAGAGTGTGCAAAGCTGTCATCAGAGCAAAAGGTGGCTACTTCAAAGAATCCAAAATATAACGCATTCTGGTTGGTTTAACACTTTTTTGTTAACTGCATAATTCCATATGTGTTCCTTCATAGTTTTGATGCCTTCAGTATGAATCTACAAAGTAGAAAGTAATAAAAAAAATAAAGAAAAACCACTGAATGGGAAGGTGTGTCCAAACTTTTGACTGCTACTGTAGGTCATGTATTTGTTTTCGTAGTTACAGCCTGTATTTGCAAACCAGACTGTGTTCATTAGCAAATCATTTAGCATTTGTAAATAATGTTTTGTTTGAGTTCTGGCAGGAACATGCTACGATGCGAGGAGGGGGAACTGTAATGAAAACAAATGAAATTCTGATTTGAAATGTCCAGGATGATGCACATAAGATCCATCATAGTTGGAGATAATTTTATTAAAGTTTAATTGAATGCAGCCTTCACTAATTGAAGGTTACTGAAATGTTTCACCCTGTATGTTCCATATGTTATTTAAGTAACATTTTCTTTCATGTTGTGAATGCTTGCCAGCACTAAGCTTGATGTGTATTTATTAAGTTTCATAATTACAATTTCATGCTCAAGTTGGATGTTTGTTCTTATTTGTTCTATTTATGTGCATAAACAAGTATCATACCATACTATTTTTAGTGCCTGTTATTAAGTAATTGAATCTTAGCAGATGTTGAAGGGCAGTGTAGCAGATGGTGACTACAGCAGACGTCCAGATTCACACTCAGTATTAGATGCAGGATGACAGAAACAAGTATTAACTGAACGAGCATCACAGTTAACACGCCCACAGGTTTGGCAGTGAACAATCTGAAGCGCATCCTCAGTAATGTGAGATTTATCCATTTTGTCTTACAACTGTACCGTAGCGTAAGAACTTCTGAATCAAAAAAAAAATGTTCCCTATTTGTTGCTGTCAATAAAACAGGTTGAAATTCAATTTTAAAATTTCACTTCCTTTAAGAAAAGGGCTCGATAATGGACAAATAAGTTAATCTACAAACTCCATGGTTCTATCAACATATCAGGCAGAGCAAACTTTAAGTTGACAGTTTCTCCAAAGGAATCTGGCAATGTAATAAGAGCATGGGCTCCTTGCAATGGACAAAAATGACTTTTTGCAATATAATATATAAATTGTTCCTTCATGTTGTATTAAATGTAAGGAACCATGATGTTTATCATGTTATTAAAAACAAGTGCTGGTTTGGGATATTTGACATATAACGGGCTAAAAGAGTGGAGCTAATAACATACATACGTTAGTGGCATGTGAGTAAAATAACAGGTAAGTCAACTTTAAATTGCCAGTTTCTCCAATGGAGTCCGGTGATGTACGAAGAGAATAGTTACATAGTAATGGACAAAAAATGGAATATGTTGGATGAACTGTTCTCGCTTCATGGTCGCAGTTACATTGGTTCAAAGAAAAGTAGCTCGAGCCCTTTAAAAATCTCCCACAATGCTCTGCTGGGTGAGGCGCCACGCCCCTTCTTCCGGGTTTTCCAGTCCGCCTCCACGTGAATAATGTCAGCAGAGCAAATAACTATGAATGGAGATGAAGACGAGGAATTCCGTGCCTTTGAGGCTCTCCATGCCGGGGCCCTGAGGTCTTCAAGAATCCCCCCGATCTACTGGAGGAGTCTACATCACAAAATCACCAACGAGGTCTGTGTTCGGCGGACTGACACCCCGCCAGTATGAAGCGCCGCATCACTGCCTGTAATAAGTTAGGATAGACAGGTCGACGAACAGATGATAAATCAAACGACTACATTTTCCTTTCGTTGTTTGCAAAGTACACATGTGGTTCGAACATGTCTAAAACCAGCTGCTAAATGTATATGGTACTCTGGTTAACATGACATATGAGTAAGGCACCAATTAGCTTTCTATTTGGTTCACATCCCATTTGGTTGTCATCATCTCTGGTAAGAAAACTGAGAGAATCACAGGCAGGAACCATGACGTTTGTAATGTCATTGAAAAAAGAGTTGCTGTTTGAGGTATTTGGTATATGCAGAGTTAAAAAGTAGAACTAACAACACATTAAAACATTGTGAAAACATCTTCCCTAGTTACGTGTGCAGAAGATAACAGGCAAGCAAACTTAAAATTGACGGTTTCTTCAACGGAGTCTGGTGTTCACATCATCGAAACAGCTCGTGGTGTGTTTATATGTCATAGATTTACGATGCTGGGGAAGTTTTTGGAATCATGCAGATCCAACAAGAAGAGGAAGAGGACGAAGAGGAGGAAAATGAAGTGAATGAGGAGGACAAGAAGGACAATCCCGGAGCGGTAATCCGCCATAAAGTGGTCGTCACCCGGGACAGTGGGCTGCAAGCCTCGGAGCCGACCAGGTGAGGGCACCAGAGACCAGAACATCACACTTGGCAAAGGGGAAGAAGATGCCACCTTTCAAAATAATAAGATGAAACCTAACAATTTATTGAACTGTTACTTTTCACAATGTATTCATGGGATTAGTTTAGTACAAAAAATAAAAGTTTTACTTGTAAAAGCAGTTAGCATGGGAGATTAACTTAAACTAATATACTTCATATACTGATTTCATTAAACACACACACACATACTTTAAATGTGTGTAACTTGAACCTGTATCTCTTTGCAGTGTTTTCCTGGTGGATCATGCCTGGACGTACCGTGTGGATCATGCCCGTCAGCAGCTGGAGCAGATCCCAGGCCTGCTGTCCAGGATGGCCTCCCTCATGGGGGTGGACTTCCACGGCGAGGCCCCAGACCCAGACACGGTGGAGCTGGTGATGGAGCGCATGTGGAAGTACAACCAGACTTATCACATCTCTCAGGGGGTACGTTAGGAAACACGATCCATAACCTATCAAGTGCAGCAGCCCAATCCGGGATGTTGTTACGCAGCCAGGTCAGGCAAAACAGCGTTTTCTGCTTGGAGTTTGGTCAGATGAAAGTCAAAAAAAAAAATTTGCACATTTAAATACAACAGTCAGTCATCTCTCCATCCTCCTCCGCTTCACTCTTCCCTCCCTGTGTTGTGGTTTCATGTGCAGTCAGCAGAGGAGAAGGTTCCAGTGTGGTACATCATGGATGAGTTCGGCTCCCAGGTACAGCACTCTGACCAGCCCAGCTGTGGCATGGCTCCCTTCTTCTACATACAAGGCCAACTGGCCTATACCATACTCTGGCCTGTGCGGGACCTACAGGAAGGAGGTAAGATCACATCCACACACACACACACACACACACACACACACACACATAAGATATTTCCACTAGAGCTATAGCGTTTACACATTTTATTCACTCAATATGGCAGGGTTACAATGATCGCAAACACAATAAAACTAAATAAACAAAGGGGCATTTCGATTTTCGGTTTTTGGCCAAGTTGGGTTTTACATGCCTTTATGATCGGGCTTATTTATTTAGATATATTCATTTAGATCTGTGTTTTATGTGGCTTTAGTTTCAGTCACTTGGTTAATAATGATCTGCCTAAAATTCTAGTTCAAAGTCTGTTACTGGTTGTTATTTTGTCCCTTTTTAAGATACTATTCCTCTGCTCCGTGTCCCTATGCTATGAAACCAGACGTCCAGATTTTGTCTACAATCAGCTTTCACCAGTTTTAGAAGCAAGCGATTATACATAATAACTCAAGAGTAAATTGATTAAATGAGAGTAAAATAAGAGTAAAATGGTTAAATAAGTCAACAATTAAATGATAAATGATAACAACACCAACATGTTTCCATTCCTCTTCTTGTCCCCGTAACACAGGTTCAAGAGAGCAGGATCAGGAGTCCTGCAGGTTAACTAAGTAATTAAATGGCAAGCAAGTACAACAACAATTGTATATCTTTCCCTACTTTCAACAGTTGATAAATGCATAATACACTGGGGTACAGGTATGAGTTATACAGGATAATTAGACATTAAGCCAGGCGTGACCCTGTCTACATTTATTACAAACAGGATGATGGAATTCAACAGGATAATGTGATGGAGTATTGCCCTAGGTCGCTCAAAACCCCCTTCAGAGTCTGCCTGATATAACTTATTTCCTCTGTGTGTAATGAGCCTTTTTAAAGAAATGAAACTATATATTTGTGGTGTTTTGTTTTTTTTTTTTTTTTAACGTACATCTTCAGGAAGGAACCAATGGGCTCGAAGCTGAGAACCATGAGAAGTTAGCAGCAGAATTGTACATGTTGTTGTTATTATTATGTCCACAGATGAAGTAACCCGAGATTATACCTATGGAGAGACAAACCCCCTTGTGAGGCAATGCCGCCTGTTACCATGGATCCCTGCTGATCTCGAAGGGGTCAGCAGTGCCACCGCAGAACCTCTGGACTCATACTACGAGGTGAGGGCTCTCAATTTCATTCATCAAACACAGCTTCGACGGTGCGAAGGAATGTTTCCTTCTTTAGGCTGCGTTTAAGTAAGCACTAAAAGCAAAGCAATACTTCATTGTCCGTGTCAAGGACATCTGTGAAGATACTGATAGAGTCAGGCTGGCCCAGTTCCCAGTGGTAGCTGCCATAGCAACCAAGGTCATAGTGCAGACTCTGCGCTCGTAAAAAGATAAGAAACGGATGCATGCAGTGCATCTCACATGCTGCTGGAAGGTGATTTGGGGGCAGGGGCAGGTCAGAGTCTTGTTTATAGAACTTTTGTCTGGCTGTTGAGAATATTGGCTGGGATACACACAAACACCACATCCGAAACACAACAGAATAAAAGAGAGAGAGAGAGAGAGTTTGTTGTTTAGACTGCAAGCAAACTTTTGTTTTTTATGTCTTTATATTTCAAGGCAGGGCTGTGGACCCCGTCAAGGGCCAGTTGAAGCAGAGTCCAGGTCCGGCCGAGTTACCACACCTTGCTCTTTTGCACATTTAAGTTTTTGTCTTCCTGTAGAATTCTAAGTTTCCAATTCGTCATCAAAGAAATTGCACAGAATCAATCAAATACAGGAGATCAGAGAGGTTGAGTCCAGGATGCTTTATTCCTCTAACACAGAGTTCAAAGGCATAAGCAGTCCCGCAGGAACAACTGAACTTTACCAGATTTACACCACGTTTTATATGATGGGTTGCACCAGTACTATGGGACATATCTGGGCGTGTTTAGGCATGACTGGGCATGTCCTTTCCTATTCTCCTGGTTGTGGTTAACATGTTTTTACTTGTCAGCATTTTCACATCAACTCTTTTTTTTATCAGGTACTTTACTGGCCTGATAAGTACCTTATGCCAACCACATTTTGATCATATTTTGTTTATAATGGAGTCTGGGCTTTTTATGATTGTTTTTTTTTTTTTAATTTCCAAGCTAATCCCTTTTCTAAGATTACATACACAAACTGAAAGATAACACCCCTGTGGTTCAGCAGTAAAAGACAGAGTGGCACACAAAACAACAACTGGTGTTGGATAGGCAAATACCAGTAGAAATCCTCATAGTACACACCACAAAGATAGATTAGGCATAAATAGGTAAAACATAAACGAATTCTTAACACACCGCTCAAAACCTGTCACCACAGTTCAGCACACAAAAACCATGATACAGAGCAAAACAACGAGGCATGAGACATCATTAACACGAGCAAACAGGAGAAAACAACACTGACCTACTGCCTCTGTGGAACACAGCAAAACTAATCATAGCAGAAACAGAGCAACAAATCTGTTTTCAAGCCTTAAGAGGGACAATAAAAGATTGTTTGGGTTCACTCCCAGGACTAATATAAAGTATGTGTTCACCCAAGGGGACAAATGTTCTAAATGACCACAAGGTATAAATCCTCATGTCCTTAAAACACCTCCGGGTAGAGTTTTACAACCTGAAAGAATGTGGGAAGATTTGTACAAAGGATGGTTTGGGGTACAGCTTATTTCTAAATTAACAATCCTAAACTAAACACAAATACATCGACCACATTGGTCTCTCCACCATTAGGACTTCTCAATCTTTGTGCCCTCACCTGATCATAGCACTTCTTTTTTTTTTTTTTTTTTTTTTTTTGTTAAAGCCTTTCCTACCCTCTGTGTTTTCACAGACCATTGCACAGGAAAACAAGGAGCAGCTTCCTGTGGATGTCCAACCCTACACTGTGCCCAAAGACAAAATCCTCAAGTGAGACCCCTTTTTATTAAATGTCTGCAACTGCACTGGGATGATGACATGTTGAGAAAATGGATGTATGTACGGGAAGCTCACAGAGCTAAGGAATGTCTGGCAAAGTGAACTACATCTACGGGAAAAAAAAAAAAACTTTATACAAACATTATTTGATGAATAAGATATTTAATTCATCGGATGACAGATAACACCGCTTATATGTATATATATATCTTAAACATTTAACGAAAGAACAATAGAAAGAGTCTATGCTTGCCAACTACTAAAGAAGAAAAGGCCTGATGGTGGCGCTGTAGGAAAGTGGTCACCAAATCCAGCATTCGCTGCAGACAATGGACTGTTTTTGTTTTATATAATGAACATTATGTGCAAAAATAATTATAGTGTTTGAATTCTTATCACTTATTTAATTTAATTAATTATTTACCCCTTTTTCCATAATAATAATTAACAATTTTTTTTTCTATTAGAGAAGTGAAAAATGAGTTTGCCATGGACTTTGTTGTGGCAGAGGAAGTAGTACTGTATATGTAGCTAACATGGGTTGGAAATATATGTTTACACACAGGTGAGGTTCGTTTGATGCCAGTTAAATGTTCCAGTTCCTGTGATAGTATGTGATGTTCAATGGTGTCAAATGCAACATTAAGATCTACCAAGACAATTACAAAGACAAGTCCTTTGTCCAATGGAGTAAGTAGGTCACTTGTAGCTTTGACCAGTGCTGTCTCTGTGCTTAATGCAGACTGAAAGTCCCCATTAAAATAACTGATTGTTCTGTAGAAAGTCAGAAGGTTTGATATAGGCTAGTTAATAAAGACAGACTGATCATATCTAGTAAAGACGTGGTAACTGAGAGTAAATATAGAGAGATTTAGAAGCTCATTCATGTCTATATCAGCTACTCCCTTCTACCGAATGTAGCTAAGGTTTGTCCAAAAAGTTGCTAAATTTGTCACTAGGTACTTGTTGCTAAAAAGTCTGTAAATCTCAACAAAGGCAAGACAAAAATTGATAAGGGCACAAAGTTTTGCTGCGTAATTGCCATTGTATGATTCTTGCAGATCCTCCCACATATTTCCATGTTTGTTCTGTGTGTTGTTTCCAGGGTTTACTCTGAAATGTCACAAGTAACAAACAACCTGACACACCCACAGTTCCAGCTGACTGAGGACAAGGAGGAGGCTGATATTATTTGGGGTTATGATCACATCAAAGACTACAGGTCAGAAACCAAACAATACAAACACATAACAATACATGTGTTAGTGAGTTTGTCGACTGACAGAAAATTGATTGGCAGCAATCTCCAGCGATTCCAAAAATTCTGTGGTTGCTGCTTTTTTCTTTTCTATAGAATTTTAAACAAATGGATTTCCAGCTAAGAACCATTTCTTTGACAGGAAACTAAGCGAGGAGCGACCTCATGTGATGCTTAATCAATTTCCCTGTGAGAGCATCGTTACTGTGAAGGACTGCCTGGCTGCTGTGGCCCGCAGAGCGAAGGGTGGGCCGGGACCTGATTGGCTACCAGAGACCTTCAACCTCCAGACAGAGCTGCCACAGTTCGTCAAGAATTATCAACTGCGACAACAACGGTTGGAATTTTATGGGGTTTTTTTTTTAGTATTAACTAAATATAATAGTATAATAGAACCAAAAAACATGTTGCTTTCATACAGGTTGGTGGTCTGATCAACCCTAATCCAGATACATGTTGGACTGGCATCATAAAAGTTGTCTGGGTGTATGTTTCAGCGGACAGGATAACCACTGGATCTGTAAGCCCTGGAACTTAGCGCGTGGACTGGACACACACATCACCAACAACCTTGACTACATAATCAGACAGAGAGAGAGTACGCCAAAGGTATAGACGCACATACAAACAATCACCATGAAACCAGCTTGCCTAAGACAAAGTCAGCTTTAAGCTAACTAAAAAAAAAGCATCACATATGCATCTTCTCTTTGTAGGCCTTCAGTTCACTCAACCAAAACTTCCTTGCTTTGCCTGTTTAATATGTTGTAGCTCCTTCTTATTTTTTTGTAGCATCTTGTACCATTAGCACCCAGTAAGTTGCTTCCTCCAACACCTAAACCATGAGTGCTAGGATTTTCCCTTCATTTTAAAAAAAAAAAACGTACTTCCTGTTTTAGAAAACTATTAACCAAACCACAAAGTGGCTTCTTTATATGGCTGGTGCTTAACTGCGTCAGAAGTTCAAAAACCACATCCTGTGTAAAAGTACAAGAGATATGATGACATGATTTGCTACATGTTATGTCTTTGTGTTGCCTTTAACTTTGTCTGTGATTGAAATTTATTTTTAAATGGCGTTTGCCATCCTCCACTGTTTAAACCAAGGAAATTGTTTCCTATTTCAAATCAAGCTGCAGTTTCTGAGCTGGCGCCTCCAGTTCTTGTAAGCTTGCAGCTTCTCTGCACACGCTGCTCAGCTGTGGTTCCAGCTGATGGAAAGCATCAAGCTGTTCCAGAGAAACGTGGTGTTAAAAAGAGGAAATCTTTTTTTCCTCTCTTTTTTTTTAAACTGGACTGCTCTCAGCAACGGCGCATTCATTAATCTGCCACCTGTAGCACTCACGGATCAGGGGGCTATGCTAGCGGGCCCTCAGGGAAATTATGGCTATTTTTTCTGTCCTGCATCTGGTTGCTACCTTGGGACCCTATGCAGATACCCTTGCTCACTGGCTTCATCCCTGACTTGAAACAACAAATGAGCCCTGAGCTTTTGTAGACTACTGGAATGGGAGAGGGGCGGAGGAGGACCCTCTCATATGATTCTGCCACTGGCCTAACGTGGATTGTCCGTCGAAGTACTCCAATTATTCTTCGTTATTCACCTCTTTATGGGCTTGAGTCCAGTTGGGAAGTCCTTGCACAAACCCACAAATCTGCCCTGGTCACTCCATCGCAAGAACTCTAGGAGAAAACCGTTACCAAAAGAATTCCTAACAGTTATGAATTTCTTGTTCTTAACCCCACATGAGCACCTGGTCTGTCTGGGGAGGGTTCCTACACAGGTTCTCTACCCAAAAAAGCTTACCTCTCGGGGGCGACATGGTGTACTTCTTGAAGAAAATCTCTAGCCTAATCAATGTGTGAGCTCTTTCTCAGAAATAACATTGCCACATTAAGGCTTTAGCATTTACTTGCTTTATTTGTGAGCATCAGAACTGGACCATGGAGCAATGGAAGAAGGTGGGCTGGTCAGATGAATCACGTTTTCTTTTACATGACGTGGATGGCCAGGTGTGTGTGCGTCACTTACCTGGGACACACACGATACCATATGCTGCAACACGATACGTTGCAGACCATGTACACGCTGTCATGGAAACAGTATTCCCTGATGGCTGTGGCTTCTTTCAGCAGAATAATGCGCCCTGCCACACAGCAAATATGGTTCAGGAATGGTTTGAGGAGCACAACAATCTAGTGGAGTCCATGCCTCGACTGGCCAGTGCTGTTTTGGTAGCAAAAGGGGACCAACACAATATAAGGCAGGTGGTCATATGCCTGATCGGTGAAAATTCTATTACAAAACCTCTGTTCCCAGTGTCTGTCCCCAGGGTACCTCGTCTGCAGAGAGTCGAGGTTGGGTCCCTAGGTCACTGTGCAAGTTTTATCTCTCTCAGGGTGTAGGTTTTTGGCTGTTAGTCATTAACTGCATTAATGGCTATTGCCATTTTGCCCCTTAGACAAGATTCTCAGCTGTGTGTCCCTGTTTTATGTCACCAGTTGTCGAGATTTTGCTTTACACTCACCAGCTGTATCTACTGTATATTTACTTTTCCGCTTTAGTCTAAGTCTCTGTGGCGGAATGCTTGTATGCAAAGAGATTCCCTTTGATGTCTGGTTTCCGAGAAGAGCCCTTTTCTACAGGAAGCACTGCTTATACATATATATTTGCCCTTCCCCTAGGCGTGATCCTTGAATTTGCATATGTAGGAGACATGTGTCTGGTTAACACAGAACAAGGCCAGTTGCAAACCACAAGTTTTGCAAGTGAAAGAAGGGAAAGTACCTAACTCTCCTGTGTCTTTTTCAACCACCACATTCTGCCACCTTATTATGGTCAAAAAGCACTTATCGCATCTGACCCATTGCACCCCTTCAACAGTGGAAACAAATCTTCTGCAGAAATACAGACACGTTTTACTCACAAGCTTACAGAAATCTGAGATTCTGGGGGATTACGCTAGTAGGAGCTAATCTGGTCTGGTAAACTCTTCTTCAATCTTTCTAACGTTGTTAATCATACTCCTTGGAAGTCCGGGAATTTTTGGGGAGGCTGTGTAAAGGAACTTCCAGGTAGCCTCAAGCTATTTCTGTCTAATGACCCCAGAGAAGGAGTTGTTTTGTTACCTCTCTAATTTTGTTTGTTTCTGTTTGGGTTTGTTTTCCAGGTGGTGTGTAAGTACATTGAAGATCCGGTGCTATTCAACAGGGAAGAGGTGGGAATGGTGAAGTTTGACATTCGCTACATGCTGATGTTGCACTCTGTGCAGCCTCTGCGTCTTTACGCCTACAATGTCTTCTGGTTGCGCTTTGCTAACAGGTACAACATACACACATAAACGTATGTACACATAACAGCTCCCCCTTTTTGTTGTTTGACCTCTTGCTTAGTATATTAGTTGTAGGTGCAATACCTACTGATGGGTTAGTTCCACCTTGACTGAAACAATAAAATACTGATAATAAGGATTTGCCCTAATATATATTAAAGGATCCACTTTTGGAACAGACCCTTGACAGATAAGGATGTAGTTCAGTTCCCTCACGTGTCACAACAGGCTCATGTACCCCCTCATAGACAGGGAACAGACGAACCAGAAGGTCAGTGGCCAGATCATGTGAAGCTGTAATGCTCATTGTAAAAGTAACCAAACTATGAGATCAGAAGAAGAAAGCTAAGTAAAATTTAAATTTGGCGATGCCTCTAGAAGCACCCAATTTCATGGCAATCCAACAGCTAGTTAGCAAGACATTTCAGTCTGCACCAAAAGTGGCTGACTGACCAAACATGGTTGTTGGTTGGTCAACCACTTTTGGTATACCCTCTTTCTTGCTCGGACTCT
This sequence comes from Toxotes jaculatrix, assembly GCF_017976425.1. Classification (NCBI taxonomy): domain Eukaryota; kingdom Metazoa; phylum Chordata; class Actinopteri; family Toxotidae; genus Toxotes; species Toxotes jaculatrix. The sequence continues at coordinate 16,377,052 of NC_054415.1, read as the reverse complement.
TTTTTTTTTTTTCTTTCTAGACCTTTCTCCTTGAACCATTTCGACGATTACCAAAAGCACTTCACTGTCATGAACTATGCGGATGGTGTAGAGCTTAAGCAGGTATGTTTTTTTTTTTAATCAGTCATCTTAACTGCTAACTATAAAATGAAGGCAAGAATAAGAATCTGTGATCTAAAACCCTGTGTTCTAACACAAATGACAAAGCTTCGTTAACTGTTGCAAGGCTAGTGATAAGCTGAATCATTGTTCCTGTTTGCAGGTGCACTATGATGAGTTCATCCCCATGTTTGAGAAGCAATACCCACAGTATCCATGGAAGGAGGTGGAAGTAAGTGTTTAGCCCTTTATCATCTGAAGGACGTTTGCCATGAGTGCACTTTTCATGGGTGTGCTGGGGAAAAAATGTTGGTGTTCCTACACAGACCTGGCTCTGTACATGTCAAGGGAATGGAGAAGAGGGAAGCTGAGCAAAAGGGAGGCAGTGGGAGTGGTAAAGCTAGCACATGCTAATAGGAGTAATACCAATGTAAGGATTACCATGAGAAGGAGCAGTCTACTTTATCATTGCCACCAGACCATGTGGAGTTTTGAATGGGATTGATTGGGGCTGTAGATATTAAGGCGACTGAATGAAAGGAACGTCCACTGGTGATGGCGTGACGGTAGTGTGGATTCCATGAATTTGGACCGGCAGAGCTTCTGAAGAACTACTGAAGGGAAGGGTCAATTTGTTTGGCTGTTGCATTCAAGTATCAACAGCTTTTCTCCAGAACCACCAACTCCACCTTTAAGAACTTAGCCTACATTTGAACTGCAGGAACACAGGTCCTGTTTTGGTTACTGGGCTGAGGAATACCTGCCTTTTAACTTACCTCATTCCAAACAGATCACTTATTGGTTGGAGTGATTGGAGTCTCCAATCATTAAATTAATCTCTGATCCCAGCTCATATTAGGACAAACCTTCTGTTGTCAAGTTGAGTTAGATAAGAAAAGTACGAGTGCATCACATTTACCATTTTTGTCCTCTTATTCCTCGTCTTCCCTTCCTTCCTCCTACCTCTTATAGGCAGAGTTGTTTAAAGCCTTCAAGGAGCTTTTCCAGGCAGCCTCATCTCGACCTGCTCCTTATGGTATTTGTGCCTATCCGTCATCCCGGGCAATATATGCCGTAGACCTCATGCTGAAGTGGAGTACAAGGGAAAATGGTAAGCATTTGTTCTATACTTCATAAAAATCGGGAAGGTAAAGAAGGATCCACTAATGTTGATTAGTGATGATCCTCGGGGAGGTGGAGCCTCAGTTCAATCAGTGTTTGAGGCTATACCTCGACATCCATCTCTCAAGTTGTGCTGCTGAAGAGGGTTGAACTTTTAAAGGCCAGCAGATGCAGATGCATGGCTTTTCTGCTGACAAGTGGTTCCTATTAAAGCTGGTTCATAGTCCAGCCCTTGGACTCCATCAAGCCTTGCAAATACAAGAAAGCTAGTGATGGTCCAACCTCTGGTCTGACACCTCAGGGTCGCTAGTCTAGAAGTAAGGAAGCAGGGGAGTACGGGGTAGGCTGTGAGATCAAGTTCATGCCTAATACTACCATTAAGGAAAAACTCCCCAAAAAAACCCTTAACCCTTTTTTTTCTAATTTGTGCGTGTTCTGATTCTGGATCAGGTGAGCGGGTCATGCAGCCTCAGATCCTGGAGGTGAACTTCAGCCCAGACTGCACTCGGGCCTGCCTGTACCACCCGTCCTTCTACAACCACATGTTCCAGACACTGTTCCTGGATCAGCCCGATCAGTGCCCAGTCACACAGATTGTATAACTGACCCAAGACCAGCACTAGACAGTGTGTTTGGAGTTGTGTGTTTTTTTTTTATTCGTAGAGATAAACAATTATGTTTATTTAAGTTCTGTTTAAGCTTTACGAGCTTATGAAACATGTTTGCCTCTCTAGCTTGATTCTTCATAAATCCAGTTGCCTTTTTTCATGTCAATAAAATGATTAAAAAGTTGTCTCAGAACTTCTAATTTTATTTATCATAAATGATTTTGCTGGTTTCAGATACCTGTTCCGTTCAGGCAAAAATGGTCTGTGGTGCTGCAGAGGTGTAGTATGGGTATAGAGTATAGTAAGTATACACTTACCTCCCCTCCACCCACCTTTCTGTCTGTTCTTTCTTTCCTTTCTTATTGCTTTACATATCTACCTACTGTGGTGAGTCCAGGGCTGAGTGGAACCTGTCCTGGTACAGCAAGCAGGGCATAATTCCACCTTCTCTCAGCTGAAGTGATCTGTTTGTACTGCTCGTATGCTTTGTATGCAATTAATGTTTAGCCATGTTAGCAGCATAGCTCTAGGGATGGCAGTGTCAACCTGTCCACCACTTTGCTCCAGACTGAAAAATATTGATTCTTCCCCAGAGAATGAATCCTACTGGCTTTGGTGACCCTCTGACTTTTTAACAGCACTTAAGTATACAGTTATTGGCATTTGTGGTTCCATGTGAAATATCTGTTGTGGAAGTTTTTCCTGCTGCTGCTGGTGAAGAATGAAATAGAGACTTTTGCCGGCCGACAAGGTGTTATTTTCTTTGCAAAGAAAAGGTCAATCAGCACACAAGGCAGTCAGAGTGAAGAAAGACCCAGAACATGGGGAGACCTAAGCATTTATGCCTGAGGAAGGTGTGTTTCACATCCTTTTGTCTGCTGCAGGTATTGGCATGGACTCCCTGGGGTGTGTCTCACACCTGGGGTATCCTACAGGATTTTGCATCCAGGCGATAGGTATTAAGAGGTCTAGACACCACAATCTAATACACAAAGGATCTGATATCTCTGAAAAAGAAGGAAGTGGGGTACCTTATGAAGAGAACCAAATTTCAATTACAATAGATATTAAGAGGTCTGGCCATCCTAATCAAATACACAAAGGATCTGGTATCTTGGTGAGAAGGAAGGAAAAGAACCAAATTGTAATTACATATATCAACATACTAAGCTAAATTACTGAATTATCACATTAAGCTAAAGCTGTTGTCATGTCTGTAGATTAGACCCACCCCCAATCTGGTCCATGTCTACAGTATATAACACCTGCATCGCCTGAGCTGTGCTCCCTATAAGCCAGCTTTTTTTCCTCAGCTGACTTAGTTGGAGCCAATGGGACCTGCAGCTTAGAGGGCTACACCTATACTCATGGAATCTGGGTTTAAAGTATGTAATCAACATCTTGTTTTGTATAGGTTTTGCTCTCTAAGAGCTGTCGCTACTGGGATAAGGGTGAAGCTGGATGTGGTCAGCTCCCCACTGGTCCAAAAGCACTGAGATATGGTTCCCCATAGGACGCTCATGCACTCTGGAGTTACCATGATCACCGACAACTGTTCCTCCTGCCCAAGGTATGATTGGGATGGGAGGGGGACCGTAGAGGATGGTCTTGGGCCACTGGTGATGACAGAATCTGTCCACCTCCAGTGGAGGGTTTTCCTGTGCACTTGTGGAGAACCACAGTGAATTTTTCCGCGACACAAAAAGATCACCTCTAATCTTCCGACCTGTCCCACAACATCTGAACGAATATGGAATTCGGCTTCCACCTCGGCTTCCACTTTACTCACTGTAATGGCAAAACCAAATCTAATGTCCTTTTAAGTGGGTAAATGTAATATGTTACATATTCTTCCATGTCTTGGGCATGTTTTACGTATTGATCTTCCTGTTGTTACAGAGAATCTGAGGAGAGCGCTAAAATTGTTCTCCGAGGGCCTTGTATTTAAAAGGTTGAATTGACCCTTTGCATGTTAGACACATTCATTATTGTAATTCTTACTGTGTAGGAAGTTGCTAATTCCTGCCTCTGATACCCTTGAAGGTGGCAAGCATAACTGGGGAAGAGTGGAGTGGAGTCTCTGCATGACAACAGTGTGACTATGCTGACTATATTATTCCTATGATTACTGATCTAAGACATCTTGTCATACCAAGTGCCATGTATATGCTTTACTGTATGTGTTTTACGACAGTTGCAGCTACATTAGATGATATAGAGATGGAGAAAGTCATTGTGTACGTCTTGGAGATGTGTGTTGCGTGCAAAGCTGTCAAGAGCGGGAGTCTGTTCATTAAAATTGGAGTTGTTCCACTGAGAGAAACTCTCCTCGTTCTTTTAGGATACACAAACAAGTTTATCACACCAAGGGCTACCGTTGGCGAGAGAGAGTCAGCTACAGTTATCTCCTTGATTGGCACTGCACCACCGTTTCTCCAAGATGAGGTATGTATGTTGTATGATGATGATGCTTGACAGGCCTCATAGCAGGTATCAATGATGCACATGCTGGGGATAGTTTGGCAACATCAGATGTTTGTAACAACTGAATTTGGTCCAGCAGTGCAAATAGCCAGTGGTGTATTGTAGAAACTGAACTGCCAGTAAGACTCAAATTGTTTAGCCTTCTCTCTGAGATGAAGTTTAAAAAAAAAAAAAGAAAATCTGTCATCACTTATGCTCCCTGCAGCTCTGCAGATCTTTATTATAAGCAAAAAAAGACCTGACTTGGTCTGGTGGTTGGTTTTGTTCTGAGGAAACATGCAGTAAGAACACACTGCTGTCCACGCATTAATGATTCTGTTTATCTGTTAGCAGCAGCTTTGAGAATTGGAATTCCTGCATATACTATTTAAGTTTTTAAGTCCATGCTTGTGGTTATCCTTGATCAAGCCCCTAAACTTTCAGCTCCATTTGGCACGAAGGATTCTAGTACAGATGTCTACAATGTGGTATACATGGCATTTTTCCCTCATGGCCACAGCAGTAGGTAGGGGTCTCACAAAGGTCCACTTGATTCATCATATTTAACCCATAAGAACCCAGACCCATTTTTCCTTAAAGGAAAATGATGAGAGATATACCACAGACCAAGTGGACCACATTTCTGTTGGTTTTTTTTTTCAGAATAACACTTTTTAATACTAAAGATCTGTGTTGTTAAATATATGTTACAGCGATATTTCCATAACTGGTTTGATATTACTTTCTTCAACAAATATGGTCAGACCAGGTTGTATGTAGTATAGGACATGTTATCAAAGCATTGGAACTGTTAAATGTGTTTGAAATTACCTGTAGTATCAAAAAGCAACTTTTTGAAATTAGCTGCTTCCTTTTGCCATTTGCTCACAGGCCATACCAGCATTTTGGAGAGGCCCCTTCTTGTCAGAGTCACATGACAACCACATGTTCATCCCACCAGGATGTTTAGTATATGTCGCTTAGGGACTTAATGAGTTAAGGTCAGATATAACTCCAAGCTTTCACTTTCATTGTTGGCCATGGCTACCCGCTATACCTTGACTAAAACAGCGAGGCTAGTAAAAAAAAAAAAAAATCAGCACTGCTTGTACTTTGCCATGATTGGTTGGTCATGTTCACGTGAAGCGGGCTGTTAGTTGCCCAAGGAAAAAACAAACTTCTCATGCTTCTGTGCGCAAGCATAGAGCTGCAATTAATAGAATGTGTCCTATAGATGATAATACGATCTCTCTCCTCTGGCAGATCGTCAACATCAACATCGTCTTCACAATCTAATATCGTCATATCGCACACCCCTATGTCTTACCCACAAAGATAATCACGGTTTTTCCTAACCAAAAGCCATGGGTGGACAGCACAGTGCGGACCCTGCTAAAAGCCCAGGATGCAGCCTATAGGTCAGGAGATAGGCTGGCTTACAGCAGGGCCCGGAAAGAACTGAAAAAGGGCATCCAGGTTGCAAAACACAGGTACAAGCAGCATTGAGGAGCACTTCAATGATAACAACCCACATAACATGTGGAAAGGCATCAGGACCATCACGGATTACAAGAGCAGCGACTAGCAGGTCAGCCATGATCCCACTCTGCCTGACACCCTAAACAGCTTCTTTGCACGCTTGGACTCTCCAAGCAGCCGAAAGACTGTACATCTTCCTCAGCCAGAGGTGCAGCATCAGCCTCTTGTCCTGCAGCTGCACCAAGTGACCTCTGCCATGAGGAGGATCAACATCAACAAGGCTGGAGGTCCAGACAAGGTGCCAGGTTGTACCCTGAAGTCATGCGCTGACCAACTGGCAGGAGTTTTTCTGGACATTTTCAACCTGTCCATGCAGCTTTCCATGGTCCCTGTATGCCTGAAGTCCTCCATCATTGTGCCTGTGCCCAAGAAACCAACCATCACCTGCCTCAGTGATTACCGACCTGTTGCTCTGACTCAAGTGCTTCGAGAGGATCGTCCTAAAGTACATCAAGGACGCCGTCCCAGCTAGCCTGGACAGCCTACAGTTTGCCTACAGGGAGAACCGTTTTACAGAGGATGTGTAGTGTCAGGTTTTGTGCAATGTGTTAAGAATCCATCTATGCTTCACCCATCTGTGTGTACTCCAATGAGGGAAATTCCATTGGTGGTTGCCCTTGCAGCACTTGTTGCTGCCTTGTGTACCTCTCTGCCTGCTATTGCTGCATCACAAGAGGCACAAGCACTCATGCTTTGTCCTTTGTTTGCCCTCTGCATCTCACACACCCACCCCAACTCAACTTGCAGCATCCTAACACCGATGTTAGGATAATATTTGTGGACTTCAGCTCAGCCTTTAACACTGTACCCCTGGACATGCTGGCCCTGAAGCTCCACAACCTGGGTTTGTCAACACCGCTCTGCTCCTGGATCAGTGACTTCCTCACCAACAGGCCCAAGGTGGTGAGGATAGAAGAGTCCACATCTGCCCCACTGATCCTCAACACTGGCACGCCGCAAGGTTGTGTGCTCAGCCCTGCCCTCTTCACCCTCTTCACACATGACTGCTCTGCCATCCACCCCACAAACATGGTTGTGAAGTTTGCGGACGACACCAATGATGAGACCCACTACAGAGAAGAGGTCCAGAATCTGACTCAGTGATGTAACAGGAATAACCTCATCCTGAACATCAGCAAGACCAAGGAGGTCATAGTGGACTATAGGAGATCAAGGAAGACTGAACATGCTCTGCATACATGGGGAGGCAGTGGAGCGTGTGGACAGCATAAAGTTCCTAGGCATCCACATTTCCTCTGACCTCTCGTGGTCTGTGAACACTTCACACCTGGTGAAAAAGGCCCAACAACGGCTCTTCTTTCTCAGGAAGTTGAAGCGGACTGGGCTCTCTTCTCAGCTATTTGCAAACTTCTACAGGGCCATAATCGAAGGCATCCTGTGGCTCAGTGTGGTATGACAGCTGCACAGCACAGGACAGGAAGGATTTAACCCAGGTGGTGAAGACAGCGCAGGGGATTGTAGGCTGCTGGCTACCAGATCTGGACTCAGTTTACGCTGCTCGAGTCCAGAAAAGGCCCAGATACATTGCAACAGATCCCACCCACCTGGGCAATGCACTTTGTACCGCTTCCAGCAGGAAAGCGGCACAGGAACATTAAATCAATCACCAACAGACTCAGGGACAGCTTCTTTCCCAGAGCTGTAAAAGCAATAGACCCACCACAGTGAAAACACCCACATCCCATCCCCCTACAGGACCCTTAAACATGTCCCCCCCACACACAGCCCTGCTGATGCTGACAACCACACAGAACACAATCATACACTCACAGCATTCCATACACTGGACTGGCACTAAGCTGCACTTTATTACTTACTTACTTTACTTTGTGTTTATATTTTCATAAGTGTTCTTTTTTTTAAGTATCTGTGTTATTTATTTATTTATATGTGTGCCTTAAAGCCAGGAGTCTCTGCAAAATTTCGTTATGTTTGCATAATGACAATAAAGACTCTTGAATCTTGAACGTCTCCAGTGAAGAGTTGAAGAGTCAGGAGCGACTGCCTTGCGGGGGTTCTGCCTCTTAAAGAGTCTGTATACATATCTCTCCTGGAGAAGGATGCAGTTGTGGTGGGGGGAGGAGGGGCCGTTGGGTTGGGGCTGATAGGTGGTGTCTTGGGGGATGGTGTCAGGACTGTCCCATTGTCTTACAAAGCGGCAGTAAAACTCATTCAGTGTGTTGGTGAGGTAAACAAAAAAAAAAACAAGACAAAACAATGCACACCGACACACATATACAAGGAAATTGCTCTTTTAAAAAATGCATTCTAAACACAGGCTGCATAAAAAAATGGATGTCAACGCTGGGTCTGAAAACCGAAGCCAATGCGGAAGTGCCTTAAAGTGCAATACCACTAAGGGCCGCTAGGAGCTAGCTCTATATGGACTCCAATTCAAAAGTCACTTATTTCACTCTTGAAATAAACATATAAAGTCAATACATTTTTTTTCACACGTCACCATGGGGCCAATAGCTAAATTCGCTCCTCCTGGTCCATGATCTGGTGGTCCATCTGAAAATTATTCCCTAATCTTTTATCAATTATATATTAGACCTCTAAGAACAGTATATTTGGGGGCATGGCTGTCTGACTGACATCCGTGGTCGGGAATGATTGACAGGCCATTTAGACAAAGTTATGGAGATCATACCGGTGAACTTGTGTCACGTACAGTGTTTTGATTCATTTGTAGTGTAATTACTGTTGTTTGTCTTTATTTGTCAGTGGAGTAGGAATTTTCCACAGACTGTTATTAGTTATTAAGTTTACCTCAAATTAGGGAAGCTAACTTTGTTAGCAACTTGCTGCAACACAGCCGAGAGCCTGGAGCCGTCAGACTGCCGGTGTAGGTTGGCGTGGAGAGTGTCCTGAGTTCTCACTCAGACCCGCTCCCCTCCCTCCCCTACACCGCCTCCTATCCAAATATCTTAACAAACAAACAAACAAAAAACAAAACAATATGGCGACGGCTAAATCGCCACAAACCAATGTGTGACGTCACGGTGGGTTGCCACTTGAGTGAAACAGTACTCTGCCGGCCTCTAGGAACGGCGCTGGTCCCTGACTGGTACGCCCCCTCGCCCCCCCCCCCCCCCCCCCCCCCCCCAAATTCTGTCCTTCCCTGCTTTTTTTTTTTCTTTCCAACTTTATTTCATAAATTGTGCATTAACATGAACAGAACATATATGCCATGGGTACAATATAAACTAACAGTTCAGATAAAATTCAGTTCCTTTAGGATGTTAAAAGTCCTTGTTGCCTTTGGGTTCTCCATGTTTTCCAGAATGAGTCCATATTTAGTCAGTTCAACAGTGAATTGTACAAAAGCGGGTTTGGATCCAGACCATTTGGATTTATGAATATGATATTTCCCAAGAATGACAAGAATCTGTATAGCATGGTTCATATTTTCCTTTAGCTTATAATCAACAAAATATAACAACACATCAAATACATTAATAAGTACATTTGTATTTAATTTTTGGTTTATATATAATTGCATATTGGTCCAAAAATTAAGTGAATGTGTGCAATGGAAAAATAAATGAAATATAGTTTCCTTGTTTAGCTTGCAAAAATCACAATTATAATCTATATCCAATTTAAATCTTTCTAAAACATCTTTGACAGGATAAATTTGATGTATAATCTTAAAACATACTTCCTTCATTTTATTATTAATGCAATACTTCTTGAGAATTCCACAAGCTTTTTCCCAGTGTAAATCATCCATCATAGAAAGATTGATTCATTGAAAGATTGCTGTATCACCTGCCAATTGACAAATTTTGAACTCTTTACCCACTGCATTTATTCCTAGAAAGGGAGATTTCTTAACATGAGAAGCCATTATTTGGGTAACTAACAGAAATAAGAAAGGAGATACTGGACAGCCTTGTCTAATACCACGTAGTATATTGAATCTTTCTGATGTACCCTGTCTTAATTTTACTGAGCTGCTACAATTGTTATATAATGTCTGAATAGCTTTTTGAAAATATTCTCCAAACCCAAAAAAAGAAATGGCTTTAAACATTTGTTTCTAAAGCTTTGTAAAAAATCAATAAATAAAATAAAACTTTCATCAGGTATTAGGTTATTATAATCTATCATATCCAGTATCAGGCGAATATTGTTACTAATATGTCTCTTCTGCATAAAACCAGATTGTTCTTCATCTAGTATTTGATGTAAACCTTGTTTTAGTCTTTTAGCAAAAATTAAGGCAAATAGTTTACCACTGTCCTTCCCTGCTGCCTCCTCCTCCACACACTCCAGCAGATGCGTCAGACGTCCCCAAATACCGCTCAGCGCGCTCTATTAAATCTGTAAGTACTTTTTTTAAAATCAGTCACCTGTCAACAGCTCTGATCCGTCTGTACCGGCGTTGTTTTCTAAGTTACATATTTGTATCACCCTTTTTTTTTCTTCTGTGATGCGGGGGGGGGCTCTCGGGGTGGTTGAGACCACTTGATAAACCATACTTGGCTGTAAGGGGCAAGTTAGTTACCCAAAAGCACACATCCTACAAGACTGCCTTTGGGTCTCCAGCATCTAGCACTAATTCAGCAAGACCGAAAATAAAATAACTACAAAAAGAAAGAAAGAAAGAAAGATCCTCTTTCTCCAGCGAAATTTAACACTCTTTCTTTAACCACATTACAAAAATATAAAAAAAGAAAATACAATACCTTATTCAAAATGCCTTGTACCATTCAAAATGCCAGTGCCTTATACCATCTCTCTGGAAAGCCCCTCGCTTGCCTCCCTTGTACTTCCTGTAAATGCAAATAAGTTTCCAGCTCAGACCGACAAACTCAGAGTCTGCAAGACTTAATATGAGCTGTGGGTGTTGGAAATGAGTGTAACCACAGAGACATGATGTAACCTGAAATAATACATAGAGCCACAGTTACACTCTGTGAACATGCATTCATAAACGCGTGTGAAATCATTATCAATGTGGAATCATGTTTGCATGTACTTTGATGATTAATTACTGATTAAATAATTCAATTAAATTATTTTCCAGAATATTCCTGTAACTAAGCCATATATGAGCTAGTACATAAGTAAAACTTGCCTCATTTTAAGAGTAAACATATCTGAGTAGTCTTCCTGTGGTCTTTTCCAATTCGAGACACGCCTTCCAAAAAAAAAAAGCCACGAATCAGAGCTCACGCTGAAAGTCATATGAATCGCTCCGGTCGCATGTCTCCCTTCTCACATAGCTCCGAAACTCCCGAGGAACCTGCATTCGGTGGCAGCGGCTTAAAAACGACTTCAGCGGGATTGTTATATCGTTGAGGAAAAGTTTTATTATTTTCTCTCGCCCCCGCCCCCTTTTGCTTCTCTTGCTTCGGACACATGAACGTATTACGGATAACGGATTTCTTTCGGTCGTCCGGACTGAAGTTTTACGGTGTGGAAATTCACCGCCGGAAAAATATCGGAGGACCTTAAACTTTTTTTTTTTTTTTTTTTCGGTGGAAAACTTTTTGGAGTGTAAGAGGAGTGCGTTAAACGCGTTAAGGTGAAATATAGCGATTCGGTAAGTCACGTGTTGGAGTGGGTGAAGAAACATCGACTTTTTGTATTTGGAATGATTTTATTTTTTATTTTTAATGAACTTTGGGGATTATAAACGGTAAAACGAACTCATTACACACAGTAGGAGGGCACGTCGCGAGCATAATCCTTTCGCTCCAGTTTAACTTCCTCAGAATCGTTTGCCTTATAACCTATTGACGTAATCGTTACGGTAACGGAGACGGAACCCGTAGGACGTATGGTGGAGGTTTGTCGGGGTGCCGTCTTAGATGCTGGGTGTCTTCCGGGCGGAGAGAGAGTTATTGGATTAATTTATTGATTTGGAATGTTAGGTATCTGTGTGTCATGTAAACTGCCTGCACTCTACTTTCTATGCAGTAGCGTAATATTTGTAGGTTGTGTCACTTCTTTTGTTTTAAAAAGCAATTGTAGTAAACAGTTTTTAAAATTGGGTTATAACGTGGTTTGGAAATAATGGTATATTCTATGCAGTGGGCAGACGCCCGGGCACAGTAGTACACAGCAGTGTCTTCAGGCTGCACATTTAGAGTCGCTGTGCTGCTGAAAGAGTCTAAGTCAGGGGTGTCCAAACTGTTCCACAAAGGGCCGTGTGGCTGCAAAGTTTTTGTTTCAACCAATCAAGAGCACTCAGTTTGACCAATCAAGACTGAGATCAGTTGATTAAATGAGTCCAGTCTGGTGTGCTGCTGCTTGTTTGGAACAAAAAACCTGCAGCCACACGGCCCGTCATGGAACAGTTTGGACACCTCTGGTCTAAGTCAATGCTGAACTTGTTCTTCTTCTTGAATCCACTGTATGGAGGAGGCTTTTCAAAGCTAAAGTTGATCAAGTCGTACCTGAGGTCAACCATGTCTCCATGTCTCAGGAACAGCTCACTGTCGTTGCTGTCATCAGTATCAGTCACTCAATAGGGGAGCAGATTTCGTATGATGGGGGGGGGGGGGCGCTCAGAGGGGGTCTCAACCAGGGAGTAATTCAATGTAGAACTGCCACTGATTCTATGGCAGAACCCTAATGACCAGTGGGCAAGAGCTGACACCATTAAGTTTTAAGTTTAAGGTGGATGTAGAAGATACCTAGAAGATCATGAGGACATGCTGTCATATCCAGGAACTTTAGTGCAGAATGCATGTGTATGGTCTGCTTCATTTATGTATCCTCCAATATGCGTGGTCTGATCCCCTCGTATCTTCTGCAATGTGTGTAATCTTTTTGTGTGCTCTGGAATGTGTAAATCTCCCTCCTGTTTGCCACTGGGTCTGCCGTTGCTGTTCTGTTTGTCACTCTGTACTGCTTCACACACTGCTCCTCATAGTTTTAGTACTCTGATAGCACTGTTATGAGGAGATGTCTGGAGGATGTTGTCAGTGTATCTAACACTAGGAAAAGAATAGTGTATGTAACACTAGAAAGTTGGAAAGTTTCTTAAAAATTAGTCAACAGCACCTCAGATTCTATTAAAAACTAGGTGTGGGCAATATGAGTAGATTGTGGTTGGCATGAGATAGGAGGAGACACCAGTATAAATCCTGCTAAAAACGAGAAAAAAAGATAAGTTTGACGCAAGTCAAATCACACCAACCAGGCAAAGGGATGAGAAAGGGGCATGCGGAGTTAAGCCCAGATATGTCCTTGAACCTGAGCACAGCCTACAGTTTAAAAAGTGATGCACAGTTGGTAAAATTCAGTTGTTCCTGCAGGACGGCTCGGGCTTTGGACTTCATGTTGAAGAATAGAGCTCTTTGGACTCAACTTCTCTGGACTCCAGTGTTTTGATTAGACTTTACTATTTTCCTTAAAGGAAGAGTTGAATACTTAGAAACTTTTTAGAAGAAAAAGACTTAGAGAATAGAGAGTGAGGTGTGGAGACTTAGACTCCGTTTTCAACTGGCCCTTGACTGGGTCTACAGCCTGGTCAGAAAATCCACGTCAGAACAGTCGAGAGTTTTTAGAAAAACGGGTATACATATAAAACAGGTATATAGGTGTAAACCATACCAGAAGGAGGTACAGAAATTGGTATAAATGAACAAGTGTTATACAGTGTTAGTGCTTGTTCTTTTATCCCATTCTGTGCACCTTCTTTTAGAGTGGCTTCGTCCATCCCCTTTTTAAAAAAAAAAAAAAAAAAAAAAATATCTTGATCACTCCTGGCAATAATGGTGTCTCCTCATGGTCTTCTAGGTTCGCATTCATCCATCGTAACCATGCCATTGTTCGACCAAAAAATTTTTTTGCTTGAGATTTTCGAATTTTCCCACCTTAGGTTGGGAATGAAACCTAAGGTGGGTATCCTTGATCCATGATCAGTATCTGGGCGATACGTGGCTCCAGTTACTCCAAGGACCACGTGTGTGTGGTTTTTTTTTTCTTCTTCTAGACCCACAATGGTGGAACGAACTTTTTAAAAAAGCACTTAAGATTTAATTTTAACAGCATGCTTTTAGCTGTTTATTTGAGAGCAATGCTCCTCCAGCTTATTGATGGCATTTGAAACCTTGTTCCTTTTCAGTTGGAATGCATTTACTTGAACGTTTAAAGTATCTGCCAAATGAATGGAATGAAATGGCTCAAACTACCCAAGAAGTAATATCAGGAAGTATTTTGGGTTGACACGGCAGGACAACCTGACAAATTTGCATGAGCTATTGCATTAAAATGCCGCCATCACAGGTTTTGACTCGCGTAATGTGCAGACGGACACCAACACAAACACACGGTTTTCATGTGTTTCTTTTAATGACAGCAACAGAGCTACTCCAGTTGCTACTCACAGGAGAGTGAGTGTTGCCATCTTCACCACCCTGTGAGTGATTTAAAAAAGTGCAGTTATTTTTGTCTGCGTTTCAGGTGGTTGACGCAACATATTTTCCAACTTGTGCTCTCTGTCCGCTGGTGAGAGCATGTTCACCTGTGCACACGTGAGAACTGTAAACGTGCAACTTTCAAATTAAGTTGAGAGAGTCAGGATGATCCTTGGGCTTGTTTACAACAACCCGTTTCATGCCTGTTTTCATTGTAGTGGTGTTACATTTTTGCAAAAAAAAAAGGACAGAGATTAGCTAACACACAGTGTGTTAGCTAATCTGTGTCCATAACCTGGAGCTACCCATGACCCAAATATTTAAGAATTGGTAAGATTTAGGTCACAGGTCCCAGGCCCTATGGCGAACTGGGACAAATCTCATGTCCTGTTTGGTTGGAGATTACAGGTCAGTAATGGGAGAGGCAACAGTGGAAAAAGTAGCATTGATTAACATTTAGTTTTATATTTATGCTGTGAATTTTTACATTAGTATATGTAAATCTATAGAGCTCCACACTAAGGAGGAGGTGGGTAGACTTGGGCAAAGAGAGAGTACACAAGACTTGCACCATACCACCTCCCACACCACTGACCAGCTCTCAAGAACTGTTTGACTGACAGTTTGGCTGTTGGCTCTCAGGTTTTCTCTTTAACGTGAAGATGAAGAGGTGATTTTAAATAATCTGGTTGATAACCTGCTTTTCTTCCAGTGAAATGAAAGTGAATATGGAATATGACTTCAGAGATCAAGTGGTGAAGGACAACATGACTTTCTCTTCCCCTTTCTAATTTTCCTTTTTTGTTTCCTAGACCTGAGAAGCACTTAGCTGAAGTCATCGCTTCAAAGCTTGCTCTTCATGCAATGTGATCGGGATGTCCATGCAACCACGGAGGAGCCTGCATTCCAACACCAGGGGAATGTTGATGCACTTTGCGTCACATCAGGGCAACAATGTAGCACCTCTAACTGTGGTTCACCGTGCCAATGGAATACAAATCAATATGGTAGCCACTCAGTATCCAGAGGAGCTCAGAGTGGTTTATGGTCCAGCTCAGAGGCAGCAAGACCAAATTTCCAGGAACTCTACCACCAACAGAAGTCACTGGCAAGCACAGCAAGCACTGGATCCCAGCATTCAGAACCCATGGACAATACATATACGCCTTTGAACAGTCTTCACCAGTTAAGCAGAATAGTGAATACTGACTTTCATTCATTGGTGCATGTCAGTGTACGACGAAGCAATTCTTTGAAAACATCTGCTAATAAAAGCTGCGTGAGACAATCTGTCTATAACAGAGGACACCAAAGGGAATATTCCGAGCGAAGCTTTAGTGGACATTTCCTGAAAGAGTCAAATTTGAACACTAATACCAGACTGCAGGAAAGACAACATCAGTGTTCTTCTGTGAGCAAGCAGAAGACACCTTACCCACTGCTTTATACCTTACTGACAGAAAACTGTCCAAGTTCCAAATTCATCACCATCCCTTCTTCTTCTTCCTCAGTGGAAACTAATGCCAGCATTGAACTCTCTAACACTAGTACTTATGATAGGCACTGCAAGAATCAGCAAATGAAGAGTTCACTAGATGCTCTAAGCTGTGAACAGACTAGAACACGAAACCCAAATCATTCAAGAGTAAATAGTTCCACCCCCCATCAGCAGCAGGTAACATCTTCCTCTCTCAGAGGTCAGCCGTCCACAGACAAAGTTTCGCTAGCTGGAGAAATGCAGCCGCCAACAAATCAACAAATAGAGGACTTTATTGCGAAAAGGGTTGAGTATTTCAAAAAGGTTTTAACTCAGAAAGAGGGAAACTATGGCTACTCAAACTCCAACAATAAGTGGAATTTTTGCACTAACGACTCCACTCTCCAGTCTGACTGCAGCGTGCCAACGTCCAACAGCAGTACAGATCTTTCTGCAACTTTGGCCTCTGACAAAGAATACTTTGAAGGACCAAGTGTTGGCTCGTCTGAGCAGTGGACTGCTGCAGTTGGACAAGCACTTCAAGATGGCCGTTCAAAGGACAGCATAGCAAATGATGAGTTAACTCCCACGTCTAAAGAGAAAGGTGATTGGACCCATTTGACAGGTACATTAGCCACTGCTGTAGAAAACTCACATAATGCTCCTAAAAATGAGTCAGAGAATAGTAAATCTGTAGATTTGGAGTTGCCAGTAAAAACACACTTGGAAGTAACTATGCCCACAATTGGTGATGGCAAACTTGTTCATTCAGACTACTGTGAAATTGATAAAACATTTGCTGGTAGCAATGATGGTTTCCGTAGTAAATGGTGTGATAAGTACTTACAGAATGGCATAACTGCTCTTAATTATTCATTAACTGCACTGAAGGAGCTGATTGCTAGTCTTGAGGAAGTAGAGACCATTGCAGAGTTGGAGAACTTTTCTAAAGTCACCCTGCAAAAGTTTTGGAATGGGGATATCGATAACCTTCGTCTCTTTACATCCACAGAATATCCACAAATAATGGCGAATGTGGCAGCCACTTGCACAAAGAATGAAGATGAGAATCCAGTGGTTCTCAAAGCAGTGTCTGAAATGACTTTGGATACACTGACTGAGAATCAGCCCCCAAGTTTAATGCTCAGATGCAGCTCACCACTTGGAGAATATAAGTCCCTTTGTTGGGATATCAACAAGAATTTGGATGAAATGGACCAAGTTCCCAATGTTTTTCGGGCTCTCAAAAACACGACAGAGAAGGAAAAAGGATATAAAGGCCTGAAGCCAGTGGAGGCAGTAGGGCTGGACAGTGTAGAAGGTGTGAATGGCATCTTGGAGGATTTTCGAACCAAGTCAAGTTCAGTGGTAAATGGAAATTCCAAGCTAAATTCATCAATTGATCAGACTCATAATGTAATATCAGTACCTACAAACCAAAGCGAGCAGCTGTGGAGCCAAACAAGTCATGAGGGTGCAATGGAAGATGCAGATTCCCCACATTTGCAAACTGACTTAAGCCTTTCACTTTCTGAAAGCAAAGTCAAAGCACCGCCCTTACTGCCTGAAAGCAAGGGCGAGGATGCCCACTCTGTGAAAATTGTGAAAGATCCGCAATATGAAGACATTTCAGGTGATGAAGACACATCACCGCCATTGGCAAACCTCCCAAACAAAGAGCATGAGGACTTAAGATCCACACCATGTTTTGAGGATCCCCAGTATGAAGATATAAGTGAAGATGAAAATCCACAAATAGAGAGTTTGGATTTGGAGACCCCTTCACTTACACAAGTAGCTGAGCCCAACAATGAGCGGTCATTATTAGAAAATGTAGGCTGTGAACAAGTGCAGGGTCAGGCTCAGGTGAAGACAGAAAACATTTCAGATGAGAAACTCATACCAAAGAAAGAGGTTACACCAAAGACAGGGACACTGGATACAGCAAAACAATACTCTTGTCCACATTTTGGTGAAACCAATTATGGCTTTGACCAACTGTTAGGTCCTAAATGTGACAGTGAGAGATATCTGGAATTTCAAACAGACCATCCTGTTTCATGTGATCCCTCTGTTTCAGAAAGTGGACTTGAGACTCTTTCAGAGGATGGGCATGAGACAGACGATGAAATAGATGATGACTGGATAGTCATACCTATAAGCATGTCTGGCCTTAAATTTGAACCAGAAGATGACGCCCAGGACGTCTCAGAAAAGGCTGTTCCAGTTGATGGTGAAACCGTAGACAAAGAAAGACAGGGTGATGGAAATCCAGCACACTGTTATGTTATGAATGAGTTGTATTGTGCAGCTCCAAAACCAGTACCAGCTTCTGCATCTTCTGAGATAGAGGTGTTTGACACAGTTCAGAGCTTTCTACAAGCAAAAGCTATGCAATTCGGGATGAGTTTTGATGCGGTGCCAGGCAGGAGCACACCTGAACATGAAATGGACTCTGAGGGAGAACCACATATGCCTCAGAGAAAAGCAGTGTCTTACTCTGAGCCTGAAGACAGCTGTGAAACTGAAGACAGTTGTGATTACTCATCCACGTCAGAACGCAACTTTTTGACAGTGCCCTGGGAGTTGTTAGCACCACTGTCTTCAGAGACAGAGGATTCTGAAAAAGAGAGTGAATGTAATGAGGCTACAGATGTGCAAAAAGGTCAAACCGGGAGCCAGAAGAAGTTGGGCTGTTTGCAGAAACTGAGAGAGATAATGGAAACCAAAGCTGCCTCGAAGCACATCCAAGCCAAGACCAGCAGACAACAGATTCCCAAAAAGCAAGATATAATAACCCTTGATTCTGACACGGAGGATGAAAGTGACCAAAACTACAAAAAGAGGGCAAAAAGGAAGAGATCATTCACCTCATGCTCAGAGGAAAGTAGAGATGCCCCATTTTGTCATGAAAGAGGACATCCACCTGAAACTGTTGATAGTCTGTATAGATCTGAAAAAGAAAAGCTTCAAAACAAGAGACCACCACCTGCAGACTCGCTGTCACCTCGGCGTCAGTCTAAACTTTATGACAAACAGTTTGAAGAAGAGATGCAGGAGGTATTCCCTAACCTGCCACACAGTACAGAAAGTGGTTGGCGGCAGACTGAAACCAAACCTGGCTCCGAGGATGTTCAACAAAAGACTGACAGCAAAGATATCTCAACAGAAAGTATAATAATCCTTGACTCTGACACAGAGAATGACAATGACCAAAACTACATAGAGGCAAGTAGAGGAAAAACATTCTCTTCAGGTTTAGTGGATGGCAGCAATGCACTGTTGCAACAACAACAAAAGAGACACACATTGGAAACTGTGGATGGTGAGTATGGAACTGCTAAAGGGGATCTCCAAGAGGCAAGATCTTCTGCGGACTCATCAGTACCACAGCACCGGTCTGAGCTTCGTGGTGCACAGGAAGTGATGCAGGAAGCACGCCCGAAGCAAGTTCCTCATAAGACCAGCAGTCACACAACTTCAAATAGAAGAAACATTTTCCATGATTTTGACAAAGACATTAAAAATAACATTCGGATCAGCAAAAAGAAAGCAGTGATGGAGAGAACAGTCTCATCAGTTTCAAAAGACAATGACTTGCCAGAGAAGCAGCCCAAGTCCATGTACAGGGAGGCAGACAAGTCTTCAAGTCCTAAACTTGTCATTCCTCGCCTTTTTGTCAAGAAGTCGTCTCAACCCAACGATCGCTTGGAACTTTTAAAAGACTCTAAGGTCCACAGGCGAAGTAAAGATGAAAGTCCTGCACCAAAGACTCCCAAAGCATCCAGCAAAAAGATGGGCTCCTGTCAAAAGAATAAAAGGCATTTGTATAGAAACAAACAAGGACAGTTTGTGTCCAAACCAAAACCTGCAGATGATGGACTCTCTGTGACAAGGAACAAGGTTCAAGCCAACATAACAAAACCAAGACCAATTTTAAGACAGCTTTCATTGCCCAGCCTGGAAGGCCCATCCACCTCCACCAGTAGCTTGACTTCCAATGGTGGGCAGCTTCCTGAAGCCAGACAAAGTTCAGCCTCCTCAAGAGGTTTGTCCCAGTCTGAAGAAACCACTGCTTTATCTAGTCTTTCTAAAACGATGCAGAACACATTGGTTCCGAGACATTTGCCTTCATACAGACTAAAGCGTTCTCACTCCTACAGCAACCCCTCTCCATTAGATCAGACTTATACTGCCACAAAAGTCCCATCATCCTACTCAAATATGGCAAAGGAACAAGTGACCAAAGACTGGCACAACAGCTTTGTCCCAACTAGGAGAGACAGGAAAGCTACGATGCAAAGGGAGGAGGCTTTGAAAACCGCAAATTATGAGTCAAGGAGGGAGGCAAGGCCAGGACACAGTCACCGGGACAGGGCACCTAGACGGAGGCACAGATCCCACGAGTTTGCAGCTCCTCTGCTAAAGAGGACCAAGTTTGAAGCCATCCAGCACACAAAGGCCATGAATCATAAGACCATACGGCAACAAAGTGCGTTCTATTTACATCTTCAAGTAAATTCATTCTTTCAGTAAATTCATATGGTAGTCAAATCAAACACTTATTTTCAAAGTGTGTAATTGTTTTTCTAACCCTCATTCTTACCATAGGATACTCTGTAGGTGAAGGTTACAAGTGGTCAGAGAAGCCGCGAGTTGCAAGGCCAACAAAAGGTGACAACGATACATTTGGTTTGCTCTTTGTATAATAAAAAAAAACTTCACATCAATCTTTTTTTCTTCTCATTATCTGCTGTTTTTCTGTAACAGATTCCATCAGGGAGAGGAAGAGGTATCAATCCCCGCAAAGACCTTACCAGTGAGATGGAAGTGCCGCTGTCTACGACTCATGTTGCAAATTGTTGATCACTGTTGTTGTTGTAGCTGAGTCTGTCTTTGATTTTTCCCAAAGCATTTCTGTGCATTACAATAACAGTGTATGTTATACCTTTATTATAAAACTAAATCTTGTGTATTCTGTATTTTAACTGTATGCATTTTACCAGCTACCTCAAAATGAAGTTCTTCTTTAAGTTGAATGTTTTTTGCTGTAAATACTTGAAATATTTTAATCCTTTTTTCATTCTCGTTTATATGGTTTGTATCCTTCATTTTTAATTCATTTTTTTATAAACTGACACTGACACGTTTGAAAACTTGTATGTTATTGCATGATTTCAAAGGAGAATATAACTTAGTAAATGTTCATGTGAAAATGTCTTTAGTGGCTTTTCTTTTGCATTTCTGTTTTGGCCTGTGTTCTTCTGATTCACCACTAGAGGGCGATGTTGCAGCATAAATTGCACATTAAATTTGTCTGCATTTTAAATGACACATCCGTGTATTAAAACATACAGCGAAGTATAATCTGTCATATTCTGTCCTCTGATTAGGAACAGAAACAGCTTTAGCTATATTTCTGCTTTCACCATGATTACATGTTTAACTGGCGAAAGTAACATTGTGATAGCACTGAAATGGTGTCAATCAGTGATATCCTGTCACCTCAACTGTGAGCACTTGGTCAGTCCATTAGTCTGAGGGATTTTTTTTGTAATGGCTGTAAACTATGATGAAAAGTAAATAAAACCTTCTTGTTTTTGTTCCAGGCGGGGGTCTAGGCAGCAAAGCTGTGGTAACCTTATTGTTTTTAGTTCCAATTCTTATTATTAATCCATTTTTTCCCCATTTAAAGTGTTTGTGCAGCAAAAGTCGTAAGACCTAGCCACATGAAACTTCATGACATGGCCCCAAAACATGAGGTGCTGTACCCACAGGTGATGCTATAACAATCAAGTTTACCTCTTGGTTCATGTCTCAAGGATGGTGTGTGGTCTAGTCTTTCCAGGTCTTGGCTACAACCACCAGACCACTCATTCCAAAACTTGACTGAGATCATCTATGGACTCAGTTAAACTTAGTAAATAAATTTCAATGCTTTAATCTGATTTGATTTTACAAGCCAATGAATGTTCATCAAAATGTCATAAGTACAGTACACATATCTTGCCAATTGCATTATATAAATGGACCACTAGGGGGCACTATAAAGCTACAAATTGCTTGTCTTTCGTTGACAAATGATCAGAAAAAAGTTCAAATGTGGTTCAATGGTGTTGATCATTTCAGCAGGGTGGATGATGCTAACACAACCTGAACTTTGTCCATGTGACTGCACGTCATCAGTCTCTGTAACCACTAGTTAACATTATGCTCATACTCTGCACATACATGAGGTAGAGTTTATATTGGAAAGTTAATTAGTCAACACAACAAATTATGTGCTGAGATGCCTCATATACACTCAAGTCTTTTTTCAAATTGGAGGCAACTTTATTGAGTATTTTTTGGCTGTCGAGTCATTTGGAGCAGGAAGGTCTGGACAGCAGCACTGCAGTGGTGTGTTCACCTGCTAAACATCGCTGAAACAGATGCAAAACACCCACCTGTTACTTCCTTCGCTTGCAGCTGTTAAGTACCTGAAACTGAAACCCAACAGCTTTTTCACGTGTTGTGGCCCGGTTGTGCTCGGCTTTTAGAACACAGCTACCATTCCAGGCGCAATCATCTGGATTTATAGCTGATAGGCTGTCTACATGAATGTGGATGGATTTGCTGCCTCTTGACTAAAGTGATATTACTTTAATTTCAGGGCAACCACAGGCTTCCTTTTGGTAAACCTACCAACTCACTGACTTACATGGGTGTAGATGTGGTTCTGGACTTTGTTGAGGAGCTACAGCCCAGCAGTGGTAGGTAGCTGTAGTGGAGTAATAGATACAGACAGGTGAGCTGCAGGCTTACAGGTGAGGTCTGATGTCACAAACGGTGTGAGCTGCAGGCTCTCAGGTAAGCTCTGACACCTGAACGCACAGCTGCAAGTATTTACACTTCAATAAACTCTTATCAGGAGTGTTTATTGAAGTGTGCGAAAGATTATTAGGGTCACATGTTAAAAAATAATTATACAATTTACAAAAAAATGAATTCTGTGTTTAAAGTCAGAATTCTGACCCTTTCCCCCTAGAATTCTGAGATTAAAGCTAGAATGATTTTGAACTCTAATTCTAATTCTATGGCCCTAATCCTCTTCCGTAGAAGTGCAAGTGATAAAGTAAAGACTCAGTCAGGAAAACGGGAGGAAGTACATTCAATATAATTAGTTATATTATTTCAAAAAAGAAACAAGTGTGTTGTCTTTGTTCCAATACACCGAATAGACCGAATGGAGGAGGGTATATTTGAATATCCCGCCCTGCCGAGCGGCTCCTCCTCGCTCCACCGAGGCGGAGATTCACCGCGGTGTCCGCTCCAGAGCAGTCAGTCGTGTGTTGGGAAGCTCCGCGGACACGGTTCATGGGACAAGAAAGCAAACTCTCCCTGAAAAAAAAGCTTTCAAAAGCAACTTAAGTATATAACGAGGATTTTTTTTTTTTTAATTAAAGCGAGGACTCGACTCAGAAGAGTAGTTTCGTTAAATCAAGCATTTTATCCAGTTTTAGCTTCTTTTTTTTCGCCCTCCCGCTCCCGGAGATGTGTCTCGTGGAGAACTAGGAGCGGACAGGGCTGCACACGAAGCCGGGATGAGTGGGAGCTCGTCCGCGGTGTCCGGCGCGGCGCCCTGCCGCTTCGCCCACTACTTCGTTATCTGTGGGATAGACACAGAAACTGGACTGGAACCGGACGAGTTAGCAGGTACGAGCTTTTAATTTATCACTTATTGGTTTGGAGTTTTTTTTTTTTTAACTTAAAAGTGAAGAAAAGAAGAACCTAAACAGTCGTCCACACTACACAATACATTTCGGGAATGTTAACCAAAAAATATCCCTCCTCCATTATGTAGCTAATAGCATTATTTCAACTAAGCAAATCACTTTATTAAATCTTGATATAAACCACAAAAACAGCAAGGAAAGCAGCAAAAGCGGACAAATTGTAAATGCTGTTATTTAAACTCATTATCATAAGTGCCACAAAGACATTAGAAAACCCCCCAAACACCTGATAAATGGTTTAAACTCTGCTTTATAAAAACCAGTTATTCTGTCACCAAGCTTGTTGACACCTCTGCCCAGGACACCGGTGTCATTTAAGGTGGATGAGGTTCTTGTGTGTTGAGTGTCTTGTCTTGAGTGTTAACAGAGTGAAAAATCAGCAGCACCTTTTTTTTTTTTTTTTTCTTCGAAAGGTTATAATCTGATTTAAGCTTCCTGTGCTCTGCTATACTGCTGAGAGGTACACTTTTCTTTTATCATGTGTTGTTTAAGTCTTGCATTTGAGGCAGCAGACAGGAGTGTGGGTAAAAGTTGGCGGTGCCAGGGGGGGAACAGAGAGCAGTTTCTTGCTCCAGCACTGTCTGGACCTTTGATTTAATACGTGGATGTCTGATAGAGGGAATTCTGTTCCTGAGTTGATACATATTTCTTCTTTCCTGTCATCCTCCTTACTGCTCAAAGCATAGCCTCTTTTATCAGCGTCTCCTCTGTGGCTCTGTTTGGACCTGGCACGAATGCACATCTTGGGTGATCCAATCTCACAGCGGACTAGCTCCACTTTTGGCAGTGGCCTGGGCTGCACATGGCAATGTACTTTTATCAGTGTGTAACGCTGACTTTGTCTACAGTGTCTGAAAATTTCTAAAAAAAAGCCCATAAAGATATTTCACAAGCGCGTCAGACATCTTTTGGTTTTGCCTGGAACTTGCCAAGGAATAAACCCAGTCTGTATGTTGGTTTGATTTCTTCTTCTTCTTTTAATTTCCAGCAGACTAAAGAGCAGGAAATGCATTGCTTCCACCCGCTGGGTAAAAACAACAACATATTCTGTCTTTGCAAACAGATTTGATGCATGTAGAAGTGCTTCAAATCTGGGTTTATTTGCGGCCAGTACAGCTGTGGAGGGTTTCATGCTATGTTGCTGAGGCATTACATCACAGTCAGATTGGTAGCTTCTGTCTGTGCAACTGAGGCTCTGGGCCAAAGTTCAGAATAGTAAAGTCTAGTATGTTTAACAGACTAGTAAGTGTGTGAGAGAGAGAGAGAGAGAGAGAGAGAGAGAGAGAGAGCTGTGATTCCACATTTCTGCTCTGATCAAGCTCCTGAAAAAAATATGCTAACGGTTGTTTTATTTTGATGATGCGTTTCTCAGAGTTCATTTGTGGTTTTGAGCGTTGGATACTGTTATTTGTCTCTGAGTGTTCTGTCAGTTTAAAAGGACCGTGTGTGTGTGTGTGTGTGTGTGTGTGTGTGTGTTGCCCTCAGGCTATATCAAGTCTGATAAGCTTCCACCATACTGACTAGGCCAGGTAGTAGACCAGACTGTGGTCAAAATAAAATCCAAAGCCGGGGCTTCCTGCTCTTTTTTTTTTGTAAACATACAATGACAATAATTCAATTCTCAAATAATCAGCTATCAGAATAGTTGCTGGCATGTGTCTACATGTGCTTTTCTGCATTTTAATTGGTGTAGCTTCACCCAGAATCCTTTGGTGCTACTGGTGTGAAATCTATCGCCTTTTTTTCTTTTTTTTTCAATAGCAGGAATCATGAGATTAAAAACATTAAAGATGTATATACCTCCATGTTATCAAGGTTTTGACTCTTAGCCTATAGTCTGCAAATGTTCTGAGAAAGATGAAAAGAATGGATGAGAGTTTTTGTCTGAATGTGGAATGTTATATAGCTCACTTGGTAGAGCAGGCGCCCCATAAGCTGAGGTTATAGTCCTCCCTGCAGCAGCCTGGGGTTCGTTTCCATCCTATGGCCCTGTATGTCTAAAGTTGTTTGTAGTTTCAGAGGCTGGTTGTTAACCAAGAGCAGAGGGGTTAATGGGGGAAATTAGTGCAACAAGAATTAGCCGATTAATTGATTGGCAACTCTTTTGATTATCATTCATTCTTATTCTCTGGCTTTAGCTAATGCTACCGTGTTTGATGCCACCATGCTGCCTTTGGTGCCCCAGAAACCTCAAATTTTATTTATTTATTTTATTATTATTGTCATTGTCAAGCACATGCAGTGTCTCAACACCCCCACGTCGTCTTGTACCCTGAGTTGGAGGAAGCCATAATTGCAGTGGCCCCCACATTAAGCAGCACTCTTGCTTATTTTTAGGCTGTGATTCCCCTCCTCCCTGCTGCTCTTTGTGTGGCAGTGCAGCCTTACTTTCCCTTGCCTCAGCCCATTGTTCTGCTCCGGGTGCCAGACTTCCTGCAGACCTGCCCTCAGGCTCCGTCATGGTTTACAGTGTCTTCTCCCTCTGGCTCTGTTGGTGTGTCTGCTCTCCACAAGACCATGTTGTATTTAATTCCTTTTATTTCGACTCATGGCCCCGTTATACGCTCACTGAGCCACTTTATTAGGAACACCTGTACTATGAAGCAGCATTTGGGGCTAATGGGCTAACTTCAGGTTTAAGCCTGGATTTTCTGGGTTACGATGGTGGTTCATGGTTCTGATGATGTTGCTTGTAATTAACACTCCAGCCTCTTTCACATGAACATGCTTGCAGACACAATGATAAACCTAGAGTTAACAGAGCAAGTTGATAACCAGCTTCATAATACAGGTAGTCCAGGACAGCCAGGGTTCGAATTAATGAAGCCAGGTAACCAGCAGATATCCTGGATATGTTGAACTTGCTTCGTAGTACAGGTTTCTGCTTATTCGTCCAATAAACCACTGGTTATATATACAGTATATGCTGTGTGCTGCTTTATACTCTGAAAGTGATGCTATATTATTTATAGGTCATATACACAGGAAGGGGGCTGGATGCTCCTCTGAAAGCAGTAGATGCTCGGTTTCAGTTTTCACATGTTCAGCTCTGTCAGGTGTTTGACTCTCTTGGGATTTCATGTCCGTTTCGAAAAGCCAAGACCCGAGAGCCACTTTCAGGTCTAACGGCAAAAACACCTTCCCTCCTCCTCTTCGTCTTCTTCCTTTCCCTCCTTTCTGCACTCCTTCTCTCGTCCTTTCATGTCCTTCACGCCTCTCACACAGCAGCGACCTTCTTTGCTTTGGTCTCTCTGGATCACACTGGCTTTTGTCAGCCTTCTGTCATGGGTTTAGCCACTGAGCGTAACCCAGGTGTGAATAAGGTTATAATCACCTCAGGGAGAAGTGGCTGGGTTTGTGTGAGTCCTAGGAAGCAGTGGGATTACAACCACCTCCGGTTCTTAGCCAGGCGCCAACAACTCCCTTTAGACCAGTAACAGTTTCCTCTCTTGCTACAAGTTTCAACACATCTATTTCAAGGTGAATGTCTTTTGTAGCAGCTGTACTTCAGGGTACACTTTGATTTAAAAACTCATCATACGTGAACATGGCTTCTCTTATTCCCTTGGTAAACTGAGATTTAAAAATTTGGTTGAAGGTGTAGCTTGTAGCTTGCAAATGGGAGGCGTCTGCTACTTAAATGCATCTTATGGTTTTATTCAGATATTGTAGGATGCTAATGGAAAGAGGCACAACGCTAGCAGGCTGTATCACAGACAAACTTTTAAACTTAATTTGTTGTCAAAGCCTTTGTGTTTTGTGGAACCACTGTGCACCTCATAAACCAGGTTATGGCCGATTTTCTCCGGTTAGCTTATCTGTCAAGTAAACAAGAAACATGGTTTCTATAATGAGAACAGAGGATAAGAGAAACTGGATTTCCCCCAGGTAGATTTCTCTTGGAGACTACAGATTTCTCCGCCATGTACTCAGGCCAGTATTCAGTTCTTTAATTGGCTTTTTACGACCATGCATCCGCATGACAAAAGACTGCAGGCAGGGAAGGTAACAGCAGAGCTGCTGGATGAAAGGAAAGGTCATTACATGGAAGGATGCATCCTCAAATTTAAAATCATGTTAATGAACAAGGGAAAAAAATAAGAAAGCCTTGTTTTCAGATTTAAGGTCAGGCTGTGACTGTGCATGGAAATGTGCTCTCTGATTACATGCATAAATCTGACTACACACAAGCGTAAAAATGACAGGATGTTAAGCTGGGACTCTGGTTTAATTCCTGTTTTCTCTTGAGGTTCACTTGACTTGGTGTCATGAGATGAATGTAATAAATTCCTAACCCCCCCAAAACACCTGTATGCAGCTTGCCAGCCGGTGTAATGTAAACAGCATGAGATATTTGATGCAGAACTTATTGCTTCAGTGGGCCAGTCTAACCCCGTTCATCTGGCTCTTAATATTCAGTTAGCTCTAAGAGCTCCCTTGCTGCTGTTGGAAGCTGGTTTTAAAATACGAGTGGACCTCAGAGGTGCGCATGGGACAGCGCAGCAGAGGGAGTGTCCTCCGCCTGCAGCATGACACAAAGGGATTTCAGTGCCCGAAGCTCCCCTCTGGCTCGGGCCATCTGTCTGCACTCAGACCAGCCTGGGAGTCAGTCAGGAACAAAGGCAGCATGCTAACATGTTGCCCACTGGTGTATGCTATCGATGACAGGCCAGGTGGGGGGCTGGGGGGGTAACTATCAACACTGACGCAGGCCCCTGTTGACTTAGCTAACAGTGGTATTCCTGGGTAGTGGATATGTACGATGCTAATAGCTCAGTAAAACAAAGAGCAAACCTCTGGACACTCATTTTAATGTAAAGGATGAACTGAATGATTTCATTTTGTATTGATATTGATGAACTTGAAGCCAATATATGACAATATTGTGAGCTGTATATGTGCCACATCTTGGTTTTTGTTGTTTTTCTATCTGATGAATTCACTTTTGCCACAAACTGTAGCGTCTCTCTCCTTTACTCTTTCTTTCTTTCATGGCTCATCAGTTCCTTCCTCCTCTCTTCACCCTGCAGTGATTTCATCCATCCCTCTGCGTTTTGTCAGCCCCCTGCCCCCCCCACTCGTTGCCTCTCGCTCTATTAGCCCAGCCAGGCTGCTGTTAAGCCTGTTAGAGTAATCCATGTGGACAGCTCCTCCAGGCTACACTGAACACATCGTTGTAATGTTACACACAGCGAGGCCTCACTCACCACTGTCTCAGACTCTACACACATATATCCTTGTCTTACTACATTTGTGGGGACTCGTCATTAACATTATGCATTCTCAAGACCACCAACCATTGAAACTGCAAGCCTAACCCTTTCCTTAACCCTAACTTAAACTCTAACCTGAACCTAAAACCAAGCCTTAACCCTCAAACAGCAATTTAAGCCTGTAAGGTCCAGGATTTTGGTTCTCACAAAACTGTGGGACCACACAAATATGGCAGGTCCTTGGTCATTCAGATGCCATGACACCAAAATCTTTGCTTCCATTGTTAAAAAAAAAAAAAAATCAATCCAGCCAATCAATCGTCTAATCCAATGCCTTGGTGACTCTCCTGGGAAGCCTGACTCTCTCACCTGCCCCCCCCTTGCATGCCTTATTGAATTCAATTAGTTAACTCCACTAACTGGCCATATTACATTGTCCTTTAGCAGACACTCTTATAAGGCTCCAGTAAAATGTGCTTACTTTTCCAAGAAAAAGAATGAGCAGACATTTAGTTAGGTGGTGGGGGGCTCTATTCCCTTTCAGTTACAGCCTTTCAGTAACTACTACACTACACTTTTTAGCTCAGCTCACCAAAGTAGCATGACTACACTTTTTTAGACACCTTTTTAAAGTTGTTTTTTTTGGCCATTGAGAACCAGGGACTCACCATTCTGCTATTTGGTCACCCATGTCCTGCCTTCTTAAATCTTAAATAAAAGTCTCTGGTAGCGTTATGAACACTGGTTAGCTTAGCCACAGGCTAGAAACAGTTTCCAGGTGTTCTGTAGTCTTTGGTGCAAAAACCTGCCCAGCTGAGTGGGAGGAAGGCTGGACTAACAATAGACTTTTGTTGCCTCAGATGCTTTTTGTAGGTCTCTTTTGAAAGACCTGGCAACGCCTTGAACGTGCTTGTCATCTGTCTGACAAGATGCTGAGCGTCAGGGATGTGCAGCCTCTTTCCTCTGGGAGACGCCATGTGCTTCTAGTCAAAGTTCAACACTCTGGGGGGTGGGGGGGGGGGTGGAGTAGTACAGATGATGGATCGTCTGCCTCTGGGAGTCAGCAAGCCCTGGCGACCTCGGAGGACTCTGCGTGCTGTTGCTTACTGGTTGCATCTCTTTTCAAACACCTCCTTGTCTCTGACAGCAAAGTGAGCAGTTGATCTCAGGAGGTGTGGGCGACCCCTCTCTTGGGGTGACCTCTGACCCTGAGCTCCATATGTCCTGTCTCCATGAGAGAGGAAGGGAGACAAAGGAACCGAAGGGGTTGGGGGGGGGGGGGGGGGGGTGTTATTGTTTTGGTTTCTTTGAGGGTCCCGCAGATTGGTTGGAGTTGGACATGACCATGGAAACTCAGCTTCACTGTACTTTACTATCATTTTTTGTGTCTGTGCATAGAGATATGAAGACAGATTGAAATTCAGAGGTGCTTTATTGTTTTATTAGCATGAAAGTTCCAGAAACCAAAGGAAAAAGAGAGAGAGAGAGAGAGAGAGAGAGAGAGAGAGAGAGAGAGAGAGAGTGAGAGTGTGTGTGTGTGTGTGTGTGTGTGTGTGTGTGTGTGTGTGTGTGCGCGTGCGTGCGTGCGTGCAGGCACCCAGGACTAGCTCACTAACTGCCATTTTGAGCAAACTTGGACTTAGACACTGAGAGAGCAGGTGAATCAGATTCTAACCACAAATGAAACATGTGATTAATGAGCCTGCATTCATTTTCATAGATTGCTAAACATAATTCCACAATATGATACCTCCCCAGGGACACACACACATACACACAGTCCACATCAGTCCAACAGCATGGAGCACGGTGTTATGTCAGGCAGGCCGTAAACCTCCTTACATAACTGTGACAGGCCATGCAGCGGTAACTAAGGCCCCTTATGACGGATTAGAGCTGGCGTGGTACAGGGGCGCCCAGCTGCCGACCGACAGGCCGTCACTTCAGTGTGAGACACTCTGGACACACAGAGCGGACACTGGATTATACTGCATACGCACAGCCTGAGCGTTACTCGGCTGAAGTGCTTTTATTTATTATATAATTTCTTTTCAGGCTAATAATCATCAGCTCATGTGTAATCATGTGTTGGACAGAGATTGCTGGGATGTTGTAATGCTGCATGTAAACTGAACTGCCTCCTCTCATGCACAGATCTGTCTGACAAGCTTTATTTTATATAACTACAAGCCTCACATGGAGCTCTTAGCTGTTCCATTGCTAACTTACTAGCTTACATAGCCATATTAATGCAAATCCAACTCAGGCTTAATTTCCAGGATACTATTACTGTTTGTGTTCACACTTGCCTTGTTTGTCCGCACCAAACAAACAACAGCACTGGTTATTCGGTCAATTGCTTGAAACAACCAGGATTTACATTATATACAGTCCTATACAGTCCAGTTGTTGCTGAGGTACGAGTAGCACAAAACCTCTTAGGTAACAGGGAGGAGATTAGGGTGGAGGCTTGGATGCACAAAGCATCTGACCCTGGAGACCATAGTTTGCATCCCATCTCCTACCAGCACTCAGTATAGGTTTCTTTTATCCATGATGGCAATCTTCATCTAACCAAGTAGTTCTATCAGCATAAACGTAACCAAATCTGAAGCCTGGGCTAGCTGATATTTTCGGTGTCTGGGGGCCAGTGGAAATTAACAACTTTTAAGTTGATGTCCTGGAAATTCCACATTCCCTCTCTTTTAGCTCTGTTTTTGGTCTCCGCCAATGCCTGAGTTGACAATCACACTAAAAATTTCACGGTCCTACATTTAAAATCTCCGTCAACTTTTTTTCCCTTGATTCTACATTTCTGCTCAATCAGGACCTTTTTTCGTACCTTTTTAGCCGAGCGCACGTTTATACTTTAATTGGAATTGTCAATAGATTTGATTCACTGATATACACTATCTCTTCTAATGGTAGCACAGCAATTTAGGGTTTCCACAACTGGGAAACAGGCGTGCAGAGCAACTCAGCAGTAGAAATAAGCTTCTCCTGAGATGTTTAGAACATTCCACAGTAACTAATCACCCAGAAGCCAGTCAGTTAACTGGTTTTATATGGTATTTAAGTATTTTCGGTCACTGAATATTACAGACCTGTTACTGAATGCAGCTGGGGAAGAAAATGGTGCACTTACATTATATAGCGCTTTGCTAGTCTAATGGACCACTCAAAGCACTTTATACTACACACCTTCCACCCATACACACACACACACACACACTCTCTTGCACACTGATTGTGCAACCATTGGGGTTCAGTATCTTGCCCAAGGACACTTTGACATGCAGACCGAATGAGGTGGGGATCGAGCCTCCGACCTTCTGATCAGTGGATGACAGCCAGCGCGTGTCTGTATGAAGATATTTAGTTGGCTGTTCATGTCTGTTTGCTCTGTGTAAAGGAAGAAAAGATGAAAGAAGTGTGTTGTGTTCGTGCATGTGCGCTTTTACGACCAGGTTAATTGGACTATGATCTCCCTCTGATTGAGTTCCAGCTCATCCACTGACCTCTGGTATGTGTGATAAGGCTGAGTAAACAAAGTACGCCCACCATCTGATAAGCTAGTCCGTGTCATATTCTGTCCCCATCTCTTGATTCATTTGTTTGAAGCTAAGAGAATGATTGAATTATCTTTCTTGCCTTTGTAGTGGCCTCTGGTGTGTGATATCATCCTTTCACTCTCCTTACAGCGTGTCTTTCCATCTTCACCACACAGGAAGTGCACGCCATGAAGCCGAACACCAAGTATGACTGCACAGGAGAGTGAATATAGCGAATCAAAGCAGTGATGCGTGTGATGAAGCCACGTAGCCGTGACCTCCCTCTGCTGCAGCAGAAGCACCCAGTATGAAAGGTTCCCCGGGCGGTCTGTAGATACCTGCCGGAGGCCGCCCAGCATAGGCTAACAGCTCCACACACTAACACACACTGCCAGCAGCCATAACTGTACAAAGGGTAATGCTGTTACAGTGACAGGTGCAAAGGAGAGCTAATCGCTAAACGCTACAACATGCCACCAACGATTCATTTATTTTTATTTTATTTTTCCTGTCTATGGGAACAACATACAACTGCAGTTTTGTTCTTTGTACATTGCTGAATCTATGACCAGAATGTGTTCATGAAACAGACAAGATCTCCAAATACCACGTCTTCCCCCATGAATTCACTCTGTTTTGTGTGTGTGTGTGTGATTTAGCCTGGGTCACATTCACTCCTGGCCCAAACAAAGCCCTCTCCCCTCCTCTCAAAACAGCATCAGGTTACGTAAGTGGGACATCGGTGGACTTGTCCAGGCAGATTAGAGAGAGAGAGAGACTCTGCAGCTATTTCTGAACCGGTGGCTTGGATTGTTTATCCCGACAGAGTGAAGGGTCAAACGTGACAGGACAGCAGACATGAGAAATCTGACAGGAGCAAAGACTGATGGGAAGAGTAGGTCCTCTAATGGTTGGGGGTGGGGGGGCTAATATATATGTATATACACACATATGTTAAATGTGTATATACATATATATATTTACAATAGTCAATATGATGATTTACATTTACATCCTAGTTTGTAGTCAGACACACAGAAACATCACTGTCTTCCTGTGGTTGAGGTGGTTCAGTCTTTCGGCCGTGATCTTTCCGTCGTCTTCATCTTTTACTCTTTTGCTGTCAGCATGTGGAATGATGGGACATCCTCTCCTCCCGGCGTCTTCCTTTCTCTTCCTCATCTCTCCGTTCGCATTATGTCAGCTGTCCCTGCCTGAAGGCCGCAGTGCGGGGGACATTTAGCTGCCCTCGCTGTCCTGTTCATCCTGAGGACACTTTAAACAAACATGTCTCTGTTTGTCACGCTCTGTCTTTTACTCTCAGTCATTATTTATCCAACTTCAGACCCCCTCGCTGCCCTCTGGGAGCTGGGGGGGGCGGGTTACCCATTATGAAACATCACCACCACTATTGCCTGCTGTTTATCAGCCCCCCTCCCAGCCCCCCCCCCCCCCCCCCCCCCCCATACACTCATGTGGCCCTGTATGGTGAGCTGAGGAAGTTGGGGGGGGGCTGCTTGGCGGCAATGTAATTAACATGCGCCTGGGTTCATATGGAATGATGTAACCTCCATTAACAGGGGCCCTTTCTAGCCTTTTCCTTGTGGCGCAGGATGCCCAGGAGTTGCCATGGAGACGAAAGCATTTACGCAGGAAGAATAATTTCACCGCAGTGGATCTCACCCTCACCCTCTCTCCATCTGATTATCACGCTGTCGTACGTAACTCTTTCGTTGTAAGTAAGGCTTTTTCAGGGCTTCTTCTTATTTTCTGTGAAGCCTGTGTGTGCATCTTGCTGAGCAGAGGTGGGAAAGCCAGTCATATAAGTACAGTCAGGTAGCCTGACAGAGCTGGAAAGCATTCAGCACTGCATGCTCAAAGGTGAAGGATAAAATTGGGATGGTATTTTTTTTTCCCAGTGTGGCTGAATGTTAGAATTCAGTTGGTTTGGGGTTGTGTAATTGTTGGGGCTGCGACTAAGGTGTGTGGAGTGTAGACCAAACCAGAAGAGGTTCTGGATTTAGGCTTTAAAGAGCTGGTTTAGGAGCATACAGTGAAGAGATAACATGTTTATCCTGTACAAGGAGTGACACTAATGAGGAGCAGGGAAAAACACAAGAGGAGTGGTCAAACTACATCCTAAAAGAACTTCACGTTGTACAGTAAAGTGTGCGACAAGTGAAGGGGCTGTAAGGTTCACTCTCTGTAGTTGTGTTGTGGTGATTGTGGAGTTACACTGTTGTGGTATCAGCTTTAAAAGTGCAGCCTTGTTCCCATCCTGAGCGATGAAACGTCAGCTCAGCCGAGTCCACAGCTCTTGCTTTCCCTTGTCCCAACAGTCCTGTTTGTATTCCCCCACACTCATTTCCTCTCAGCCTCCTGTCCTTTGTCTCTCTCCCACCTCGCCTCATCGCCCGTCTCAGTGTCACAGCGAGGCTTTCTGCGTCTCTGATCCGTCTCTCTCTGTGGATTTCACCATCTTTTCATGTGATGCTTGTTACACTCCTCCTCCATCTTCTATTCATTCAGACAGCTGATGGTGCTCTCGTCGCCCCTGCCGACAAAGATCATGCTTTCATCCCTGTCTCTGCAGTGAGACGTTTCAGAAAGTTACAGAGGAATTTTGCTTTTCTTTGACCATAATGCAACATTCATATGACAAGGTGCAACAAAAGAGACCCCCTTCGACCATAGATTCTCAAGAATTCAAATAATACAGAAAAAGAAAACTGCTTCAGTAGTTTCTACAGTGTTAAGCTGCTATCAACAAAAGGACTGGACTGTTTTGGGAATATTCGCAATCTGCAAATTTTTGCCCTTAACAGCCAATGGGATTACTCCTTCTGTAAAGGAGGGGCTTGCCCCATATATATATATATACATACACACACATACATACATATATATATATATAAACAGAGCGAGATAGTGAGATATATAGATAGATATAGATAGATATAGATGTATATGTATATGTCTTTTCTCTCAGCAAAGGGTGACTCACATCTCCGTCACCACCTCACCTCGTCATAACCATGTAACCACACAGCTGCTTTGAGAACAGCTTCCATTGGTTCACACACACACACACACACACACACACAGCCCAGACAGCTACTTCCTGCCTGTGTTTATAGTGGACAGTGTGTGAGAATAAATACTCATTTACTGCAACAGTTAAAATGAATAACAAGAACAAAATATTGAGCATAGACAGGGTTATTCAGAGTTAATTCACTGTATCCCATTGAAAGAGTATGTATTATAATAAGGCTTAAACCTGTTGAATGTCAGTTTGCAGCAGTTTTTATCCAACTTTGAGTATATTTAAGGGGAAAACTGGTGGAGAAGATCAGGATCAGGCCTGGGCAGGTTAGAGGAGTGATTAGTTGGTGTGTGTGAGGTTGCAGCCAGCCCACTGGCAGCCGGATGACACTGTTGTGTCATGAGTAAAGAATGCTGGACTGGCGGCCGAAGCTCAACTGGGGACAAAAGGACTTGCAGGGGACGCGTTTTCCCGTCCAAATCCCCCTGCCCAGTGCACAGATGTGACAATGTGTTTTCATCCTCTGTCACCTCCTCCTCTTCCTCCTCCATCATCGTGCCTGTCGCCGGTTACAGTCAGGTGACAACGAGTGCGATGTAAGCAGCCAGAGCATGCGCCTGAATGAAAATGAGTGGGCCCCCACCGCCACCTGAGTCCCTCCTCTCCCTCTCTTCTCTTTCTTTTCTCCCTCCTTCTTTCTCCCCACACCATCTTTAAAGTGAATAAAAGAACAAAGCAGCATTTGACAGCTCGACAGGGTGATGACATCACCACCGTCACCGTGTCCAGCGGCTGGCCAGCAGAGCGCCGAACAGAGCCAGCTTAGCCCGGGCACTGGGACACTGGACCATTGTAACACAAATGCACAGACACACAAACGCACACTGTCATTGCCAGTGGAAGGTGGCTAAGTCAGTTGAATTTACGCAGACACACACACACTCTGACAAAGGAAAAGGGGCTTGAATGCACCTGTACATATAAAACGCACACACACACACTCTCAGACACACACCCTGTGTTCTCATTCTGACTTAGCCTGGCTCCCTGCAGCTTTGATCCTCATCATGTAAGGATAATTCATAAAGATTAAGAGATTAGAAGGTGTTAACCTCACCTCGTATTAATCTCTTTTTTTTTTTTGTAATCTCTCTCCCACAACTCTCCCAGTTATATGGAACTGCAACAGAATACTAATGGAATTACTGTTTCATCCTATCAGAAGTTTAAAAACATTTACAGTGAAATCAAGGCTGTGATGATGAGGACTCTGGTTGATACGGAGTAACATGTAGATGATGAGTTAAGGCTTGTTTTATGTGCGTTGATGATTTATTATTTTGCTCTCATGTTTCCAGCGCAGTTTTTGTAGTGGTCGTGTGACTCTGTGCATCGAGTGGGATGATTCAATGGACTAAAACTAGTCAGCAGCTTACTGTGAGGACGCTGCTTGATCCCAGACCTAGCACTGTCGGCTCAGTTGACAACATACATATCAATATATGCGTCATAGGCCAATATCGGCTGATAAAACTGGCTGATTGATATATTGGTCCGACTCTGATACAAGCTCCTGGGACTGTGAATGATGATGGCTTTCACACAAATACACGCTGTCTGTACCTTTGTGCTGCTGGTGAAGTTCAGGCAGTGTCATCTGCTTCTAGAAGACTCACACACACACACACACATACATACATACATACATAGTAATGTGCAGGGCCTTGATGCGAGGCAACAAAGCCTGTCAGTCACTCATGCTCCCTGACTGAGGAGTCCACACACAACCACACACACACACACTGATTCTCACACACACAGTCACTCCCAGAGTGTCTGATCACCCGGTGGAGCAGGGGAACAGGCTCCTCATACATTATACATCAGTGTCTGGGGGCTGCATATTATTAGTTCCTCTATGCCCCTTTGCATTTACCTGCATACAAGTGTTTGTGTGTGTGGGTGTGGCTGTGGGTGGGTGCGTTTGTCTGTGCACTGTAATTGGACATTTTTCCCCCCTGTGTGTACTTGGGGAAAGGGGGTGAGCTTTAATAATCCTTTACCTAATGACAAACTGCCTCACACTCACTCTCCTTCTTGTGTTTATATATATGTGTGTGTGTGTGTGTGTTTGTGTGTGTGTGTGTGTCTGGGAACATCCTCCTGGGGCCTATTGCGTGTAATTAGAGGCGCATTAAGTGATTTGTGGCTCTAATGATGCTGTGTGTGTGTGACAGATAATGCCACTCCCCTGACAGTTGGGGTGGGAAACCCCTCCTGCAGGGCTGAGTCAATGACTATTGATGGTAATGGCCTCATTATTGTGATGATCATCAATAGATATACAGAGGAAGTAAAAGGATGGCACTAATGGTTACAGTAAAAATCTCCCAGCTTTAAAGAAAACAGAAAATAGTCCATTAATCGTTTTTGAATTGCTCCTTTAATTATATCACCTTTATCTTTTTTTTTTTTAGTTAGTTAAAGCATTAGGTTCTGAACAGTTGGGACCATTAAAGGTGTCTGAATGTGAAATTCTGGCCTTTAATGTATAATTAACAGTCTCATTAATTTCCCCCCATTAGGCCTGAGAGAATGGAGACTCGCTGACTCCTGAATTTTTTTTTCCATTTGAAAAAAAAAATCCTAAGCAACAAAAGGATGTCACAGAGTCACAGTTGGAACGTTCTCCTTTCCCTCTTGATGCAAAGGTCAGGTTCTTCTCAGGGCCAAGACAAACTGGTCGTTTTTTGTTTTTTTTCCAAAGGCATGTTAATCCCGGTCCTGTTGCCCCGTGACCTACAGCTCATATTCATGACAGGAACGTAAATCGATACAGATTTCATTTATTTAATTAAGGTTGTTACGATTGTAGTGGTTAGCACTGTTGCTATCACAGCAACAAGCTTCTGGGTTCAAATCCACCGGTTTGGCCTTTTCTTTCGGAGTTTGCATGTTCTTCCCATGCTAGCGTGGGTTCCCTCCAGGTTCTCTGGCTTCCTCCCACAGTCCAGTGACATTCAGATGAGGTTCACTGGTGACTCTAAATTGTCCACAGGTGTGATCTGTATGCCAGCCCTGTAACAGACTGGCAACCTACACGTGGACTGACTCCAGCCCCCCCAGCCGTGACCCTTAAAAGAATAAGCTGTATATAATAGATAATGAATTGAGGGATTGTCGTGATTATTATTTATGAATCAGAATTTTGGCAAGTAGAATTAAAAACTTACACAAATAAAACAAAAAAATATAAATAGAGAAAACTACAGCGAAAGCAACGTGGATAAAGTTGTAGATCTTTCGCTGGAGAAGGCTCCCTCATAATTAAGAGAAATTCAGTTAAATAGAATTTGCTGAGCTCAGGGAGTGAAATCAGAGTGGGAATTGAGGGTGGTAATGAGTGTATTATAAATATGAAGCTGGATAAAGCAGTCAGTCTCCAGCATGAGTCCCAGAGGGCCTGGAGGTCTGGGATTAACACTGATTCACAAACATGATTGCTTTTGGTTTGCTGTACAGCACTGCAAAGGAAGGATCCCGCTCTGATGCAGCCTTTGTACTTTCCACAAGGTCAAAGGTCAGATTTTTAGAATTGGAGCTAATATAGGCTAATCAGGTTTCAGATGATAAGTTACGTTTGAGGTCGACGAATGCCAGGTGAAGGTTCACCTGCAGAGTTTGCGTAACACCTCAGAGATGGTCCCACACTTTGGATTTTCTTCTGGACGTATTTATGTATCTGTCCCTGCGATCAACTGACCAATCAAAACATGGTCAACTAAGACTTCAGCCCTGAAAGCTTTTGGCGCCTTTTTAAAGTTCAGGGAACACGAATGAAGGGAGCCGGGCAGACAGACAGACGGAGGTACGGTGATAGAAGAAACAGATAATGCCAGCAGCACTTTGTGTGGTTTTCCTGTTACGCAGCAGCTGAAGAACATTTTCCTTCACTTATGACTGATCCACTGTCTGAACCGAGTGACACCTCGTTTCGCAGAATGACTGGTGAGACTTTCGGTTGAGGTCGAATCCTCGGTGCCAGCCTGCCACAGGAAGGAGGAGTGATAAACATCCACACGAAGAGGTGTAGCAGTTACCTTCCTAAAGCTCAGGGAATTTTTGTCCCCATAATGAGGTGTCCACTGTTTGGATTAGAAAATTAAGGTTCACGTTCAAGCTTCTTTATTTGTACCCGTAGGTAGATTTGTTTTGCAGTCAGATGATCAGATGATGACATCCTTTTGACACATATACAGTCGTCATTTAAAATGGAGGTAGCAATCCTCAGTACCTGTCTGGTGTACAACTGGGCTTGGCTGTGACTCACCAAGCAGACGACTAGACCACTTAACTATTTGGTCTAAGGACTTCCTCTGTTTTAAAGTTGTCTGACCAAACCATGACACTAAAGAAAATGATAAAATGGAAATTAAAGCACTGGGTCCAGTTCTGTAAACCCATATCCAACTGGCATACACAAATACTCCTTTGTGATGCATTCAAAGACACTCAGAGATCAGTAGTTCACTTGGGTCCAGCTAAAGTAGCTTAAAATGTATTCCTAGACAGTAATCAAACATGGGCATTCACCACATTAATGTACTTCCCGCTTTCAGCTACATCGCTATGCCATGCTACGTTTAATGTAAACAAGTAGACATGAGAACTATTTGTTTGCCATAATGGTGTTCCAGTTTTCATGGACCTTGTTTAGTAAGTTGTCTGTCACACTGTTGAAGAGAAATCATATTGTGAATGTTTTACAACAGGAAGTTCTGCTTGCGAAAAAATTATATGTATATACACACATACATGTTCATACTCATACATTTCATAGTACTAGCAGTACATCAAAGTCTTACTCAGTAATAAAGATAAATCTCTTAAAATTGCAATACCTGAACATTTGAAGAGATAGTGAGCTGGTGAGAGTATCAGAGAGGAGAGACTGTAACAGGAAGGACAGAGAGATGAGAGAGGAAGAAACTGCAGAGGCAGCAGCTTTAAGAAATGTTCTAGAGTTACATAATACTGACTGGGAGGTGTGTGTGTGTATCTGTCATAAAGATCAGCAGTATGGAGAAAACCCACAGAGTGCTCTCTGTGTTTGTGTTTGTGTAAGAAAGACACCCATGTGTGGACAGAGTTGCACTTCTCAGTTTATTGAATTCACCAGCTACATAAAAATAGTTGACCATGATGACCCTGAAATTCAAGCCCCTTCTGTGTGTGTGTGTGTACTTGTGCATCTATCTTTGTGAGGACCAATCCAATTTGAGCACTGAGTGAAGACATGTTGGGAAAGTGAGGACATTTTGATCAACTTTAAAGGGCTGTTTGAGGGTTAAGACTTGGTTTTTGGGTTGAGGTTAGTATCAGGTTAGGGTAAGGGGCTTGGGTAGACTTTATGTCAATGTGAGTCCGCATAAAGATAGAAGTACACACTCAAAACTGTATTACGACCCTTTGGATACACAGTCGTTGTCTGACAAGCAGTCCTGCTTTTCCCAGGGAGTTTTGTGCATGGAAGAGAACTGATTAAGGATTCTAATCTTTGGCCTGGTGACTCCGGTGATCACAGTAGCAGCAATGTCCTCACAGGGATTAGTCTACTGTCTGTATCCTCCCACAGTCCATCCAACAACAGATAAATGATCTTGTTTGTATTGTGGTGTAAGCTAGACATTCACAGTAGGCAGTGTAAGCCTGTTTACACTAAATACAGTTGCAGTGTCTTGAAGGGCAATGCTATCAATTTCACACAACAGGATCGCTATAATAGCGCCAGGCAGCATTACTCACCCTGTGAAAACGATTGTATAATGTCTTCGGTGGCTTTTGTCAAGTCTGAGAAAGTAGTTCCTGTGATGTCATAATGTCGTAATCCCAGTATAAACTGTGGGCTTTAAGTTTGAAAGGAATGTGCTTTCAGACAGAGGAGGTATAATTAAACGATATCACCCAGTTGTATGATGGGAAAAGCAGAACTTAGTGTGGAACTCGTGAAACTCATACTATCTTGGCTTCAGCTGGTTCAATGTTGACTTTTATTTATTTCATTTTCATTCAAAAAATCTGATTCTTAGTCCCACAACTTTTATGGAAGTGCAGTGCAGAATCTCAGGAACACCCCTTTAATCCATTAAACCCCTTTAACAACCAGATTTGCCCACTGGTTTTCCCTGATGTAGTTTAAAAGTTGGAGAAATCATCATTCCAAAATTTTGGACAGCATAAAATGTGTTGTGTATGAGCTTGTTTAAGCTCTTTATTGAAGCTCCTTTTTTCTAACTTTATGTTTTGTTTTTTCATTCCATCAAATGAACATATTCAGATGCAGTTTTCCCAAACTCATAGATTTAGTTTTGGAAACCTTGGGGATTGGAATTTAAAATGAAGTTAATACAAAATACACACCAATGTCTGCCTTCCCGTTCTTACAGTTTATTGCATTGACATTATAGATGTGAGCTGTATTTGCTTTGACATCCTTTTGGAGCTTGATTATGATCTAAATACTGCATCGGATAGCGTCAGTGGTTTGCTGCTCCTGAAAATGTTCGCCGCTGTGCTAACGCTCCTGCTAAGGTTTCACTCCAAACTAACACAAAACCACAAGCTGCTCCCTCACCCAATAACTCCCGTCATCATTAAGCCAGAGCCGTGCATCTAAACACTTTCATTTTGGAGTTTTGCAAGTCTGAAACAGCACCTTTTACTCACCAAAAATATTCTCAAAAAGGTCTGATAAAGGCACTTCACACCTTTTAGATGATGACCTGCTGTTTTGTGTCTAACATGCTGCATATGTCTTCATTTGACCTCCATAACTGCACCAGCTATTCACAATTTAGTCACAAATAAAACTAACACAGCAGAGTAAAAAGAGCTGTTTCAGAATGCTAACACTCCCATTCGACCACCATGTGTGTCATGTCTGAAATGCCACGCCATGCTCTGTTATTATATTGATCCTGTACTTGTCATGTTCATGCTCTACTCATTCTCATGCATTTTATTGTTAATGTGCTTTTCTGTGTGCATCAGTTTTGACATTGCGTTCTTTTTCTTTTCTTTTTTTTTTCTTTTTTTGCTCCATGTTTTTCTGCATGTGGCTTGTCGATAGCTTTGTACCAATGGCTCGAAGCAGACCGGCAAGGCAGGGGCGGAGATGCAGCGGCCACAGGTAAACCTCACACTGTCTGCATGCTGTCTGCTTTTTACTCAACTCACCTGCTCCCTTCTTCAGGTACACCTCATAAGCCAAGCTAATATGGCGCCAGCCTCGCTCCAGCTATTGATTAACAGCTCCAAAATGATTTCACTGGGAGAAAAATGATTGGGATTTTCACATTTTTCACACTTAAATGCTTAAACCTATTTTTGTCTCTGTCTCTATTTTTGTGCTCTCTCACTGTAACTGAAAGGTTGCACCCAAATCTTAATAGCAGTGTTAGCATTTTGTCAAGTCTAAATCCAGTAGGGTCCACTTATCAAATCTTAATCCTGACAAATCCCTCATTATTATACTTATTGTCGTCCATCCATCGCTGCATCCAGAACAAGTCCCGGCCAGCAGTGCTAACTACTGCACCACCATACCGCCCTTATCACTTTTATTTATATATTTGTATAATTTTAACTTATAATTTAAGAAAAATTATGATAATAAATGATCCAAGAAAATTCAGCTTGGATCATATTCTATTACTTCCCCTATCATTAATAATGACTCATAAAAATTGTGGAGGTAGGAGGGAACTGTATTCGTATAAAGAAATACATTATTTAGAAATGGACAGATGTGCTCTGCGCTCTGATCAGATGTGAACCATTACTATACCATTACTGTGCTGGGCATACAGAAGGCACTGAGGAGTGGTCAGCTGGATGTGGCTGGAACAGAAGACTGTGATTGAAAAGAATAAGCATATATATTTAGCTTCTCAGGGGTAACATCCAAAAGTTCCCTGATTAGCTTCTAACGCAGTGTGGCTAAATTTCTTCACAAGCAATGGAAAATGAATGGATTGGTTTTATCCACATGTCCTTTATGGGAGAATCCTTCACTCCCTCACTGCAAGGGGGACAATCATTTGTCAGTAATATGTGGCAACAGAAAAATTTTTGGCTTAAAGAAAAGAGGTTTTTGCAAGACACGCAGCTGAAGGAATACATTGGAAAGAGGGCCCCAATTTCAAAACTATATAAACGAACCCCTTTCATTGCTTGCATCAAAAAACTGAAGTCACAATGGGAAAAGGAAATGGGTAAATCTCTTTCCACACAGCAATGGGACTCAGTAACACAATTTTATCAAACCATCCTAGATATAAAGTAATACAGATGAAGACTGTGTTTAGAACATATACATATCCACACAGAAATGGAAGAAAATCATAATGTGTCAGACCACTGCTGGCATGGTTGTGGGGGAGGGGTTCACATATAAATATAATCTGCCATTGCCCAGAAGTAAGAACATTTTATTATTAGTGTGGTATTTTATAGGTTGGTATTAAAGATATGTTATTTCAGAGTAAAGTCTAAAGATCCACTAAATCCAGCTCTGTGTCTGTCAGGGTGAATGGAATTGAACACAATATAACACAGCGTTTGCTAGAATGAGCCTTTCTCTCAGC
Source organism: Toxotes jaculatrix (assembly GCF_017976425.1). Lineage (NCBI taxonomy): Eukaryota > Metazoa > Chordata > Actinopteri > Toxotidae > Toxotes > Toxotes jaculatrix. The sequence continues at coordinate 16,333,115 of NC_054415.1, read as the reverse complement.
TAAATGTATTAAATTTGTTTAACTGTTTAAGATAAAAGAATAGATATAATAAGAGAATATATATGTGTGTGCACATGTGTATATATATATATATACAGGCTTTTATTCTCCCCACATCACTGCCATATTCAGTGTGCCTCCACCACCTCCACCTGGATTACACCCTCCAATCCCTTTTATCCTCTTAGCCTCTCTCTCTATCTCTCTCTCACATTCATTTCCTGTCTACGTTGTCCAGTATTTGGGTCATCTCTCTCTCTCTCTGTGAGCTTGTTATCCAAATTAGTCCCTTGTGGTCCCTCTCCTCATCTGAACCCCGTTGAAAGAAATTCCCTGGTCCTGTTTCTCTACCTCCAGGTTATGTTTTGTTTTTTGTTTTTTTAATTTTTTTGTTATGTCCGTCCTCTGCTTGCAGCCCGTAGTCGCAGGAGTTAATAATAGCAGAGGACAGAGGAGGGCTCAAGAAAAGGGCTTCAGTCCTTGTGCTGCAGAGCAATCACAAAGCCGTAGACCTCCTGGGGTACACTTCCAATCAGTGACATTATTATCTCTTCTTTCACATACAGTAACATGGTGTGGTGGGCATTTGTAGAGAGAATCGGGGGGTGGGGGTGAGGGGTCAACCTGTGGCAGGCAGTTCAGCCATGGCTGTGAATCACTGAAACATATTTGTGGGTTTATTTTGCCCTGGGTTTGGCCTCTCAGGTACATATAGGCTAATACTTACTCTTCTAAAAGACAGTAGATATCTACAAGAATTACTCAGGGCTGAAATAATATAGAAAACACCTGAAATAAACAAACAAAAAAAGACTTACGCTTTTTACATAGTATTTTATATTTTAAAAAAACGATAGAATGATCAGATAAGGAAGTAAAGGACAGTGTTTTTTATAGTGAAGATGTGTGGTATCAATGAAAGTCTCAGGACCACATGATATCATTGGCTTTATGACTGAGGATGTCTTACAGGGGCCCAGATTTTGTTCCCTCCACTTTTAAAGCATTGATCCATATTACTATTTTGTAAACTGACACCTGATGCCACTAACTGCTAACTACCACAAATTTGGCTCTGCCCACAAAAAAAAACGTCCCTGTTTATGAACACAAAAAATAGTCTATTTAACGAGCTCTGGTGGACAACAGTGTGTCTGAGCAGCTGTTGGACATGTGACGCCCAACATGGCTGTCCTACATTTGTAGGACATACACACAATGGAATCATAGTAGATGGAAGTAGACAGGGTTATTTTTAGGCATTGGCGCACTAGGCTGTGGCATTAGGGTGCCGTCAGCTGGAGGGGGGCCCAGAGAGGAGTAAGAAATAGACTCAGCAAGAATTTTATCAGGACCAGCATTCTAGCAGTAGTGTGTCCAGTGAGGTGGTACGTGTTGATATGGGGGGGATGGGAAAACATGGATCAGTCCAGCTGCTGACAGAGAGGAATCCCATGCACGCAGTCAAGAGTGGCTGTCAGAGACCAGCTCCATCCAGAGAGTCACATACTGGACATGAGCCTGCTGCCTTTTCTGTCCCCGTCCAATATTCCTCATTCTGCACAGCCTGACATTTTCACGCTGTTATCAGTTTCCCACCAACCACCTGTTTCTTTTGTCTTCTCCAGGCGAGAACTTTGAGCAAAGCCCCCTGAAGAGGACGTTCAAATCCAAAGTTCTGGCACGCTACCCTGAGAATCTGGAGTGGAACCCCTTTGACCAGGATGCTGTCAACATGGTAGGTGACCACTGCACTGAAAGTTGGATTTTACCATTACAAGGGGGTGGGGTGGAGTTTGGACATTCTTGATTACTTAAATTAGGGTTTTGGGGAGACAGAGGCACTGATGGACATCATGGAAAGAACCACACGTTTTAGCAAAGAGACCCTGGATTAAGACACATAGGACTTTCTCAAAGGATTCTGGGTAAGAGGGCAATGACAAACTCCCTCCCTCTATGGACAGTTGAATTGATCTCCTGTTCCTGTGTGTTTTTGGTGGTGGAAAGTCAAACTGATGCTACTGTTTATTAGGGTAGTGGTTCCCTAACTGGGGGGCGTCCCCCCCTATAGGGAACATAGAGCCACTGCAGGGAAGGTATGGATGATCCGGGGAGAATGTGGAGTGAAAAGAAGTTGAATGAAAGTTGTTTATGTAGATAAAATACACAAACGAGTTTTCTGATGCTGTCATTTCACAAAAATTCAGCTTGGATTATTTTTTATTACTTCCCCTGTAATTGACAAGGACTGATAAAAATTGTCCCTAACCACTTTGTTAGGGACGTAAAAAAAAATGATACAAATACATTATTAAAAAAAAAACCCGGACGAGCTGGAAGTGTAATGAAAAAATGACCAAAGATCTTTTCAAGATTTTGTCAATAGCTCACTCGTTATCGTGGAATTATTCTGACGTGCATTTTCCCACTGCTTAAACGCTCTCACTCTGTTTCCATCTGGATGATTAACTTTTGTATAGATTTATCTTTTTAATCCAGTACAAATCTGATTACAGATGCAAACACAAATATTTCTGGCCAATCAACAGATCAAAGTAGTTCATGTGTGAACTCTGAACTGAAAACAATGAAAAGAGCACTGAACAGGCTAAACTGAAGATGTTAAACTTTCAGTGCAGTGACCCTTACACGACTGAATTCTCCATGTGAATGTACAGAGGTGTGTGTGTGTGTTGTGGCTCTGAGTTTATTTTTCCACCTGCCCTGCTGTCAGCACCGCTAAATAATTCAGCCGCCTCACGTCAGAGTGGAAACGGGCCATTATGCTGCAGCGCTGCCACTGAAACCTGACACCTGGGTGATGGCGAGCTGGCAAGGACGACAACTGCAAGACACTGCATCATTTCTCTGTGTTTCTGTGTGTGGTCACTGCTGCAGCCCCTCACTTCCTCCTCCTCCTCCTCCTCCTTCTGCATCATACCTCCTCCACCCATTCATCCCATCATCCCATTCTGCTCCCAACAATACTCCCATCCCAGGACACTCATTGACATAATGCATTCCGTAGCCCCTTACCTTAATCTTAACAACCACAACTAAATGCCTAATCCCAACCTTTACCCCAAACCTGATTCTAACCTAAACCCTAAAACCAGGTCTGAACCCTCAAACAGCCCTTTGAAGTTGTAAGGACTGGCCAAAATGTCCTCACAATGATGGTTTCCAGCCATCATTTGTCCACACAGCCGTAGAAATATACAATACACCTTCATTTTTTTTTGGCCTTCCATCCACACTTCAACTGGTCACATCTCATTAATGTTGCTCAGGTCGATACTCATGACCTTCCTCACGTGGGTGGAACCCTCATGGGTGAAGCACCTGAAATATAATTGTTTTCAAGGCCCCAAAATAAAAAAAGGCAGTTATGGCGATGACCAATGTCAGATGCAGGCTGGGAGAGGAGAAGAGATAATCTGTCAGTACTGATCAGTGAGACAGGACCAATGCGTAATCCAATCAGGTCACCAGGCCTGTGTGTGTTTGTATTTGACTCGATCTTTTTAAAGACAAATTGTGCAAAAGAGAAAAACTGTGTCAAACATCACATATGTAAACTATAAAAACAAGCATGCTAATGTAAATGAATTAGTCTGTTCCTGTCTGCAGAGTTTAAACCTTTATACTTATATGGATTTGATGAGTGTGTGCTTGTTTGTGTGTGTGTGTTGGCGCAGATCGCCTCTCATTTCCAGGCAGTTTGTTGTTGTTTCAGCTCTCAGCAGCCAAATCTGCATAATGAGGCTAATAAGTCAGATTCATTGCAGGTTGCTTGACTCAGAGTTTGGCTGTGAAAGCATCACACACAAGCGCACACTGCCAATATAGCAGAGCTGCCGCAAACGATTATTTTCATTCGTCATTAATCTGTCAATTTTTATGCAGATAAAAATCCATTCTTGTGAAAAAATTGCTTAAAAGATTAATCAAACATCAAAGTAGCTGCTGATCAGTTATCTGTCAGTTAACTGTGATCAGTTGACTAACCTCAGCTATGATTAGTTTGTTGTCAAGTTAAATCTTTAGTTAAATGAATTTTTCTTCAAAAAGCAAAACTGCAGCTCCATAGCTGTTATCCATCTATCCATCCATTTTTTGCCACATGTCCCGGTCCCAGTTTTGGTTGCCAGGTACTTGAGCAAGAAATTTGTTTGTAACAATGGACAGTTAATCTGTGAAGTCCAGAGGAGGCCCTGAATGGCAGAGATACAATTAGCTGAGCCTGGTGTCTTTCCGTAAAACTGCCTCGTCCATTAATTGATTTTAGCTGTGGCTAATAGACAGAAATCAGAAAGGGACAGAATTAATTCTTAGATTGCGAAGCTGATTCTTTTTTGTAAAATTCCTAAATCCAGGTATGACACAAACTAATGTATTTTTTTTCTTTGTAATCATGCTCACTTGTTAAACATCTTTAAACTTTTTTTTTTTTTTTTACTTTGAAGCTACTATGTGTAGAATTTTAAAATTTCCAACTGTGGTGCCCAGTGGTTGTATCATAAACAACAGTGTGGGAGAGCTAAACCATACACTGCACCAGTTTTCAGCAGGGTTCCACAGGCAAAAACATCTGCCATTAGAATAGTTTAACAGATACTATAATAAAAAAAAAAACAACCTTTTAATTATTTTTTATTACAATAGTCTGCTTTGAAGTGGTGATTGACCCCAGTTCCCTCCCCCCCTGCAGCTCTGTATGCCTAAAGGCCTGTCGTTCCGGACGCAGGCGGACAAGCGTGATCCTCAGTTTCACTCTTTCATCATCACCAAGGAGGATGGCTCTCGAATGTATGGCTTCGTCCACACCTTCTACGAGGAGGTGACCAGCCCCCAGATCTGCTCGGCCATGCAGACCCTCTACCAGATGCACAACGCAGAGCACGCCTCCGCCAACCCCCCTTCCTCCTCCTCCTCCTCCTCTTCCTCCTCCTCCTCCAGCATGGACTCTCTGGCTAGCAGTTTAGACGAGGCCGACTCTCCGACCTCCTCCTCCGCTTCTGCTTCTTCTTCTCGGGCAGCAGGTGGCTACGACTCAACGCGGGACACTCTCTACGTGTCCAAAGCTTTGTGTCTGATCACCCCCATGCCATTCATGAACGCCTGCCGCCAGTTCCTGTCACAGCTACACAGGGCTGTCACAGCGGAGACTGCCCCCCCACTGCCACTAGAGAGCTACGTTCACAACATCCTGTACGAGGTGCCCCTCCCCGCCCCGGGCCGCACACTTAAGTTTCATGGTGTATACGAGCCCATCGTGTGCCAGAGGCCCGGGCTCGGGGAGCTTCCGCTGGCCGACTTCCCCCTTGCAGAGGCCTTCAGTCTGCTGGGAGTGGAAAACCTGGTCCAGGTGTTCACCTGCACTCTGCTGGAGATGCAGATCCTCCTGTACTCAGAGGGTAAGCCCACATACACATAATGCGCTGCTGTTATTTTAGAATGCAAATATATAATGTTAGCATTTTGTAACATTTATGTACACGCGCATGCTTGTCTTACTATCTTTGTGAGGACATTCACTGACATAATGCATACCCTAGCCAACGTACTCTAACCTTAACCACCGTCACTGAATGCCTAACCGTAACCCACAATCCATACCATAATCCTAACCAAAACTTAATTCTAACCCTGAATCCTAAGATAAGATAAAATAAGACTTTATTGATCCCACAGTGGGGAAATTTACTTACCAAGTCTGAATCCTCAAAAGGCACTTTTAGGTTGTGTGAACCCACTAAAATGTCATCACAGTGTCAGAATGTCCTCACAACAATGGTTTCAAAACAAAATTTGTCCACACAATTACAAAAAGATATGTGCACACACACACACCTGCTTGCCCGTCAAGCATATCTGGCCCATCAGGGGTCTATCATTACAAACTCATATTGTCCACCATTCAAATAAGGATACCAGATATGTCTGAGTTACTGTGTGTACAATGTTACACAACGTATTTAGAATGTTCCACGTGATGTAACTGCAACTTGGAGCCCAATTTTATGCAAGCTCAAATACATAAAGGGGCTCAAGGATAAGTCTCAGATTAGCAGGCAGATTGTAGGTTAGCAGGTAGGCTGTGCTCTGAACATCTATCTGCAGGCCTCCTTCATTTCAGTCAGACCCCTCTCTTGGCACAGAACATTAATATGAGTAGTTATAGATGGTTGCTTTTGAGGCAGGCTATGCAATGAGGCCTGAAAACTTACACAGGCTGTAGTGTCCCTGTAAAACTCAGTTCTTCAGAGCTGAACCATATCAGACCAACTGAGATCCACAGTGAGATTTTCTTCCTTCTAGGTTTCCCCTTCATGCATTATTCAAAGCTGCAGTGAGACTGTCGTAGGAGTGTGTGTTGCTGGTTGTATTACCCCCACACATGAAGAAGTAACTGTAAACTGCTCTATGGACTGAGATCACCTTTCATCCTACATTCCTCTGTCCTGAGCTTTCTCTGTGTTACTCTGTGTCTCCCCCAGTCTGCAGCACACACTTTCTCTACAGCTTGTTTATTTTCCGAGTCAGGATGAGTCATGTAAATAGAAAAAGGTTAGGACGCACACGCACATCCACACCCTTTACCCTAACTAAAACCCAATTTTAATCTTAAGTCTCAAAAAGGAGTCTCTACTTGATTTAGATTAAGTAAACAAGCCTGTGAATCTGGTGTGGGATTCAATGCCAATTTTCAGTACTTCAATACTAACTTGTACAAAGCACAAAATCAGCAGACAGTCATTTTATTGTTTCCTTTGCAATAAACAGGACAAAGACTAAATGACTGCCACAGTTCAGCAGCTTGAAATGGTATCTGATTAGCCTTAAACTGGACTTGTTTGATCCTGGTTCCTGCGCACCTGTATGCATTTTATATTTTAATTTCTCTCTGAACGTACACATGGACATTTCTACATTTGTGTTTGTGTACAGGTTTAATAAATCAGATTTAGAGTTTGATATAGCCAGCCTAGCTGTTTCTCCCTGCTTCTAATCATTGTGCTACGCTAATTAATGCTTTCAGCATGAAATATGAAGTATGAAGCGTCACAGTCTGACCAGGCTATTGTTGATTTCACTTTACAAACTTTTGGGTATTCAGGTTCCTGCTTGAAATATATCCCTCATTTCCCCCAAGAGTTAAAAGTTAAAAAAGTTTTCATGTTCTCATCCACACCCACAAACCACTGTGTTGCGCTTGTACAACAGATTGTGAGGTGGTGTGTCTCCGGACCCACAGCTTTGTAATGGCACCGCACGAGTTGTAGATTTGATGCTGTAATCCGAGTGGCTGACAGTGCTGCTCTGTATTTGTAATTGCAGCCCAGTGGCTGAGCTCAGAGGGAGTGATTTTATGGCTGTCAGTAGACTGAGGCTGAGATTAGAAAGTCGCTTCAGGACAGATTGTTTTGACTATAGTGGCATACACTGTATTGCTTTCAGTAACTGCACGGACACTGTGAAAAGTCTGAATCCAAGCAATCATCTGAGACACTGAATAGTGTCTGACGCTATAAAGAAATACATAAGAAATATGTAAGCTAAATAAATACCAAAGGTGGCAAGTGTAATTCTTATTCACTTTCTTTACAAGAGTGAGATAAAAAAAGATCAATGTCACTCTTGTCTGTGTGTTCAGTACAGAGCTGGCATCAGGACATGGTTAGCCTAACTTAGCATAAAGACCGGAGGCTGTGGAAAACAGTTAGCCTGACTCAAAAGGCTAACTGTTTCCAAAATTCAAAAACAGACAATAACAATTTGTGGTTTTAGGTACACACTGCAACTTTTTTTTTTTTTTGACACAGTGGCTGTGTGCAGCTTCCTGGACTCTTATTGTCTCCATCAGGTGGCCAGGTTTGGTTCCATCAGGCCTGTACAGAGACAGACCAAAACCTCTGCTCATTAGCCTAGCATACAGCCAGAGAGGCTGCATGGAAGCGCTGAGTGGATGGCTAAGCTTGGTCCAGAAATAGTTGGAGCACACTGGAGCTCTTTTAAATATGTCACCTAGTGGTGTCCTCTTCTTCTACAGTGGAATAATGGCACAACCACAGAGTTGGCACTGAGATCAACTGGAAACAGTAATTAGCATGTCCTGTAATTTGAAACTTGTGCTAAAATTGGATGGAAAACTCACTCACTAAATAAAAGCTGTAGGAAACCTAGCTAACACCAGCTCATACTAAAGCACAGATAGAAGACTGATATCAACCGTCTAATCTCACCATCAGCAAGAAAACAAATGATTGTATTTTCCAAGATGTTGAACTAATCCTCCTTTAAACACTGAGTAGTAAGCACCGACTTGAACAAACAAAAAAATAACAGTACCCACAGAAACAGATTGTATCAGTAGAACATGAAAAGGAAACTCAGAGTGTACATCTGCTAAATTTAGGGAAATTGGAGGCTCACTCTTTCACTCTCTCATCTCATCATGATTTGATGAAAATGGGTCTCAGTGTTTTATTTATCACTGTCAGCATCAAAGCCAATCAGTCCTGAAGGGAAAATGATTAAAAACCAGGCGCTTGCTCAAGTGAGAAGAGAAGAAAAACATCCCCGCTTCATTAGGCTAGTGGCAAGTAATGGAAGGGGATGTTAATGAGGCACTGCCCTGCCATATGTTCCCACGCTCCTCCTGATCATTCAACAAGCAATTACACACCGTGACAGACGGAGACATCATCTGAACCCCCCCACACACCAACATGTAGGGAAAGAAAGCGATGGGTAAATGTCTCCTCCAGAATCATGGGGCTTCCGTGTAGTTCACTTACAGTCCTGGCAGGAATCCCTGAGCCTGGAAGCCAGTCAATGCACACAGTGTGGACCATGCTCATTTGGTGCCCTTATCGCCTAGTGGCACATGTGTACAATCTCTGATGACAAAATTTACGTCACTCAGACCTTAGCGGACGTTCATCTGTTCAGACATTTGGAAAGTATAACACCGGCCTTACTGTTCAAACTCACGCATCTTAATCATCGTGGCATTGCCACTGCTGGGCCAGCACAATCCTGTCCTACCCTTTTTCACAAGACGTTGGCAACCACATAGACAGAGAACATGGAGAAGACATCAAACATGCTGTGCAATAGAAACATGCTGCCATTTTAAGAGCTCTAAATAGAGCAAATGGAGCGTGAACACGAGTGAGGGAGGGAGCAATCCCTGCAACCAGGTTCGACATCTGTGGAAAACCTGAAACCAGAAGAGATGTTAAAGCAGCATATGCAGGGTTTCCCTCAACAAAACATATTAGCAGATTTGGTGGTCATTGGGACTGGGTGAATCAAAGGCATTCTGGTGACATTGTTTTATAGTGTGATTTTCCCAGGTTAGTTGACCAATACTCGAAAGCCTGATTTCCTGGCACGTTCCTTTGATCTATCATGGGATGCTTCTATAAGCCTCTTTCATTTGGATTTATTTTTAATCTTTCCTTCCATACAACAATTTTCGGGCTCTTTTACGATGCCACAACATTATCATGGTGCAGCTGCTAAAGCCTACCATCTCTGCCTTTGAAGATCACCTAGTGACAGCTGTACACCACAAACTGTTTGCTTCTTCCCTTGTGAGACTGAGCTGTCGGTGTTTATCAGTCCCAGATGAACCGTTATAGTTTCACAATGACTCAACATGTCCCCGTCCTGCTTTTCATCACCACGCAGCAGGCGCCAGGCTTTGCCGTATCAGATTTGCTTCTTTTCAAATGATTACCATTATGCTTGTCATATTTTGAAGGGGAGTTTCACCGGCGATGCAGCAAAATGTTGTCTAAGATGAATCAGCCCTTCTGAAAAGCCTGCACCTTCATCAATTTCAATTAGTTCAAGCAAGAGGAAATAAAATCCCAGTTCTTTTCTCATCGTGTTCTTGTTAAACCCCACGAGGCCTTGCTGTGGGTGACTTTGATGTGCTTCAGTGTGAGGAAGGAGGAGGGGATGTTGAGGGGGTGGATGAGGGGTGTGAAGGAATGTTGCACATAGGAGTGCAGAGCAACAGGTTGGAGAGATTGTGCCGCAACATGAAAAAAGAGATGGGAGTGTTTGAGTCGGATTCTGTCTGCGTGTTTCCCTCTGATGACTGTGTGTGTGGGAAAAAAACTTTGAACATGTTCAGACTTGAGAGAGACAGCAAATGCAGACTGAAACATACAGTACACACACACACACACACACACACACACAGGAGGGATGAGTCTGATTAGCCAGTTTTGTTGCTTTGTGGTTTGGCAGTGAGATGGAAAGTTAGCTTAACAGAGAGAAAGTTACAGATGGGAAAACATATACTATTTTGAAACAACTACAGCTGAGCTTAATGCTAATGCCACCATGCTAACATGTTCACAATGACAATGCTAACATTAACCAGTTTATTGCGGTCACCATCTTAGCTTAGCGGTTTAACATGTCAACATTTGCTAATTAGTACTGAACAGAAAAAAAAATATGTCATTAGTTTTGCTCTTCCAGGTTCTTAAAGTTAGAACCTGGTAAGAACCTCTGGCTAGCAAAGCGAGAAGGTTGTGTGTTTGAATCCGAGTTTTCTTCTTGTGCTAGCTTGTTTCCTCCCACAGTCCAAAGACATGATTCTAAATTGTCCATGGGAGTGTGAATGGAAGTCTTTTGACCTGTTCAGGGTGTACCCCACCTCTTGCTAAATGTCAGCTAGGAATGCCCCTCTGTAGTGCTTCCTGTTCCCATCCTTAAACACCAGTTCTAGAGTGGCTAAAAAGTAAAGGATGAGGATGTAAAAGTGCCACATGTAATGTGTAGCTGAGTTGACAAATTAATACTTTGCTCTTTCCTCTCTTTATTTTAGTAGTTGTGAAAATGAAGAATGAAAGTGTGCGGTTGTGTGTCAGCTTAGTTGCACTTTAGCACAAGTCACCTCAGTTCATATTAGAGGAAGTCATCATGTACTTGTAGCGCTGATGTTAATAGCCTTTATTTAGATAAGGTGTTGTGCTGAGTCAGCAATGTTTTGTGTGGAGGAAACTCAAGCCAATCCTTGAGTCAAACAGCATTTAAAAAATAAAATTATAATCTATGATACAAATGGGGTGGGCAAAATAATAGACACACCATTCTCTATACAAATCAATTCAGTAACACACTGCAGCCTCCAGAATGATCACACAGTTGAATCAACACCTCTCTAAAACAGTTTCAACACAAACGGAACATTAGCACTTTCATGGAGGGTTTATTGTATTAGATTGCATTCATTTTAGCTAGGTGGCGCTAATAAACTGCCAACTGTTGTACAGTACACTTCAGTAACATCACATGACATTCTTTGTGAAGGTTGAAAGGACAAAAGACCTACTTGTCTTGATCCTGAGCGATGCATCTGTTTGTTGTTATACTGGATGAGGTCTGTCGATCATTATTTCTGAGCTGGTTGCAGCTGTGAGCGCTCTTCGAATTTAGATTTTGTGGATCCAAACAACTCATTCCTCAGATATTGAGGTTCGTGGATGAAAAAACATATACATTTAAGACTGGTTCTTTGTACTTTAATATTTTCTATACTTTTAAATATAAATTATATAGATGCTGCTGTAAATATTTTTGATGACTGCCCTCAGTCAGCTTCACCTTTGAATAACCAGGTGTTATGTGGATGTTGCTGTCATGTTTTATGTATGATAACAATGGAAGATTCATGGTTCATTAGAATCCTTTTTTAAGCTTTGCTCACAGCATTTCCTTCTCCAGTTTAACTCATTTTTGTGCTTCAATAATTGAGGTGGCTTCCATCTGTATAAAATACGGATGTGATGCTTGTCCGCATACCTAATGCAAGTCGGACAGAGCGTTTCATCCTCTGAAATCAATGATGAGGTTGGAAAGCAGCCTCAGGACTGATGGTATGTCCTTATAAAGGCATGAAGTACCCTTTTTAAGAACAAAGTGTTCCAACTTGTTTTAATTTTGTGCTGTTAATAATTCTGTAAGACGTCATTTTTGGAGCTCCGGACAACACCGCTAAAATAAATGGCTTGGCAGCAGTAAATCCAATCTCCTTGGACTTTTAAATTATCCTAACTTGGACAATGTTTTTTTTTTTAGTTGATGGTACTGAATTTGAATTTAGTGATTTAATTGGCAGATATCTGGGACAAACTGGCCCCTTAAGTTACATTACATTCAAAATTCTTTTGAATTTCTGAGCAAATTAACAAGAGAGAAAAAACATCAGTTGTGTAATGATAAACGCTGATAAATTGGTTGGGTAGTGTATAGTTGATGGTTATGGGATGAGATTACGCCACCAAACCCAACATGAAATCACAGAGTGACTGATTAGAACAAGTTGCTGCAAAGCATGATGCAGGGAAATTGAAAGTTGCGTAAAAGGTGAATACTGTGAGAAAGAATTCTGGAATTCAGTGTTCACACAGAACACCAAGCTACACACACATACTTGTTCTGATATCTTTGTGAGGACACACGTTGACATAACTCTAACCTTAACCATTCAAACAGAATGCCTAAACACGAGTGAAGAAGAATGTGTGTCAACACTGCCTATTATTGGAGAACATAAATGTGTTCGTGTTTGCCTCCTCCGTTTATCCATTTATCGTTCTGACAAGTATTTTGCCAGTGTGTGTTTAACTGACATGCATGCACACACACACTCGTTATTATTCCATCTGTGCACATACAGACAGGAGGACACTAACTGAAGGAGGTGGTTCTGATTGGATGAATTACCACAGTCCTGTGGTGTTTTATTTCTTTGTCTTTTTTCTTTGTCTTTTTCATTATACCCATCATAATAATGTAATGAAACTGCTGTTGAACTCAATATTAAAGCCAGCCTGCAGCCTACAACCGCTGGCCTTAATCTGTTTCAGGGAACAGGAGTGGGAATACTCTGAGACGTGTCCACTCATATGCGGACAAGGGATTGAAAAGAGTCCATCAGAATTATTATTCCTTTTGTGTTTTTGTGGGGGTTTTTTGTTTTTTTTTTAACGCTCACTTGCTTCAGTTCAGTTCAATTCAAGGGAATCACTCTAAATCATTTGATTAAAGTCTGGAACGAAGCTCAGAAACCTCTCAGTGCTTCTCCTTCTGCTCCATTCAAGAGTCTATTTAGTGCAGTAAAATCATCTTGTCACCTTATTTATAGAGTTTAGCAACACTGAGGATCTTTACATAACAATCTAAATACAGATCACTGCCTCAGCTTTATGTAATCGCCAAATGTACAGTACATCTCGTTCTGGTTTGTGGTGTGATAATCAGCTGTCCACATCATTTTTGAAAGCTTAATGTAAATGTGTAGTGATTCTTGGTAGCCTGAGTGTTTTCCAAGTGTTTTCTTTATGTAGGCCCTTTGAACATGGTAACTTGTATATCATCTTTCCTGTATGGCAGAGACATGTATAAACTGTCCATCAGGCTTTTCCCTCCACATTGTTCTGCATTGGTTGATTGTGATCAACAACAGTTTGAAACCAAACCAACAATGAACTATTGGGTATCAGCTTCTCTTTGAGCTCTGTGACTTGCTTTTATCGTCCCTGGTTTTCCGACTACCGAATTCCTGAAAAACTCCCAAAACATTAAACAGTGTGTGTGTATTACTATGATTTTTCATGTCATACTTAATAGAGTTTTTAATATGGGGATTTTGTTAATTATTGCTTCTTTTTTTTTTCATTTGTTTTGGTAGGTTTGAAAACGTAGCGTGAAACAGGCAGTAGTTCGTGGAAATGTGGAGTTTTTGCGGTTACAGAGCAGTTCAGTGAGCTTCCCTCCTCTCCGTGAAAACACACACACACTGTAGGTTGTTTTGACTCAGTCTCATATACATTGTCCTACTGCCCCAAATACTCTCTAGAGATAAACACAATACACGCACAGTCTCCTCCACTTTCCTCTTTGTTTGCTAAAAACTACAGTGGCCAGCTGTTTTGGGAAGTTACTGAACCTTTTATATATAAAATAAAGATATAAAATTAGCAAAAGCAATAAATGGACACAAGTGCATCAAAACATGGAGTTAAATTTAAAAAAAAACTTTATATCTGATATAAAAGTTTTGCACTTTAATTCTAATTCTCTCATCATAATTCTCTTTCCCCCTCAGACTACCAGCGGCTGATGACCGTGGCAGAGAGCATCACAACCCTACTGTTTCCTTTCCAGTGGCAGCACGTCTATGTCCCGATCCTGCCAGCCTCCCTGCTCCACTTCCTGGACGCCCCCGTTCCCTACCTGATGGGCCTGCAGTCAAAGGAGGGCACTGACCGCTCCAAACTAGAACTTCCTCAGGAGGTATGCCAGCCAGCCTATGTTGTTAACAGCAGTGTTTGGCAGGTTAAAATGTCCAGTTTGAGAAAATAGACCTTAGACCTCACAGTACCAACCGTTCAGTTACTCTTAAACCACAGGATAACCCTAACCTGGGTTAACCCAGGACTCACTGAACACTGTTCTGGAACAGATTTAAAGGAATAGATCAGACTATAAATAAATATAAGTAAATATTCTTATTTACTTTCTTTACATGAAAAGATTAACATCATTAGCATTAAAGGCTAATCTGTGCTTTTCAACTTTGGATGGGGGGAGCTATGCAAATGCCCCCCCACAATTCCCAGGCTTGGGCTAACTGTGAAACCAGGACGTTAGCCACAAGCTTTCTCTCTCTGAGGTTTAGCCCACGGCCAAGACCTGTCAGTGTTAAAGGATCCCATGAGTTGATTTGAGGTTTTTGACCATAGGGCTCTGGATTTAAGAGCCAGGGTTGAATGCCTGTGATTGGGGTTAGGTCAGATTGGAGACTATAAGAGAAGGATCCCTGGCAAAGTGAGACATGTTCTGCAGGTGTGTGCAAGCACAAGCTGCAGCATTGTGCAGTCAGGGCTCAGTGCTGCTGACAGTACAAACTTTCCAAGGCCAACACTGAATAACAGCAACATGCACTCACAGACACACACACACTTTTTTTTTACTGTTGCTGTGAGGACTCATTGACATAATTCATTCCCTAGTCCCTAACCCTAAACTGATTCTAACCTAAACTCTTAAAGTCTTAACCCTCAAAAAGCACTTTAAAGTTGTGTGGACCAGTTTAAATGTCCTCACAGCAATGGTTTTGAACTAAGGTTTGTCCCCATTTACACACACACATTTTTTTTTACTATCTTTGTGAGGACACTGATGTAGTGCACTGTTATATTGCATTCCCTAGCCCCTCAGCCAAACCTAAACCTGATTCTAACCTGAAGGCTAAAACCCTCAAACACCCTTTAAACTTATGTGGACCAGCTAAAGCAGTCTCACACAGTCTTTTCTGCACAACCAGAAAAGGACATATACACAGACACACACACACACAGGCAGACTACCAGGCTCCTGTTGAGGTACACAGGAAATTAAAAAAAAAAAAAAAACACCTTTCTATTTTAAATGACATCCTGTCGCTTGTCTATTCACATGCACGCACTCACTCACACACACGCACACACACACACATGCACGTAGCTGAACAGGTAATTCCCTATTATTCATCTACCCATTCCCCTCAAGGCACAGTGAACCTGAAGTGGATTTTCTTCACCTCCCCTGTCTTTGTGCCTTTTTATTTCAGACACCTAGTGAGGAGGTGAATGTGTGCTGGATATAAACCACTATTCAGGGTTACAGTTAATGTGTGTGTGTGTGTGTATGTGTGTGTGTGTATTCACGTGTTAAGGCGAGATAAGGCCCCTAACAAAGCCAAACACGGAGACGCGCTGGCTTCCGGCTTTGCTTGCATTCCCCGACTCCCAGTGCTGGTTAATCCGGGCACATTACATATGGATTCTAATCATCCCAGTCAGCGCAGCAGGGGATGCTGCCGGGGAGCACACACCAGCCCGTCTGCCTCTTCTCCTCCTCCTCCTTCCACTCAAGGGGTCCCCCCATCCTCTGTCTGCCAACATTGGAGAATCTCCGATGTGTTTCCGAATCATCCTTTGAAGTGGTGGTGACCTAGAAATGGGCTGATGATGAAAGAATGACTTAAAAGTGAATGAGAGAGAGGAAACGGTAGCTGTAATTGGTTAATTAATGTCAGACAAGCTTTGTTAACCTTATACTTTAATCTAGGTCTTTTTTTTTTGCCTGATGTCAAAGAACAAGTCATTTTTGAATTGTAGACAAGATTACGCAATACTTTTTGCTGCCTTTTTCCATATTGTTCTCCTCCCTTCTCTCTATATGTATTAAGACTCAATTATCAGTTTATGAACATGTAATTAAAGCAGCACCACAAACCACATCCTCCAAATCAATCATAGAATTGAATCAGCAATAAAAAATTTAGCATTTAACATTTTAGCTTTTAAGAACTAGATGTGTTTCTCAGGAGATGGTGTAGACCAAAACAGAGCTAAAATTTGGAGTGAATATTTGTGTTACATTCATCAGGGACGCAAACATTTGCTCCAGTTGAGTCATGCTGTCCTGAGGTCCACTAGATGCATGAATAGCAAACTGACTGTTGGCTTCACAAGGAAGATCAGAGGTTTTGCTTTAATTCCACGTGAGGGTGTGATGCTAACTCCATTATGTCAGATTTAGGTTTAGCTAGATGTTAGCTTTGACTCTCACAATCATTTAGTTGCACCTGTACTTAATTTTGTGGTGTTTGGTTGGATGTTGAAACTTCTCCACCAGAACATGAACACACCACATGCTGGTGTGTGTGTTGGTGCTCTCTGGCATGTTCAACTTCATTCCCATTGGCATGGTTTTTGTGTAGCTTAGTGCTCTAGTACTCAGATCAGAGTTTTTGCTTTAATTCCACGTGAGGGTGTGATGCTAACTCCATTATGTCAGATTTAGCTTTATCTCTGACAGTGTGCTATTATCATACACTGACCTACATTCTTCAGACTCTGCTGCATCTCCCAGCCCCCATCATACCTCCTAAAACCAGTCTGTCCTCATTATGCCTCCTGATAATACCTGTCCCAGCTTCCTGGACCACCCCCGGTCGTTGCTGTCAACAGTAGGAATGTATAGTACAATCAGTTCACAGGGATCACTGTCTGTTCCTGAGCTATATTGATGTAACATTGACATCTTTCCCTGTCCTAGGCCAACCTGTGTTTTGTCGATATTGACAACCACTACATTGAGCTTCCAGAGGACTTCCCCCAGTTCCCCAATAAGACCGAGTTCATCCAGGAGGTCAGCGAGGTACTGCAGGGCTTTGGTATCTCTGCCAGCAGGGGGGCCCCACCACGGACCGGCAGCAGTCTCGGCAGCAACCCCTCCACACCAAGCAGGGAGCGCAAGACCGTTGCCCTCCAGCAGCTTGAGGATGACGGGCGCAATGGCAACCTGGCAGGGGAGGACCTCGCTGTGTTGGAGCTGCTGCAGGGAAACGCCACCTTGGAGCGACTGCAGGCACTGACCAAACGCACCGGGGTGACGGTGGCCCGCGTGGACGCCCTGAGGGCTGGGGTCAAAGCCCAGGTGACAGGCGACCGGCAAGGGAGCAGGACAGCAGCTGAAGAGGAGGAGCTGAGGAACGCCAAGCTGACCGTCCAGCTGAGAGAGGTGTTCGCCAGCCGCTTCACCACCATGTTTGCCGACTACGAAGCCTTTGTCATCCAGAGCGCCCCGGACCTGGAGTCCTGGCTCACGAACAGGGAGCAGATGCACAACTTCGACAAGGTAATGAAATCAAACACAAACACAGAGAGCGTATTTATAAACTGAGAAACAGTTTCAGATGAAAATGTTTTGTGCCTTGAGTATGATTAATTTTGACCCAGTTGTTATGTCCACACTACATGCAGCACATTGCCCTGGTGAACTGTGGATATGCCATCCACTGCATCGCTGTTGTTCAATTTCAATTTTCAATTCAGTTCAATTCAATTTTATTTATATAGCGCCTTCCACAATCAAAATTGTCTCAAAGCGCTTTACAGAGACCCAGAGCCTGACTCCAGAGCAAGCACTTAAGGCGACAGTGGCAAGGAAAACTCCCTTTTAACAGGAAGAATCCTTGAGCAGAACCTGGCTCAGATGGGGGACCCTCCTGCCGATGGCCGGGCTGGGTGAAAGGAGGAAAAGGAGGAAGATAGGACAGCTAGGAATGGAGGAGAGGAGGAGAAGGACATGCAGCATATAAAACATGATCAAACAGGGTTGGCAATGGACAATGTTAGAGGGCCAGCATTTAGATTACAGTTAGTGAACAGTTAGTGGATAATGTGTGCTCAGTAACACCATAGTAACACCATAGTCCTGTAATAAATTCTCTTTCATGAAGGTTTTAATCTTCAGTTTACTTCTTGACTTTACTGCTGACTTTATGTGACCACATGTATATTTGTGAATCTCCCTGGTGCTCGTGTTTCTCCAGGCCTCATTCCTGTCAGACCAGCCGGAGCCCTACCTGCCCTTCCTCTCCCACTTCATTGAGACACAGATGTTCGCCACCTTCATCGACAACAAAATCATGTCCCAGTGGGAGGAGAAGGAGACGCTGCTGCGCGTCTTTGACACTCGCATCGACAAGGCCCGCCTCTATAACGTCCGCGCCCCCAGCCTCCGCTCCTCCAGCTACCAGAGGTGCTCCATCCTTAAGGAGTCTGGTAAGCTCAGCAGGGAGAGGTGTGAGGACTCAGATATGTTCAAGCGTGGTTTATTTAACTGGAAACATGATTAAAATGGAACAAAAGTGGTTAGAGAGGGAAAGAGAAGGTTAGGTATTGGTTTTAATTTGCATGCAGTTTAAAACACACACATCCACACACTCTCCATCCAGCTCTACACCTCCTCCTCCTCCATTACTCCTTCCTCTCTTGTCTCATTCTCATTTCTCTGCATCCCAACACACACACACACACACACACACTCAAGCACACACTCTCTGATACCACCTTACTGCAAGAGTGTTTAGTCAGGCCATTTTTTTTCTTATTTTCTCAATTAGTGCTGCTTGGGTTTCTCTTTGTTAATCCTTTAATTGATGCTGAATGTGCAGTGTGAAGCAGGAGGTCAGACTCAGGGCTGAGTCAGGCTGTCAGAGGCCAGCAGGGAATTTGTGAGGATGCCTGCATGTTTGTGGTTTACCCATGTCCACAGTACTGTACAAAAGCACAGGATTACAGGTTCACTTACAGGTAATACACCTAAAAATTAAGAATCAAAGGGTCATATATGTTTCAGTATATATAAACGTGAAGCTAATTTGCTAATTTTCTTTGGAGAGTGGGAATGAGAATAGAGCTGAGTTTTAAGTGTTTACTAGGTGGAGATGTACACATCTCTAAATTAACAAATTGCACTACACTAACTTGTTCTTACCTATAAATTAGTTGTTTCTACATATATACCCACTAACTGCCAATTCTTGCGGCTGTTACTTACCCAAAACTAACATTAGCTTGCTAATAAATGAACTGTTAAGACTGCAGTGTAGAAGAGGTCAAAGATGATAGTCGACAAATGTGTCTCGACACTTTATCAAAATGCTGTTTGATATGTAAATTGGGAAGATTTTAAATAAAAAATAATAATACAATGCACAGTATTGTAAGATGTTAGAAACCACTGAGTAGACTAATTACTAAATGACTCATTCATTTGAAACTATGAATATTACTCAATCTGAAACACATATTTTTTTACATATATAAATATGAATATGGTGGCCAGGATGTTGAAAGATTGAAATAATGCCCATAAACATCTTTTAAAGGTGTTGTATTTACACTTTAAAAATTAAAAAACTAAATTGGCCTCTCAGTTTGAGTGTTAATTTTGAAAAAAAAAAAAAAAAGTTTTAATTTTTTCCTCCAGAGCAACATGCTAAGAGCTTTTTGTCTTCTTTTAGCATCTTGAGATCCATGTAGCCATAGATTTAGTTAGTCTAGTTTGCTGGATGCCGAACTCTAGAGCACACCTACAACATTATGGCAACCACATCATTTACACAGTTATGCTAACACTCACTTCTCTCTTAAACCACACATTGCTGCTTTGTTATTTTGTGCACGGATTAAATAAGACAGCTGGAAAATCTTTACACTAAGCTAGGCTGGCCACATCCTGACTCCGGCTCTGTAAAAACAACACAGCATACACGCGGAGTCATTTTTCTGGC
Organism: Toxotes jaculatrix; assembly: GCF_017976425.1. Classification (NCBI taxonomy): domain Eukaryota; kingdom Metazoa; phylum Chordata; class Actinopteri; family Toxotidae; genus Toxotes; species Toxotes jaculatrix. Next base: position 16,312,951 of record NC_054415.1, on the reverse strand, counting down.
CACCCTCTGAGCCAACTTTCAGTCCACAATTTTCTCAGTGTGCTCAGGTTTGGTCTCCTCCTACACCTGAGAAAAATATCTGGCCGTTTAGCTCCTCAGTGCTCTACTACACTCACTAGGTAATTGCTAACTGTGTTTGCTGAGCAGGTTGTGAACAGTGGGTTTATCAGGGGCTTTTGTGCTGAAAACAAAATATTGCCTGTTGCATTTTTAAACAAGGCGGATGAGAGCCTGAACCAAAACAGAACCTTAGCCTCTGTGAAACAAAAACAATTAGCTTAAAGCAGCTAAAATGCTATGTAGGGCTGAGGTCAGATGCAGAGTTGGTCTGAATGGGTTAATCACTTGAAAGTAACACCTTTAACATTAAACAGATATTATGTTGATGTATTATGACACTGATATATTAATATGCCAAAATTTCTACATCTGTATTTAATTATGTATAAAAACATAGCAAAGATATATCACAGATGATAGCTGTCCATATGAAATATTTCAGTGCTGACTGAACCCGTCCAGATCATCAACCATCAATCTAAAGAACACAAACATTTCACAATATGATGTTATGGAATGTTCTGAATTCATACTGAAACAGCTGTGGGAACTGATTTGGCCTGATATGTCAGAGAGATATTACGATGATTCAAAACAACCCAGCGAGTAGCTGTGTATGACAAAACACACAGTGATTGTATCAACTTTCAGTTTGGCAGCTCAGATCATTATTGCTAACTGCAAACTCTCCGCTGTTTTTGGCATGTGTGCGTGTTTGTCCATGTCGTGCTTCCACTCTGTTCATACTGTCGGACTGAGCCATGTAAAGGGTGAGCTCATTTTTCAATCCAACACACAATAAGTTCAGCACTCGAGCGGGGCTGCTTAACCCAGAACACTTCCACAGTTGTCCCTCGGTGAGAGGTCACAGTGAGACCTGTCTTTGTCATTACACCCTCAGCTTCCGCCTCTCTGATTAAAGCATAATGGTCTGTTCATAACAAATTGGATCTTACTTTTCTCAGGAAGTTGTGGGAACATGATGACGTCACAGAAAATAAGTCTGACTCGTCAATGTTAGCATGACGTTACAACTAGTTGTGTTTACACGGACTCCAGTAACCTTGCTGTGAAACTACTTTACAACTGTTCTATTCACATGAGAAAGGAGCCTGTCCTCTGCATATGTCTCACACGAATTATAGGTTTTATAGTCCCTACAGTAATGTATTACCTATTTTTGTCTCCCCTCCACAGCCCAGACCATCGAGCAGCGGCTAATGAAGATTGACCACACGGCCATCCACCCCCACCTACTGGACATGAAGATCGGCCAGGGCAAATACGAGCAGGGCTTCTTCCCCAAACTGCAGGCTGACGTGCTCAACACGGGTCCAACCAATAACAAGTGAGTCAACCCTTCCTCTCTTCACAGGTACAAGCGCAAGAGACCGGCCAGCACACCTCCGCTCGTCCACCTTGTTTCCAGCAACAGCATTCAGCCATTTGATAAAGGTCCAATAGACGCAGTGACATGTGTTTGATTTGCAGGTGGTCTCATAGGACAATGACAGCTCAGCGAAGGAAAGACCGCCACAGACAACAAACAGAGCATTTGAACCTCGATAACGACTTGAAAGAGGTAGAGAACCTCCTCATTACCTGTCCTCCACGTGTCCTCTCCTCCTCCTCTGGTCTGCAGCTGTTTATTTTCTCTCTCTGTCTCATGGTGTCATATTTTTGTTCGTCTTTGTTCTGTTGACATGAATTTCTGTTGATTTCAGTTTGAACTTGCTTTTGTCTTTTGTCTTTTTTTTTCTTCATGTGCATGCTGCCTTCTCTGCTTTCTTTTTCCACTCTGTCCTTTTGTTTCTGTCCTCTCCTGTCTGCTGGTGTGTGTGTCCCCCGTGCCGGACTCTCCCTTCTCAGCAGGTGGAGGGCTGTGTGGTCCTGCAGAACTCCATGGCATTTTGGGAGTGGGACAATGCGTCCCCTCCACCTATCAAACCGCCTAAAAAATCTGCCTCTGTGTCCTGCCTGGTATGTGGACGAGCTGCCCATGTTGTAGACTCCCTCTCTCACAAACCCACGCCCCCCTTTCCACCCCTCATCTCCACCCTGATCTCCACTCCTCTTAGCCAGGATCCCAGCTGGCTGGTTTACTGAAAGGCTCTGTCCTGAAAACAAGCAAAAGCAAAACAATCATTGAGGTATTAGTTGTAGCTATTGTATCTGTTTACAGCGAAGCCAGTGTGTGTGAGTGTGTGCTTCCTGTCGCCTGCAGTTCTGCAAACACTACTACATGAGTACTACGCAGTCATTACTACATTATTACATGAGTTCTCAGCAGTCAGTACTAAATTATTACATGAGAACTCAGCACTGGAAAATAGTTTGTATGTTATGTTACTGTCATTAGCACTAACTGGCTTTCACTGGCTTTCACTCCTCTCCTGCATCACAACCTTTCCTGTTGCCTGACGTGTACCCCCCTCCTTTGGAGTGTTGGTGTGCTTCTCACATCAGAAAATCACAAGTCTGTAGTAACAACAGCAGTACTTAACTAAACTGTGAGCTGTTTTTAATCATCAATTCTCCAATGGTGGGAAGAGTTTTGTTCCCTGAAAAGAATCAACATCAAATGCCTGTTAAAAAAAAAAAGGGAAGTCAGGTCACTGATCATGGAGCATCATTTATCCTGTTTACAGTGACAGCAGAGACACAGCTGATTCAAATCAGATAAAGTTATCTGTCAGTGAGGTTTAACGTCTCAAGCCTTAGTGTGTGTGTGTTAAAGATAAATTCTTCACAGTTACTTCAAAGGCAACACAGATCGTGACCGTTAAAGTACCTCTCTTTATTTCATACTAAAATAACATTCAGGTCAGTGTCCCTGATCGGAGCATGTGCGTTCTCCAGAGCTCACTAACTGGTTTTCTTTGCTGTTCAGAAGTACATGCAGGAAGCCCGTGGCCTGGGGAAGAACCTGCGACAGCCCAAACTGTCTGATCTGTCTCCTGCCGTCATCGCCCAGACCAACTGGAAGTTTGTGGAGGGGCTTCTCAAAGAGTGTCGCATGAAGGTGGAGTAGACATCCACAGCAGTGTTCCTCATGTGCTTTACAAATGTCTCTGCAACTGACGTAGTTCCCGATCACGCACAGCCCCCCGTGTGGTTTTCACAAACTCAAAGCTCTGAGGAGTTTTCTGATGCAGTTTCTGATGTGTGTGTGTGTGTTCAGACCAAGCGCATGCTGGTGGAGAAGATGGGACGGGAGGCGGTGGAGCTGGGCCACGGCGAGGCCAACATCACCGGACTGGAGGAGAACACTCTGATCGCCAGCCTGTGTGACCTGCTGGAGAGGATCTGGAGCCACGGGCTGCAGGTCAAGCAGGTCAGCACACACACATACACATACGACACACAGGGAAGCATAGATGATACTGATCTGATGACACACACACTGTCAGCATAAACTGTGGTTAATCAGATATTTACAAACATGTTGGATACTGAAGCTAAAAGGTCACGACCTGATTAATCTTCTTTGATAAGGCCTCATTTTCCTTTTCGGTGAATGCGTTAGCTGTTATCATGTCAGCTGTTAGCATGTTAGCTGTTGTCACCTGTGTTCATTGTGACTTTGGTTTTCTGATGTATACTCCTTTCACACCCCAGGGGAAGTCGGCCCTTTGGTCCCACCTGCTGCACTACCAGTCCCGAGAGGAGAAGCTGGAGCAGCAGCAGACTGATTCACCATGTAACAACCAGCCCACACACAAACACGTATACTTGTACTTACAGCTTTGTAAGGACACCCAATGACATAATGCATTTCCTAGCCCTTAATCCTAACCCTAAGCTAAACCTGATTCGAACCTGAACCCTAAAAGTAGGTCTTAACCCTCAAACAGCCCTTTAAAGTTGTGAGGACTGACCAAATCCTCACTCCATAAGGTCTGTGCTCAAAACAGATTGGTCCTCACAATGATAGATCTACAAGTACACACACACACACTGTGAGTCTTAGTCTCTATGATACACATTTCTGAAGCTGTATCCTGTATTTCTCCTCAACAGCATCATACGTTCCTGAGAGGAGGAAGTCGGATTCGTCCATATCGATGCCATATCTCCGTTTGTCCCTTATCCAGGATATGAGGTACATGCCTCAACATCCTGTCCTCTAGAGACGACAGGATGTTGTCATGAGAAATCCACCCACTCTTTGAGTTCTAGGTCGACTTCAGATAGGCAGTTTAAGAAAGTCACACCTCCTCTTCCTCTGCAGTGCCTGACATCCTCACACTATTTTACTAAATGAATATATTTTTTTGTCTCGTCTGATACGCAACATGTCTGGAAATTTGAAATCGGTGTTCAGCCATCTTTCGGTTCACACTGCAGCCCACAAAAGTAAGAGGGTTTAGCACAGCTCAGGTCTCCCCTACTCATGAGATGAATTCATTTCACAAGGCATTGTGGGATTCCAGGTGACACAAGACAGACCAGTGATATGAAAAGATTTTTGCCTGGAACCGACAAAGAAAAAAATGTCACAGTGGTGAAACAGGAAGTTGACTATTTACGTGCTGTCAATAAATGTCTATCATTCCATCCTCTGTCTCTTCAGGCACATTCAGAGTATGTCGGAAATCAAGACAGACGTGGGCCGAGCCAGAGCCTGGATCCGTCTGTCACTGGAGAAGAAGGTCCTCTCTCAGCACCTCAAACAGCTGCTGTCCCGTCAAGCCTTAACTAAGTGAGAATGCTTCTGATATATGTCCAACAAAACACACACACAAACACACACACTCATAATATAGATAACTGGGTTCAGTTTCAGGTTCAGGTTCAAGGTGGGGACGTGAACCAGATGTTCATTTGCCAAAGCAGCTAGTTTGTCCCCATCCTTGCAGTCTTTTCTCTCATTAAAGTTTAACATACTGTTTGAAAATAGTTCAGTATGAAGCATAAATCTCACCAAGGAGCAGAATGCTAACAGCCACCGCAGGTAACGCGATTGCATTTTCCGTCTGAGCCACAAGGGGCAGCAATGAGCACATTCATGCATCCCTTAGTCAGCCTGGCTTCTCTGGGTTTTTAGAGACGGTGGTCGTCAGACAGCAGGTAAAACATCAGTAGATAAGATTATCCTGCATTTGATCATGAACCCGGCGTGCGTGTGCTTTGCCTACAGGAAGCTGTACAAGCGTTATGCTTTCCTGCGCTGCGAGGAGGAGAAGGAGCAGTTCCTCTTCCACCTGCTGTCGCTCAACACTGTCGACTACTTCTGCTTCACCAGCGTCTTCACCACCATCAGTGAGTTCTCCCTCGGCCGCATTGCGCGCCTTCCACCCAATATCAGCTCAGACTCACAGTGAAATATGTTTCGTGACAACACGTCTCATAGTTTAACTGAAAATACCCAGTGGTGGAGTGGAGAGGATCCCTCCTGTAGATCCAAAAAAATCCTTGACACTTATGGGATATAAAATAATTATTACTAAAACATGGGCACTGGCTTTTAACTGCATTCAAGGTTAACTGGAACCAGAAGTCCACTATTATCTACAATATTTAAAGCAAACTATGACGAACAAGGTTGGTAGTTAGTAGTTAGTTTGTCCAGAGATTTACTTTTGTTAGTGAACAAGGAAACCAAGAGGAAAGTAGATGGATAACATGGAAATGGGGCAAGGCTGAGACAAATCTGCGAATTCACAATCTCTTCTGACACTGAACGTTTGTCCCTGCAGTGATCCCGTACCGAGTCGTCATCATCCCCATCAAGAAGCTGAGCAATGCCATGACCACCTCCAACCCCTGGGTGTGTGTGTCGGGGGAGCTGGGAGACTCAGGTATCATGCAGATCCCCAAGAACGTCCTGGAGATGGCCTTTGACGTAAGTAGCGCCGACCTCTAACGGGCACCAGGGGGTGTGGTGTGCGGGCGTTGGGTTGTGTGTTTGTGTGTCTGGCACCTTTTGTTCAGAGTGGAACCATCACACTCATGCTTGCTAGCAGCACAACACTGGTTTAAGTTTAATCTATGTGAGATTCCTCTAATCCATAGAACAAGACATGAGCCAGACATCATTAAGGATAGAATGATGATTCAGGGCGTGACTACATGTAGGAAACGTGGAAATCCAGCCATTAAGTGGCCTGGTTAGACAGTGGGTTGGGAAGCAGTCTCAGCAATGAACATGGTCAGTGCATTGTTATTATTTCTGATACTAATGATGAATGAAAGCACAGAAAAAAGACCCCAGTTGTAATAAAGTGGCGCCGTCTAAAAATAAATCAGAGTACTGAACTTCAGAATCTTCAGTGTTCACTAAAACCTGTATTCCTAAAAACATAGAAACACATTATTTCCTACATATTATTGGACAGCTGCAGGACTCAAGCTAACTTAAGACAGTGGGTGACAGCTAGCATAGAAGGTTTTCCTTGTCTTTGTCTTGTCTTCTCACGCTGCATGTCTGCACTGCTGAAGTGTCTTTTTCAGTTTGCATGACGGATGATGTTTGTGTTTTGGTTCCGTGATCGCCATACCTCCATTTTCATTGTCTGTCCATTGTGTCTTAACAAGTGTTTCCATCTCCCTCAGTCTGCCTTCAGGCCTCACACGCACATCTACGCCTTGTTCAAGGTTAGAGGATGCCCCTGCTCCATTCCCCCCCCCCCTTCATCATCATCCACCTCCCCCCTCTTTGACATACTTATTTTCCCATTGGTGTCATTGTCTTTTTCCCCTGTAGGCACCGTTGTCCTGCTCTGTTATCTGCTACAAAGTGTTTTCAGAATAGAAACACCGCCTTTACTTGAGATACACTCCCACCCTTAACTCTATAATATACATATTAATGTTTAATGTAGCTGGGCGTTATGACTTACTAAGTCTAGCCGATGTCAGTGCAGTGCATGTTGGGATAGCCTCTTTTGAAAAGCATGAATTCAACTCATTCTCATTTGAAGTCCATGAATTAAACAGGAAAATGCAAAAAAATGGAGAAAAAAAATCTTAATAGTAAAATTAAATATAACTAAGTTATATTTAATTGAATTTAAAAAAAATACTCTGTATCAACTAGATTTTCTCGCTGTTTGTGTGTCTGTGTTTAGTGCCAGAACCTGGGGAAGCTGACCACAGTGCAGCTGGGACATGACAACGCTGGTCTTCTGGCCAAATGGCTGGTGGACTGTGTCGTGGTGCGCAATGAGATCACAGGACACACATACAGGTGAGTGGAGGAGGCATTAGTTCTTTTGTTTTGTTTTTACATTCTAAAAAAAACGGATTTAAAAGATTAATCACTGACGAAAACAATCTTTAACTGCAGCCCCGCCAAATATATATGTCAGCAGAGTAATAGTGCATTTGTTGGGGACTATTTTCAGCGGCAGATTAATCCACATTTGCAGATTTTTTTTTGGCATTTTCTGTAGAGAGATCATGAGGCCGCAGGACGCTGTGTGGTAATGAATGTTGTGTGGTTCCCTCCAGGTTCCCATGTGGCCGATGGCTCGGTAAGGGCGTAGACGACGGCAGCCTGGAGAGGGTTCTGATCGGTGAGCTGATGGTGCCCGGCAGCGAGGACGAATCTGGGAGAGGCTGCCGTACGCCTCCGCTGCAGCGCTCACCGTCCCAGACCAGACGCATCAGCATCACGTCGCTGTCGGGACGAGGATGCAGTCAGTATCCGTCAGGGCCTGGGACTGATCAGATCAGGGGAAATACATTCAGGAGATTTTAGAAATACTGAGGCTGTGAATTAAACACCCAACTAGACATAAAAAGTATCTCAAATGTTTTAATTATTTGGCCTTTTTCTTTTTCGTTTATTGAATAAGCTGTTCAGCTCTATGTTTTTGTACGTTTGATTTAGAAAATTCTGTTCTCAGAGCTTCTGTACTGATGCAGCTGTTGTCCTGATTCCAGAACCAACCTCAGGCCAGATCCAGGAAGCCATCGGGGAGGCAGTGAACAATATCGTCAAACACTTTCACAAGCCAGAGAAAGAGGTTCGTCACTGATGTCATCCTCAAAGTCACAGTTCCACTGTTTTATAGTGAAGAAGCTCTTTCTTCTTTTTTTTTAATATTAGCTGAATCATTGCTGTTCTGTCTCTGAACCCTTCATGGCTGATAAACGTGGACTTAAAGTGGTTTTTGGAGCCTGACATACATTCTGATTTCTGTTCTCTGTGTATTTCTTATTCTTATTTTCTGTGTGGATCCTTGGTGTCCTGGCGGTCTTGGGTGCAGAGGGGCAGCCTGACGGTGCTTCTGTGCGGAGAGAACAGCTTGGTGGCAGCTCTGGAGCAGTTTTTCCATCACGGCTTCAAGTCTGCCCGGCTCTTCCAGAAGACGGTGTTCGTGTGGGACTTTGTGGGTGAGGGAAAGAGCTGCAGCACCACCTTCTGCTGGAAATGATGAATGAACTCTTTGATTTCTGTCAGAGAGACTAATGTCCGCTCTTTAAACATATGCAGAGAAGGCCGTTGCCTACATTGAGTCAGCTGACCAGATGGGAGACCTTCAGGAGACGGGGGGGATGACTTGTCAATCACTCTGTCACTACATCAACGCAATCAACTCCACCCCAAGGAACATCGGAAAGGATGGGAAGTTCCAGCTGCTGGTGTGCCTTGGAGCCAGGTCAGTGTCAGGACCACACCGGTGTCCTTTAGGGTTCAAGCTGACATGGATGGATAAATAGATTCATTGGTGGGCTGATTGGATCCTGATTAACTCTCCCACCATCAACATATGCTTTCAAAAGTTCACTGACTTTGTTATTTTTCCAAGAACTTACACACATTACAGACTGTGAGCTGGTCTCAGTGAGTCAGGTCTCTGGAGTGGCTTTAACTTCTCACAGAGTTGACTTTGTGAATTATTGAATAGTCAAGATCTTATCCTAGTTCATCCCCACTGTTTACTTTGCAGAGACCGCCTGCTGCCCCAGTGGCTCCCCCTGCTGGTGGAGTGCCCTGTGATCCAACAGATGTATGAGGACACGGCCCTGCTCAGAGACCGCACCACTGTCAACGCCCTCATCGGTGTCCTGGAAACGCTTCACGACTTCCCCATCACACTGGAATCCTCACTGGTAAAAGGTATCGATCTTTAGCTCCAGGACGAAGACCTCTGGGGAGCCGCCTGTTTTTCCCCAAAACCTCTTTCACCTCCACCACCACCAGCTTCACCTGCTCTGCCCTCTTTAAGCCAGTTGGCTCTGCGATTAGATGGAGTAACAGGGACAGAAATGAGGGGACAGTTGAGGAAATTAAAGAGACATTTATTTACCAAAGCAGGATGTTCCACTGCTTGATGTGAGAGTTCAGGACTTTGGATCAACCATTAACTTGGATGCTGTATTATTAATCCACCTGTGGATCTGAGGGACTTTTTTTTTTTCATTAAACCACAACCACTGCTATATCATGATTCACTTCATTAACAACAAATCTCAAGTGTTTTACATGACAGTGAAAAAGTTTCTAAACATAAGATCAGTTTCAAACTGACTTCCCGCCTTCCAGGTAGACTTTGGTTTTAGTTCAGTCCAGTACACAATGAAAATCACCATCTCACACACTACTGTCCATGGCTCTCAGCTCCAAGCCCGTTGGTCCTAGCTGTTTCATTTTTTAAAATGGCTAATTCATTTTATCAAAGAAGCAGGAAGAAGTAGTGCATTTGTTGGGGACTATTTTCAGTGGTGGATGAATCCACATTTGATGCTCTAGTGAGTATTTCCAGCAGCAGGACAGTGTGTGTGTGGGACTGAATCAGAATAAACTACAGTGTGTGTGTGTTCACGGTAACGAAGGAACATATCACCCAGTGCAGCAATTTGGATCAGGCTGCCTGGAAGTAAGGAAATCAGTCTAAAATTGCTGACAGTAATAAAAACTCACAAGAAGATGAATGGTTCTTTAAAGTTCTAGTAGCAGCAGCAGACCTTTCCCTGTGTGCTAGCTGTGTAGCCTAGCTTTGCTCCGTTAGGTAGAACTAGATAAACTGTGATGAACTATGAATATCCTCACACCCTTGTTAGCATTAGCATTAGCGAGCATGCCTATGGGATGTGGAAAGAAGAGACGACCTCAGGAAGAGACGGAGCTATAACTGATGCACTGGAACAAGGACTACAGAGATGATTGTGGACTCACACAGTGCGGTCCTGTGGAGTCTCCAGCTCTCCATGCCCCCCCCTCTCCCCGGACTTGGTTTGGGCATTTTCTCAGCTCATAATCCTGTGGATGAACACAAAAACGGATCCCAGTGATGTGGATCAGAGTCAGGAAGTCAACCTGTGGCTGCATGGACATTCCTACCAAAGTACAGGCACCAAGCTGGCTGTTTTTAATGTGCTGTCCAAGTGTGTGTGTGTGTGTGTGAGAAAGAGATATTACAAAGATGTGTGTGCTCTGGTGTGTGTTTACCCTCCATTTATTTTTATATCTTCCAGCTTAAAGTTTTCAAAGTTATCTACTGGTTTCCGGACGAGACTGTAACACTGTGTATGTGTGTTTGTCTGTGTGGGGGCTTGTTTTTATATCCCTGTGGGGACTTAAACTGACTGCATACTAACCCGTGGGGGACTCATTTCACTGTGGGGACAAACATCTAGGTCACTAAGACTTGGGTTTAGAGTTTTTGGGTTTACTTGGGTTAAGGGCTAAGGTCAGGCATTTATTTGGGATGGTTAAGTTTAGGGTAATGGGCTAGTGAATGCATTATGTCAGTGAGGGTACCCCACATGAGTAGTGAAACAAGTCTGTGTGTGTGTGCGTTACATGTATGTCTCACACATTCATTTATAATTTCACATTACCAATGTTGCCATTTCAGTAACACCGAAGATGTTCAACAAAACAGTCTGAACTCGAAGTCCACTTACTAGCTTTTTCCAGAGCTTTCAGCCACGTCTCATGCACTTCATTAGGGGATTGAGTTTCCAGTCGTCACATGACTTAAGCTCTTCCAAAATCTAGACAGTGGACTATCAGATAATTTTGTCAAACTATGAATTCCCAAGGTCCAGAATGAATTTTGACTCATGTAAGCAAGTTCCTTTCTTTAAACCAGTGTAGTAAACACTGGAAAACAGTTGCTAACAGTGGAGAGTGCAAGGTGAACAAGCCACTTGCAGTTTGGTTTATTTAAAGAGCATACTGAGTGAATCCTCCTGTTTCATCATGTTTTAATGGAATAGTTCAACATTTTGGGAGGTGCACTCATTCACTTTCTTGCCATGTCTGTGCGATAAGTCCAGAGCTAGCTGTCTGAAGAGACAAAAGTATGTCTACTGGTCTACTGGTAACAAACCTGGCAACCTCTCTTGTCCTCGCTTGTCCTTGTGGACAATAAAACTGGGAATGTGTAATGCTTTTAAAGGAGGATAAGGCTAAATCTTAATTTAAAAACAAACTTTCATTGATTTCCTAAAACAGCTGAGCACTTCACTCAAACAGAAAAGAGAGAATTTGGAGGGTACTATTTTCAGGAGCGGATTAATACACAGTTGATTCACTGATTCACAAGTAGGCATTTACTGCTCTACAGACGTTTTTTTGTTTTATTTTGTTTTTGTTTTCTACTTGTTAGTAATCATACTGGATTTCTTAATGTACAAACTGTTTGCTGAGGACATGCAATGTGGACTACTGAGATTCCTCCCCCGACTACTGCACCGTTACTGGGTTGATTTGTTACACGGACATGTAGCGTGATGAGTGGCATTAACCCCGAGTAGACCTGCTCAAACAGGAAGCGCTACTGACAGCCATGACAGCGGCAGTTGTGCATCACCAGACAAATAGAGTTTCGGTGTCTGCGTTGGACTGACGACTCTGTTCTGATATTTATTATTATTATTTCAATAAAAAGCACCCAGTGTGTTAAAAGTGTCTTTTGCCCATAGACTACAGTTCATGCATGTACAGTGTGCACATCCATTAGAAATACAAATTTCTCATCATCTTTAATATATTGTAAATATATATTCATTTTCTTATTTCTGAGTTAAATCAACTAAAAATGTCCAATTTTTTAATTCCATCATCACATCAGTCTGTGTTTCCAGATGCTGGGATACAATAATGAAGTTCAGGAAAACATTTAATTATTAGTGGGGGAAAATATTAATATTAATATTAATATTAATTGTTCTTCAGTTTCTGAAACTTAAAGAGCCCAAATTTTTCAGATGGGGACAATGTTTGTTAATTTAGTTTAATTTAATTCAATAGATAGAATTCCTACAGCTGTAAACCCTTATTAAAATACAGGTGAATTTAGTTTCAGCATTGAAAACATTGAAGAACATTTTGTCATTTATCGCTTATTTATTATTATTATTATTATTGTTGTTGTTATTGTTATTGTTATATAAGCTAGCATATGTGAATAATTGTGTTTATACCACATTAACAACCAGCTTATACTGTTATTAAAGTAGTTTCAGTTAAATTTATTTTGTCGCACATACTAAAGATGATAAAGAAAACTAATCTGACTAAAATTAAATGAATAAAATAAAATAAAACCGTGGAGCAGAGCCACTTCTCCGTTACTACAACCTCTCCATGGCAACAGCCGTCCGCAGACGTCACAGCTGGATGCTAATGACGCTGATTGAAGAAAATCAGAAAATGGTGGAGCGGGAGCCGAGTGGCGCGCTTGCGCGAACGTTTCTACTACGGGCACTAGCGGCTGCGTCAAGCCGCACGTAAACAAGCCATAGTACTTCCAGAAGTCCATTGACTGCGCCTTCACAATAAGTGAAAAGTCGTTGTTGTAAGACCCCACTGAAAGGGGCTCTCGTGACGGGAGCTTTAATTTGAAACCGCTGAGGGGAAGCGCCTTTTGTCATTCGTTTGTCTTGACTCTCCGGCGAGCAACGTTACAACAACTGATGGGTCTGCTACGGCATTGTTGCTAAATGTTAAATGAGAGCGCCACTTCTATAAAGACGGATATTTTTACGGCATACAACACAGGTGCGAGTCGCTTGTTTTCATACGGAAACAAGGTAAGTGTGTTTTTGGTTTTATGCACAGAACAAAAGTGTGAGTCAGCTCGGTGTTTCTTCTGTCGGTGTGCGGCAAACTTATCGGAGTGTGGTGCTTCTGATTCCACATCTCGAAATAGCGTTACCCTGTCCAGCTGTGTGAGCCGGTTTCTCGAAGTCTGGCTCCGACCTGAAGTCCTTTAAAGCTTTGGGTTTATCAGTACCACATCTTTGGTGATAGTTATTAAAACACAGGTGTTGTTTCTTTGCTTCTTTTTCTGCTGTTTGTTCCTAAAAGTCGAGGGTGCATCCGCGGTGTCAATCTGGCGTCTGACGGTGTTTCTATCTTTTTAGCTGCGTAACATAAAGATTAGCAAGTCGCTGGAAACATTGCTTTAGCACTTAGAAAATAAAGCTAAGGTTAATGATGTTTTTATGTTACATACGGTTCCTCGTGTAGGTTATACACGACTGGCTGCTCGTTTCCCTTGTTACCCGCTCCAAACGAAATAAAGTTTAAATGCTGCGCTAGCTTAAAATGCTGGAAGTTGCTAAAAGCACGTGAACGTCAAATTAAAGCTAAAACCTGAGCTTCCACTTTGTTGTTGGAGGGGTGGGTGTGTTTTCTGCGTCAGTGTTCTGCCTCCCTCCTTGCTATGGGATAAGAAGATTGCACGTTGTATTTGTCCGATAATGGACGCACACAGGGGAGGGCTGCTCCCACGTTGTGATCGGAAGAAAAGTTCTATTAACGACACAGTCAAGTTGTGCGTTTACTTTACGTCTTCTGCTGGTTATAATGCGTCTGCAGCAATATCTGAAGGTGATGGAGGTGTTGAGTCTTGGGGATGGACAGCGGGAACTTTGTCCACTTTCCAATCACCTCCAGGTTGCTCCGCAGTCCTGGAATCGTTGCCTGCATCGGGCAGGAGCATCGCGTCTCATTCAGGCGGCCTAGCGCCGCCTCCCGCGCCCAGCCTCTTGCCATGTGCCGCGCTTACGTCAGGCCAGGATTACACAACCACCGCCAGCATCACCCGCAGTGCCGCGCTTGACATTTTAAATGTCATCACAGCCCGAACATGCCGTTTACAGTTGGCTCCTGTCGCGCCGTGATGACACCTTTCCACAGTTTAATCGGTAAAGTGATTGTATTACACTATTAAACCCGCGTGCTGCTTGATTAGACTGGTTTGATCGATGGTTGTCGATCAGATCTGCTCAGCATCCAGACCACATGTCGAGCCTCTAGTTGCATCAGCACCACGGTTGCGTAAGAGGCAGCTCGGTGATGCACAGCCTTATCATTTAGCTCACACACACACACTTACTTGTACTCATATCTTTGTGAGGACATGTATTGACATAAAGCATAACATACACACGCCCTCTCCTCCTCCAGATCTGTGTTCTTCACCTGAGATTAATTCACTGGATGAAAAAGTTGGTTTTATATTTTTATCTAGAGATGAAATAATGAATTGAATTGACAAAAAAAAATCTGCAGCTGTTTGATGATCGACACATTATTCAAGCAAAATTGATTAGAAATAAATAAATAAATAAATGAAAATTCAGCAGGATAAAAGTCAGTCCTGATGAAACTGACCTATTTCCCACAGTGGCTGGTGACATTTGAGTTGGAACAAACTATAACAGCAGATTTCTATGTTCCTGTTCTGTTTTTTGGAGCTGCAGAACTCATCGTTTACTTGTTTTTGTTTTTGCATGTGTTTCTACCTGCGTCGCTCCAGATGTTTGGCTTCCACAAGCCGAAGATGTACCGCAGCATAGACGGCTGCTGCATCTGCCGCGCCAAGTCGTCCAGCTCCCGCTTCACGGACAGCAAGCGCTACGAGGTGGACTTCAAGAGCTGCTTCGGGTGAGTCAGGTGGTGGACTCGGGGACCACAGTCTACCCAAAGCATCTGCTGTGGGGGACATTTCAGTCTCCTTGATGGTAACAGGAAGCCAGTGATAGTCCATGGCAACATTACACTCCCTGTCTAAATCCCCCAAAGCATTATGGGAATTGTTGTTCTAAACTTTAGAGCATGATCATCATATATCAGAGTGAGTTTTTAGATGCAATTTAAGAGGATTCAGAGTTTACCTGCCTGATGTCTTGAGGTTTGGAGTTCCACAGTTCAGGGGCCCCAGTGACCTTTAGTTAGTTAAGAGATGGACTGATCCCAATCCACATCACTGATCTGGTCTGACTCTTCCTGTCCCTGCAGGTTGGGTGAGGTGCGCTGCGGGGACATCTGTAACGCCTGTGTCCTCCTGGTCAAGAGGTGGAAGAAACTTCCAGCTGGATCCAAGAAGAACTGGAATCACGTAAGGAAGCACTGCACAGTGCCGTGATCACAGTATTTAGTTTGATGTTCTCGTAAATCTCTAAAACCTTGTGTCCTGTTTTAGGTGGTCGACGCAAAAGCTGGGTCGAGCACGAAGGCCACACTGAGGATGAGAAAGAAGACAAAGAAGAAGCTGAAGCCGAGTGAGATCAGTCGGGTCCAGAGCGAGCTGAAGCGAAACAGTAAGCAGCCAATCAGCACTGACGTCTTATTAAAACAAATCCTCTGCCTCTGGGTGGACACACTGTTGCGTGTCTCTGAATGTGAACTAGGATGTGTTAAACCAGTGTTTGTTCTCTGCGTCGCTCCCCAGACTCGGACGCCCACAGCACCACTTCCAGTGCTTCACCCGCTCAGTCGCCCAGCTACAGCAACCAATCGGACGAGGGCTCGGACGCAGAGCTATCGCCCGACGCCACCCCGTCCCCAGCCTTCTCCTTCTTGGACCTCAAATACTGGAAAAGGTGGGGGGTTAATGCGGTCGGTATCTGATTAGAAAACTGATGTCAATACAGCCATGTGACTGTAGGTGGATTTAAATTCAGCATTAATGCTGAACTCAGTCCTGTTTTTCATCTTCATAATAAAAATAGTTTGATATGTTTTTCATTAAGGATGTACCGAATATTCGGCCATTCGGCCTCATTTTCGGTTTTCAGTTTCAGCCAAGAATTTTCATTTCGGTGCATCCTTAGTTTTCATACAGAGCCCCCACACACAAAAAAATCTCACATACTGTGTAAACTGACAGTGTGTTCGATGTTTCAGGCAAAAGGTTTGCTGCGGCATCGTGTACAAAGGGCGTTACGGAGAGGTCATCATTGACCCCCACCTGTTCAAGCCCTGCTGTCAGGGGAAACCAAACCTGCACCAGCAACGGGAAGAAAGTGGGGAGATGGAAGAAGAAGAAGAAGAAGAGGAGGAGGAGGAGGATGAAGAGAGGGTCGCAGAAACAAACGCTGTGAGCACGTCACCACCTCCCATACCTGAAGGAAAAGAAAAGGAGGAGCTGGGAGAGGGGGCACGGTGATGGCAGCACCAGACACACAGGAACACAAAGGCTCCAAACCAAACCTCACTGTAGTTTCTCTGTCTTTTACAAGCTGCAGCAGCTCTTCCAGACTCTCTTTATATCTCTGACAACCACCCGGACCGGATCCTCAGACCGGCTCCGTTTTCAGTGTCTTTACTTGAGCTATGAGATTCGGTGTTTTGTTTTTTGTTTTGGTTCTCTCTCTGTCTGAAATGCTGGATGGATGAATGCTGCACAGAAACCAGGAGACCTCTGGAATTCACCCTTTACTCTTTGATTTTTTTCTCAGACGTTAATGTTTCATCCTCTGCGCTCCTCTGTTTACACTCCACCAGTTTTCTGGGTTCATGTAAAGCACAGTGTTGATGTGGTTAGCGTGTTAGCTAACGGGTTTAATACTGACACACATTCTGGTTCCACATGTCTGTATCAGCACAAACGAGTTTTCAGGGAGGCATCCAGCTCTCGGCATCGGTCCCCACGTGTAGCCGTTAGCTGACGCCGCCGGACGAACCATTATAAGCTAAAAGAAACCCTCAGGAACTGAAACACGGCGGAGGCAATTCCTGCGCTGCCAACCTCGTCATCCTGGAGGCAGCTCAGTCTTTTCGACGCTTAAATTCATGTTCACTTTACTCAAAGCTGGCAGCCTTCTGCATGATCTGTCCACACTATATATATATATATATATTTTGTTTTTGTTGGTTTGTTTTGTTGATATAATGTTGTATAGGTTCCCTATATATTTTTGTATATAAAGGAATAACTGAAAGCAAGCATCCATCGGTTACAGATTTCATATCCTGCGTTCGAATCATGTCACAGGTCACTTCAGGTAGACTCGTACCTTACCAGGGATCCTGGACCACAACGTCTGTGTCTGCTCAGATTCTCAAAAAAAGGGATATTTTCAAGGTGATGTTTGGGTTGGGTTTTGTTTGTTTGTTTTTGTTTTGTTCACTGATACCAGGGTAGCTCTTCCAGCTGTGGCAGTATTTCCTGCCAGAGGGCGGAAATAGCAGCAGTAGGTTTGCCACTAACTGCACAGTTTAATTGAAGATATACAGCAGCAAACTGGATTTTCAGCTCTGCCCCTCAGTTATTCGTCTATTCAGTGTATTTCATTTTCTGCAGTATCACAGCCTTATTGTTAATACTGAACCTTTTTTTTTTTCCAAAGAAATATTAAATGTAACTGAAGAAAGAAGTGAATTATACTTGGCTTTACATGTGGAGTCGATTTGTCTAAAAAAAAAAAAATATTATTTATTTAATTAATCCTTAAAATGATTTTATTTTAATTCACTACACTGAAATGTATTGTTTGTTTTTTTTTTTCTTTGTTGTTGTTGTTATTTTTGGACACTTCAGGACGTCTGTACCAAGCTGCCACACAGTCTGAACAGTGATTGTATTAAAACGGCTATTTTTGACCTTGTATTTAACGTTGTATGTCCCTGTTCTAGTTTAGAGAGACTCTTGTACACCTGATATCTTGGGTAAGTTCCATTAGCATGTCATGTAGATCTGCACCTGCTCTAGAAGATATTTTTGTAGTCCGTCTCTATACGATTATTATTTTGCAGAGAGATTCACTACTGTTCATTTCTAAAGTTTGTATTTTTATATACACTCGTTATTTCTACTCGTTCAATAAATGTCCGTCGTCATGTTTGAGTCTTGTCTCATCATGTGACGTGTTATTTACTAGCAGAAACTTTTCAAGCATTTAAAAGAAAAAGGTGTGTGGTACCTATGGAGGCAAGCCCCTCCTCCTTTCCGAAAGGAGTACTCTCATTGGTTGTTATGACGAATATTTGCGGACTGCTGAGTACTCCAAAAACAGTACCCCCGGCCCTATTCGCGCGAGGTATCGTCTGAACGGCAAGAAGGCAACTGGTGACGCCCTTGGAGGAGAGCAATCTGATTGGAGCGTGGCAGCGGGCAGATGAGTATGACCCTGGAGCTCAGGGAACACCACCTGGGAGAACGTAGTGGTTGGAGACTTGGAGTTTAAATACTGCCACAGGCTGATGGGCTGATGAGAGGCAGATGTGCTGCCTGATGCAGAGGTGGAGCTGATTAGAGCAGGTGAGGTTCATGAACTGCTGCCACACCCACAGAGAGAGAGAGAGAGAGAGAGACATGGAGATGATGTAAAAGTATTTAAATCAAAATCCAAAGCAGTTATCATATATATATATTATATATATATATACATCTAAGTATAATCCACAATATCCCTACTGATATATAACATATAATTAATGTATATATGTACTTCAGTCCTGATGTATTTTGGAGCTTTGGCAACACTGTTTTTGATACTCATGCCAATAAAGCTCTGTTCGAATTTGAATTCAAAGATGACATCACTGTCAATCAGGCAGTGATTGACAAATGACCTTCCCCTATATTGTTTGTGGCCTATATATTGCAGTTCAATGCAACCGCTCAGCCATAACATCTATGTTTACAATGTTGTTGACATTGTCAGAAATATGTAAATTCAGTTCTTACCACTGCTGAGTGAGTGGTTAAAGGTGGGATTGTATGGAAGAAGAAGATGTATATGACGGGTTCAGAATATAATATGATGTGGTTCAGTGCAACACTATCACTAACTATGATGTCAGTGCTAAAAGATATTATTGACTTCTCTGTGACATTCTAAGAATCATGAAATCAGGTTTTAGGTGAAACAAGTTGTATTTGATGGCTTTGAACGGATCAGGAGTTCCCGATGGAGTGGAGACCCATGTGATTCTCAGGGTGGGGCAGTAACCTGTGATAGTTCTGAAAGTCTCAGTGGTACAATGGAAGCTGATAGTGTTTTCTATATATTTAAGTGTTGAGATCTCATGTTTGTTACATTGCTTTTTAGTTCTTGTCACCTTGGATCAAAGCCTCAGCAGAAACGTAGATTTGGGAGAACTCTTCGCTCACGGAAAAACCTTTTCTCCAACGTTGGAAAGCTGAAAGGTTTGTATGTTTTTGAATGAGGAGCATTCAAAAGAGAGAAATGATGCATGTGGAGACAAAACTATGGAATCTCCCCATGTGTTTTGTTTTTTGTCAGATCTAAATGACCCTTCTTAGGTAATTTTCATCTGGGGTTTTAAAAAAGGATTCAGTCATAGACAGAAATATCTTTTTAAGTTTGGAGGTTTTTGAGATGAAACAGTTTATAAAGTTTTTCAAATCACCTTAAGCAGCCACAACAGAAACAGAGCTGACATGTTAAAGCACAAGTCTTATGAAACACCTGATAGTACTGTATGAAAGGGGCCATTCTACATAGTGAGTACTAGTTGATGTTATGTGAGGCTGTACTTCTACAGGATGTTGTAGCAGTCCTCCACCACCCGAGGGTGCTGCGGGACAAATCATGTCAGGAGGAGAATCAGAGTTTTGAAAAGCGGAATAAGTTAAAGCAGAGTGAAAAAAAAAAGATTATTATCTGTGTGCTTTATTTTTTTTTATGAGTTCATACCAACATCTATGAGTGTGTGAGTCCAGATACACATGTGGGTTTCCCATCACCTCACTGAACTTCAGCGAGCACGTGGCCTCTCAGTACAATGACAAAATAAATGAACTTTAATGTAAATTCTCTATTGATTATTATTCCTGACTTAAAGCACAAATGAATATATATTTTTATGTTAATTAGGAATTAATTAATTACCAACGTTCATGCAAAGGTGTCACTCATAGTGATGAGAATTGCCACTTGACTTTGCATCTCCATGGAGCTTTTTACCTCCTTTCAGCTCATTGTTTTATTTTTTGTTTGTTGCTGTTTTTTAAAGCATCTAAGAGACGTCTGAGGACAGTGGAGACCAAAACAGAGCTGGAAGGACAGTGAATAAGGCATTTGATTTGTCGGGTGACCACAGACAGAGCTCCAAAATAAATGCTAATGTTGTTCAGTCTCTGTTATTCATGTTTTTACAAACGATTTCATCACAATTTGTATTTTGTTGCCCAAAAAAATCTGCGAGCAAAGAAATAAAAACAACTGATGCGGCTTTAAACCATACGAGAAATAAATACAGTTAATTTACAGGTCACATAGTGATGCAATAATAATTTCTTATTTTTTAAATCACTATAAAAATCACTGTTAATTTATAAAACGTGAAATCACTGCTGGACTATTACAGGAATGTGTTTGTTGTTGGATGTGTGTGTGTGTGCGCGCTGAGACAGGTGCCAGAACCGGATGTGGTGACTTCCCCCGCCCCCCTTACCTCCCCCTGGCGGAGCTTGGTGTGTGTATGTGTGTGTGTGTGTGTGTGTGTGGCCGGCAGGGTATATAAAGGTATGAGCTGACAGCGGCGTGGCCTCTGCGAGCTTTAAACATCAACGGTCGGAGAAAGCGGGGTCGGTTTGTTTCGTGTGGGAGGGGGGGTCCAGCGGCCGTCCCGCGAGGATTTTTTTTTTTTTAAACGCGCACGAGCTAAAGACACGAGGTGGGTCAGCTGTTTATTTTGTCGTTTGAAATAAAAAACGCTGACGTATGTGGTGATGAAACTTGGAAAAAAAAACATGGAGTCAAAGTTTGGATTCAGCTGCCATGATCCAGTGTCGTGTAACAGGATATTTAAATAAAGTTTAGGGTGTTTTTTTTTTTTTTTTTTTTTAAATAGCCTGCATGACATCAAGGCTTGATTCCACCTTTATCTCCCTTTTGATGATTTAATTCCCATCCTGCTAATTTTATTAGTCCCCACCCAGCCCTCAGGATAAAGGATGCTCTTTTGTATTGTGCTGGTTCTGCTGCCTTCATGATCCATCCAGAGAGAGCACGCTGTTCAGTGGCCGGTAATAAATGCAATGTCACAGGGTTGGCGGCTGCCCAAAGCTGGGGCTGAGTCCACCTCCATCTCTATTCAAACACTCGGCTTGGCACCAGCAGCATCTTTTTCTCTGTTGCAGCTCTACAGCACACAAAAAAAAACAGCATGGCTCGCCCATTAAAATAAAATGTGTGTGTATATCTCTTTCCTTCTAGTGTGGAGCTCAACATGGTGCAGCTGTCTTCTTCCCCTACCACCCTGAATGTCACCCCGCCACGTGAACGCTCAGAGGAAGGCAGTGAAAGGCAGGAGGACCTGGCGAAGGCCGGCAGCCCAAAGATGGGCTCCTCCGACGGGCTGAACGCCCCGCAGCCTGGCCTGGAGTTCTCCACCGCCTACCTTGGCTACGAGACCTACATCGAAGATGGCCTCATCTGCCTCAAACACAAAGTTCGCAACTTGGAGAAAAAGAAGGTAGGGTGGGTTGAATGCTTGGGTTCATTTAGCTGGATAGGTTGGAGGCAGGCACCTGGGTGTTCGTGACGTGTCCTGTGTGTCTACAGTTGAAACTGGAAGACTACAAGAAGAGGTTGAACCGGGGCGAGGCGCTAAACAAGGATCAGATGGTAAGACCTGGATATGTAATGACAACAAAGATATGATGTTGTGAATGTGAAGTATCATGTGTTTGGTGTCTGCTGTCTTTTCGTTTTCCAGACAGCTGTAGAAAAGTACCAAGAAGTGCTGCACAACCTGGACTTTGCTCGGGAGCTGCACAAAACCCTGGACAGCTTGACTCAAACTGTAAGGGTGTTTGATCATCAGATAGTTTTGGTTTCTATGTCCCAGCTTGATTCAGAATATTTGGGTTGTAATAGCATGTAAAGCCATGTCCTCTACCCTGATAGTTCAATGCCATGTTTTCAAAACTGGGTCCTGAACCCTCTCGTTCCTGGTAGCTGCTGAGAGCCCAGAAGAAGGCAGTTAAAAAGGAGCAGCTGGCGAAGGTGGAGGTGGAGAGGAGGCGCCTGAGCACCGTGCTCCAGGTACAGCACCTCCTCCACAGCCTTCAGCAGGAGCATGTGAGGAGAGACCTGCTGGCCGGACACAACCAGGCACCCCACGTCCCAGCCCAGCAGCTGCACAGCCTAAATCAGCTTGCCACCCTGGTGGGAGTCAAGAGGGATAACCGACTCAGGTGAGTGGCATCAGTGGTGTTGCACCGAAATCTGGATCAGTTACCAAATCAATGAGTGTAAATCCATGAGTCTGTTGTGGTTATTAGGATTAACATTACACCCACATTTAAGAAAGTCTGAACACTCATAGTCTCAGCCTGTTGCTAGGTCTTCATTATACCCTAAGACAAGAGGGGAAGCCATCTTACTTTGGTCCCTACATTGAGAAAAGGTCACTGTAATTCAATAATAAATAAATCAAATAAGACTTTACTGGAAGGATATTGTTTACAGGAAACAGTCTATCAAAGTGTCAGTTAATTTAAAATGATCTTAGCAGTTATCTTAACTTAGCATCTTTGTTCCACTACTGACCTCATACGTTTCAGCAACAAGGTTCTGATTCTATAGTTCTTCAACTTCTTGTCTAGACTGGAAGTGTGGCCGTGTCACATTGTGTACATTGACGCCTGCTTCTTGCGAACAACTTTGCCTGCATTTTATTGCCTATGTTGCCAGTTTAACAAACATATTAAAATAGTGGCTCATCAGTTCTTCCACACAATGCTGGATAAACTGGTTATGTTACAGACACAGGTTAGCATCAGATAGTAAGCTAGTTGTGGTAACGGTAAGCTAGCTATCTCTAATGAAATGTGGGCAAATGTTCCCAGCTTTGAGAAACATAAAGTAGACTGTGTGCACCATGAAGGACCGTGACCTTTTAGCTGCATTTGCTATAGCTAGCAATAGCATCCCCATGACAACTCTGTAAAGTTTGACTGCCATGTTGCATGAAATGTCCATAATGTCTCTGGTGAGGTGATGGAAACTATTGATGATTTACTGACTCAGCAGGTGCAGATATTTCTGGTCACTTTCTGACTCTTCTGGGCTATGGAACACTGGTATTTCCTTGATCTCAGGACAAAAGTAAATAACAAAGCAACATTTGTTACTGTTACACCTCTGCTTACCTTAGGTCAGAGTTCTCTGCTGGACTCTATCTGGACTAGGATTGGTTCAAATATCAGTTTTGGGGGTTTTGAAGCTTTACAATGCAATTCTGTGTTTGATAAAGCAAAAACAAACATGACGGCACCAGATCTAAGCTAACATCCAAAACATAGCATGACAGAAATGTGAGCAGCAGCAGATCTGATGCGTCATCGACCTGTAGGTCACCTGGATTTGAGAAGCTCTAAGAGCCAAATATATATCAAGGGAGATGCAAGAAATGTGGGAAAATAGAACAGGAAATAAGTTTTTGGATAATTATGTGTATGTAGTGCAAGTAAAACACAAGCTGACTGGCTAATAGGAGCTAACATGTTCCATCAGAGACACAAGATGGACGACTGAAAATGTTTATGCAAATGGAAAGGTTTACTGGTGTAAAGAGCCTCCACAGCTGAGTTGAACTGCAGAGCTCCTTGTTTTGGCTCTGGGCTCCTTGGTGACCACTCTTCTGTCCTCCTCTTCACTGTGTTGTTGTAGTTTAGCTGAGCAGATGGAGCAGGCATCCCTGGTCTACTTGGACCTGCTGGAGGGGAAAGACAAGCCAGTGGCTGGATCCACATGTACGTATACTGTGTAAACCATACAGGATCAGAAACCAGGTCCTTTATTAAAATAAATATGGCTAATATTTGATTTTATTGTGTTTATCTTTGATGCTCTTATAATATTTAGGTGTAAAAAAGTAAATATACATGAAGAGAACTGGAGCTGCACTTGCATAAAGAACAACTCTATCGTTAGACCAACAGGTTTAAGCATCAGGGCAAGTTCCCTTCTCCTGTTTGACAGCGTTAGTGATTGCTGATGTGGCCCAAGCTGCTTACAGCTGAGCAGTGAAATAGACTGAGTAAAATATTACCAGTGATGCATCTTCAGAGAGGATAAACCCTGCCAGATCCTCCAATAAGAGGAAGTTATATTATTGCACTGTAAGTCTTTCCAGGTTTTTAACATCATTTTTAACAACATTTTCCAGAGGCATAGGTGATCTCACAAATTACACTCAAATAAAACTAATTCAAGCTAACCAGGATTATCTTAAGAAATCTGACATTTTAAGTTGACTGTTTATTCTTTGCAAATGCATTTTCCCATTTTTTTCTATCTATAAATGTCAAATCTCTATCTAAATGTTAGAATTAAAGGCCCAATGATGGTTCAGTGCATATATTTTGTTTGTGTTTGGATTAAACAAGATTTATAAGGGATAAGACTGATTGTAAGGGATGACATGGGGGGGGGGCAGTGGGCTAAGATCCTGCTTATACGAGGTCCTCATGCTAATAAAGAGCCGTATGTGATCAGAGTATCTGTTGTTAATTTACACATGCAACTATGTTGATCTAACTTCTGTATTTCTGCAACTATGATTCACTGTTTATCGAGAGCTCCTTAGCTGAGACTCACTTGTTGTTCATTACTGGCGACTTAATTTAAACACCTTCAACACTGGCGTCCAGTTAAAATGCCTGGTTACTCAAAGTCAATCTATGCCTACCAACCAATCAGAATCCAGAATTTTAAGTGTGCATGGTAGAAAATGCTGACTGACAGAGTGTTATCAGTCTTATATTGTCTAGCATTTCCCCAAATTATTAGGTGTTCATAGGTGGGTACTTGACTTGCTGTGGGTGGAGAAAAAAAAATGAGAAATTTTTCGTGTAAACCTGTTTGGATAGATTCTACGACATCTTTGGGGAAAATCGGAAATCCAGGCTTAATGTCAAATTGTAATGAAGTCGAGCTAATTCTGTTGTGTGTGTGGATGAAGAACTGAGCTTTCTCAATTGGCTTTCCTCTTGTTGTTCTGTCCTTTCAGTTAAGTTGTTGAAAGAGGAGCTCACCAGGCTTTTAAACTGCAAGTACTTCAACTGTCTTCCACCTCCACCCAACAAGACTCCAGAGGTGTTGCTGAGCTCAACCAGCCACAGCAGTAAGATCAGATCATGCTTACACTAAACAACCTATGGGTGCTAATGGTGCAAAAAACTTGCAAGTAATAAGTCTGAATGTTTCTTTTTCCTGTCAGCCATATCAAAGTCGAAACCAAACGAAACTTCTAAGAAGGAGGTAAGACCAATGTCCCGTTTTTCTGTTTGTGATTGTAAGCATGCTTCAGGATCCACTGATGCTCTGTTGGTGATATGGCAGTTTTTCAACAGACTGTACCTGACTGACATGGAGACTCCTCCCACTCAGAACTGGAAGGACGACTTCCAGGCCATGAGGGAGCGGGAGCCTCCCGACTGCTGGGACGCAGAGTTCCCGGACGGACCCATCTCGCCCCACACTGCAGTCCACAAACCGTGGAGAGGAGCCGCCACGTTCATCCCCAAGGTCCCTGTCACCACCAAGAAACAGTCTGCTGACAGCAAACAGGTGAGGTGTCATCAAACCTTCTGGGCACCATGCTTGACCATTCACTTAGCTACCAGTTTGAGTATAGACCTTACAGAGTGAGGGCATTTTGGTTGGACCTCACTTTCTGAAACACCTTCAAAGGGCCGTCTGAGGTTTAAGACTGGGTTTTAGGGTTCAGGTTAGGGTGTAAGGGGCTATGGAATGCATTATGTTGCCCCCCCCCCCCAAATGAAACTGTTTGAGATCATTTAGAATCAGTTTCAGAAATTTACAGAAGTTTGTTGGCACAGTTATTTCTGCCTTTAAACTGATTCAGTGAGCTGGTTGTACAGGATGTCACTGTTCAGCAGTGGTGTCAATGCAAGAATTAATACATGATATTCTCCCCAGAGAAAAGAGAGGAAAGCCAAAGGAGAACAAAATGCAAAGTCGGTAAGTACAAAACCATTTTAAATCTGCAGACGTCTCCATTGTGAACAGTTTGCAAATTTATCCCATGGCGATTCTCAACAGGCAGTACACATGGACATGCCTATAGAGGTTTTCAGTTCTCCGTCTGCATTACCCAAAGACCCCATCCTGAGGAGGCAGCACCTGGAGGACTTCATGACCAAGATCCACGGCTCCTTCAGTTTCATGCAGGTGGAATTTGGCTGTTTGCAAACAAGAGAATGAATTATTCATTAGTCGCTTTACCACCCAGAGCAGGACTGTGGGTTTGAAGTATTTCATCTGCTGTATCACAAATGACTGATAAGAGTTTAAAATGATCCTCTCCTATTTAGGACTCTCTTCTTGATGGTGAGAGCTCCCCCACTAATGGCCACCCTGGACTGAAGAGACGGCCATCTGGATCTCCCTCTCCTCTGGGTAACTTGGAAGTCAACAAGTTCTGTAATTTGACAAAACAATCCCATTTGAAGTTCCACTTATTAGCCTTTTTCTGTAGCTTTCATTCATATCACATAGTCTTCATCCTTGAATGTAGTTTGCTCATTTGTCATGGAAGTGGATTTGGAACTGTGATTAAGATTAATCTCCATGACAACTCAGCAACCAAGGCCCAAGTAGCTTAGCCGTGATTTAGAACAGGTCCGACTAAACCAGACCTTGGGTGGGTTGTGCTAAACTGGCTGAAGTTCCCTTTTAATAGTTTAGGCTATTTCTGAAATTGTGTAATGTTTTTCATGTTCTTTTTGCCCAACTAACCAGCTCAGACAGACTTGAGAAGCCCAGTTGATGTCCTGCCCAAAGCAATGCATGTAAGCACTTTTTTTTCTATCTGTGATAAGACATTTGTGACTTCAATGGAAATCATTTGGACTTGTCATCACATCATCCTCGTCCCCCACTCAGTCCACCCCACTGCCTACCAGGCTTCTGGAGCGCAAAGCCAGCCTGACCGGTGGGGATCAGTGCCTGGAGAACTGTGACCTAGAGCTCTCCCCAAAGGACCTACCTCACGTAAGAGTCAGCACATTGGGCCATGAGACATTGGACATGTTTGAATCGCACAGCTCCAAGTGGCTGTTAAAGTTGTCTTCTCTCTGTAGGAACCACTTCAGTTGGCTGAAAGAAAGGCATTTTCCTCACCGCCGCTGTACTGCAGGGAGTCCACCATATCTGCTGGTCTGGAGGAGAAGAGCCGTCCTCGTGTAAATCCGCATTCTTGAGCATGTCAACAGACAAAGCACATTTGCTTCCATGGACATATTTTTTTATTAATACCTTTTCACCTTTCTCGGTAATCCACAGTCGCCGGTAACTGAGTCAGGGAAGCAGTCCCCATGTAATGGGGTGGGATCTTGCACGTCTACCCCTCCTCAGGGACAGACTTTCTCTACACCACCCACCAGGAGAACTCTCACCTCTGCACAGTTTCAGAACATCCAGTCAGTAAGTCTTAGCAAAACTTCATCATTCATCTCTTGGATATTATGCCATTAACACCCAAACGTCTACAGGTTTTAATTAGTCCCCCTTTCTTTGACTCCTTTCATCTGTTGTTGCAATGCCAGATGTGTATCTGGGCATCCAATTCATGGGTCCTTTGGTTCATCCCAGATCAAGGGATGGAATGTGGAATATGCAGTTGCCAAGGTTCTTGGTACAGATGTAGCCAAAACAGCCAAAAGCAAAGGGCTAGCTTGGGTACGCCACTTGGTCATTCAACCTGTGTCTCGTACATCATTTAGGTGTTGCTGCTGTTCATCAAATGTTAAGCCAGTTAAAATTTGATAGAATAGATTCCGGAGTATGTAAATGCTAGCTTGGTGTTTTTCCAAAATGCAGGCCAGCATACGTGTGTTGTGTGCCACAAGTTAAGGAGACAACCAAAGGTCACTGAACTTTGTCTGTGATAGAGTAAATGACAGCCTACTGTTTTTAACCTGGACTGATTCTGATTTTTATCTGGTGATGTTGCATTATAAAAATGAGGATTTAATGAACAGCGCAGCGGCTTGGGAAAGTGTGGACAAAGTAGAGGAGATTCAGCCATTTATGTCCAAGTTGCCACAAAAATATGTGGACTTGAACAGTTTTCACATGAAAACTGTTTGATATTATTTGTATGGCTTATACTGTAAATGTAGTTGTAGTTATTTTTCCTTCACCAAAAAAAGCATTTGTAGTAGCTTGATGTATCTGGAAGAATTTGTCTCTTTTTATACTTGTTATGATTATGATCTGCTGAAAACACATGCAGTCTAAATGGGGTAATTGCTTGTGCCACATTTCCTTCCTGGTTAACTACAGCTTGACAGACCTCTTAAAACACAAGTAAGACAAATTTTGAAGTCCATAGCTGAGAGAAAATGCTAAATGGCCACTGTAGTACTTGAGCAAATATACTTGACAAATCAAATTTGAGCACATAAGTATAATCAAATGATGTGCTCATGCAAGACGTATTCGGAGAACCGTCTGAACCTTGAGACCTAGATCGGATTGTGGGGCTTTGCACAGTTTCGTTTCAAGCTGCTTTGATGTCCATTTTCTTCACTGTAGGTCTTCAAGGTGAATACATCCTTACCCCAGAATGGGGAGCTGAACTACAAACCAGACTCTGCAGTTTTCTCTGAGCCCAGGTACAGTACTGCCAGTACCCAAACACCACCTGAGTTTGCTCCCTCAGAAGACGAACCACAGCCTGGTATGTTGAACAAATTTTCACGTTCCTAAACTCTGAACCCGCCTGGGCTGAACTGTCAGCAGTCAATTGTCTGAGACCCTCTCTGTGCTGCACCATCTCTCTAGTGTACCAGTCAGATTATTCGGTGGGAAATGGTGGGCAGATCTTCCTTTCCCCTAGCCAGTCAGGTGGGAGTGTGGGTCGACCTGGCCAGTTGTACTACACCAGAGGATCTGTGAGAGGTATGGCACGTGGCGGCAAGGGACTGGCACAAACCTTTCGCTCTTCTGGTTGGCATCGAGGTATCTATCCTCAGCTTTTCTGTTTCTTTTTGGGTTTTCACCAATCCTGCATTTCCCTCCTTTTTTTTTTTTTTTTTTTGCTGGACATCTGTTTAGGATCAGGTGCTGCCGGTGGTCTGTCACATCCTGGCTGAAGTTTGGTGCTATTTAGTGCTATTTAGTGCAGCACAATGGGCTTAAATGAATCTTAGGTAGTTTGGAGGCTTAACACTGATTTCTGTTCCTCAGGAGGATCCTACATCCCCCAGACTCATCTCAGGGACTCTGGCCCCCTTCTCTATGCTGCTAGAGTAAGTAAATCCTTATGTACTCTATAGTGCAGCCTTATTGGCTCTGGGACTTAGGAAGTACTGTGACTAGTAGATGAAGTTGAACTTCTTCAAGCTGGTTCTGGATTATAGATCAAGTAACCAATCTAGAATGCTGTCTAATCTACAGTCCCCATGAGACATATTGTGTCAGTTCAATAAACCAGTTGACTAGGCTGACAATTTCCGCGAGCATCCATTGATACATTAAGAGGGTTGGTACCCTGTTCACTCAAGTGATATCCAGTGGACCTGGTTTTAAAAAGAAAAAAAGAAAAAAGTGAAGAGGACATCTTTGGGCTTCTGCAACTTTGTGCAACTTTGGGCCCATATACATGAATGGAACCCAGGATAGTTGTGTCCTATTGTACAACTTGTTGTGGGACACACCCAACAACGTCTAAAATTCCCTTGCAGATCAGCCAGGGTCATCTTTGCACTTGTCCTCCCTCCTAAACTGGCTTGCAAAACTGGCTTGCTTACAGCCCATCTGACTGCTCGTGTTTTGACCCATTTGGACTTTATGCTAAATCTTAATCAATTATTTTGGTCAGTGCCAAGGTTACCATAACTATAAAACTAAGAGAATAAGGCCCCAGATGTAATTCAACTGAGTTTTCCTTAAGGTCATAAAACAAATTTTCCCCCAGCTGTAGCTTTAAGCCAGAGACACCATCATACTAGTAAAATATGAGTGCATAATGTAGCTTAGCATGCTAGCGACCACCAAAAACTATTGAGAACACAGGTACGGTCAACAGGAAACATAAGCTAATGAGTCAGCAGGCTTGCTGTGCTGTCTTGCTGCTTTGTCTGCATATATGTTACATTTCCTCTGTGGTATTTTCTCAGGACTCTGGATACCAACACAGCTATAGACGGGGAGGAGGAAGGCATAACTCCAGTGGTAAGAACTCAAGCTCTGAGGTTCCAAATAGTAGTCTATCCTTCTGGAAAGAACTTTTGCATCAAATTTGTGATTAAGTTAAAGGATGGTAGCTGGAAGGTATATTTTGATTTTGTTTTTTTTTAAGAATGTTGAAGGTACTGCTCTTATTGGCAGTGCTTATCTGTCTGGTATTGATACTGCTCATGAGTTCTTACTCGGTAGCACCAGACCGTATCAGTCTGGTGGTTGGTGCATCATCAACCGCTATTCCTGAGGTAAAAATCTCATGTCTCCAATGAAAAAGTTTATATCCGCCAGAATATAACAAGACGGTGTACTTGATTGCTAGTCAAGGTCAGACCTCCATTCATTCTCCAGCTTTCAGCTGTCGATTTAGCACATCCAAGCATGTAGTCGTGCCTGGGTATGGGAGACACTTAGCTCATTCAGAGTACGCCTTGTAGCTGGGTCAGATTGAGATCAGATATTATTTCCTACCACAAACTTTCCACTCTAGAATTTTTTTGATTACCGAGACCTCTAAAGAGTCTTGGAAGCTGAACAATTTGACCTCTAAAGAGTCTTGGTGTGGTTGTTTTAATATGATTTTTGTGTTGACATCTGTCAAAACTAATTGTACCAGAGGAGAAAACAAACTAGAGTCTGCTACACAGGTTTCAAAACATCTGTAGTTCACCATTGTCCTCATTACACCCTGCACCCTACATCCCACATCTTGTCTCTATAGCAGCCTGGAGTGATTCTTCCCAGGTGAGTAGCCCAGACCGTGAGGGAGCCTTCACAATTGTGGACTCGGGGCATGGCGATTCACTGTCAGTGTCCACCGTGGAGGTCCCACTCACTCCCCATGGCCACCACCACACTGCCCTGCTTCCCATGCAACTCTACCCACTCTCCCAGCCCCTGCGAGTGGCTTTCACTGCCTCTCGCACTGCCAACTTCGCCCCGGGCAACCTGGACCAGCCCATCGTGTTCGACCAGCTGCACAGCAACCTGGGGGAGATGTACAACACCCACATCGGCCGCTTCACTTGCCCTGTCAATGGAACCTATGTCTTCATTTTTCACATCCTGAAGCTCGCCATCAACGTTCCGCTCTACATCAACCTCATGCGCAATGAGGATGTGATGGTGTCGGCATATGCCAATGACGGAGCCCCAGATCACGAGACGGCAAGCAACCACGCCATCCTGCCTCTCTTCCAAGGAGACCAGGTTTGGTTGCGGTTGCATCGTGGTGCCATCTACGGCAGCACCTGGAAGTACAGCACCTTCTCGGGCTTCCTTCTGTACCAGGACTGAACTGCCATCAGCCAAAAAAAAAAAACGGCCCTCTTCTCCCAGTGTGTGAACTGTTTGCTTTTGCACTGAATGGTGATTAAACTGACATTTCAGTATTGTGGTCAGGTTGCATGCAAGTGTCCTTTTCACCACAAAGCCCATTCATAACATAAGGTGTGTCAGTGGCCAAATGGTATGACCTTTAATCAGTCATTATCTTCATTTGAAATGGGGATTGTGACTACTGAACATCTACCAAACTTACCTGATTTTCCCCCATGAATGTGTAGTTCACGTCAGCGGTGCTCAATGTGACTGTGAAAGTAGTACAACTGGGCCTTGATCACATCATGCTGCTGTAAATCAAATCAGCTGTTTAGCCCACAGGTCACTGATATCAGTGAAAATTCTGATGCAATGTTATGAATTCGTGCCTTTTTTTTTTTTGTTTTGTTTTCTGAATGGCTTTGGATGACTGACAGGATGTTAAATGGCTAATGAACTGAATGAATGGCTGACTCATTGGACGAATTCTAACTGACCTTGCAGCACTTTGCTTGAAACTGGGCTCCCTATGCATTCAGTCTCACATTGCTGTGTGAATGAGAATGTGATTCTGAGGAAGGAAAGATTGTGTTCTGGGTGGTGGGTATGGTGTTGAACACTTGAGACCAAATTGTTGCACTAACAGATTACTGTGGAGACATGGAAGTGGTCCCTTGATGTGCCTAATGTCAAATAAAAAGAAAAGCAGTGACGTGTGAGTGCATCATCTTTATTTCTCCTGCTTTTACAATTACAGATGTAACTGTATTGTGAAATGTCTCTTCTTTCATAGTTAGCTCTGTGTATTTATTTAGCTAAAGCTTTCTAGGTTTTTGGATGTAGGACTTTCACCTGTTTGTCCTTTGTGACAGGACTGCACAGGTAAATGGAAACAATCTGAAATTGTGACAGTCTAATTTCCAAAGCAGCAGCAATTCCAACAAATCACAGTGCAACATGATGATCTGATTTGACCCACGACTCATAATGCTCATAGAGGTCTCACCATTCAAAATAAATCTACAGTAACATGAGGCTGTTTTTTTTTTTTTTTTTTTTTTTACTTTTTTAACTCTTAATCTTTAGACCCAGCTGAGGCCAACTCTGGTGATATCACCTATTTATCAGACAGAACTCACACCTGGAAACAGGCTTCAGATCTCAGTGTACTTCCCAGGACATGCTAATTAATGTTTAATTGTGTATAGCAGTTACATGCCTGTGCTAATTAGCACTAATGACATTCCAGGAGTTTTTCTGGGACATATTGAGCAAATTTAAATTTTGACCTAGGAGAACGCGTGGGATCGTAGGTTCATGTTAATCTATCCAATAGTTGTCATAAAAATGCCATTGTGCTGGTGCTGCTTGCACGGGGAACCACAAATGTCTCTGCCAGTTTTTCTCTACCCAATCCATCTGGTTAATGTGCGGATAAACATTAACATTAAGAGGAAAGGGCAGAGGATCACTGTCAACTGTATTCATCCTCTTGGTCTCACAATGTTAGTACCAAATTTTATGGCAACACTGCTAGCATTGCTCAGTTCTATTAAATTATGTACACTCGTTAGGTATGTACGTTCTTACCAGTAATGAGCATAGTCATGTTTTGCTTACAATCATTCACATAGAGAAACTGGAAAAGGCAACATTTCTGAGGTGCTTACTTCATCGGTCAATATCAACGAGCACGTAAGCTAGCTGCAAAAGTAAGACCACTGTATTGGTAAAGGCTAAAAGTAAGAAGTAGCAGCAAGTATGTTGGCTTGGTTGGGGATGGTTTTGAACCTAGACTTACTGGTTGAGAGGTAGCTGTTATCACTCAGCTAATAGTGGCTTGGAAAATTGTTTTGCTGAAGCTAACAGAGTTTAGAATTCTCTTTTAAATCAGCTGGAACCACCAGCTCGGTGGTGGACTGTATATGGACAATAACCCGCTCTTCCTCCCGAGCCACAGATTTAATAGAGTACACATATAGGAAAAGAAAGACTGTAGTCTCTTGCAATAACAGCACCAGCACCCAAGGTGGCAGTAGCGTTCCCAGCGTACCACAATGGCGTCGAGGAAGAAGAGGAAAGCCGTAAATTGTCTGTTTGCCTTACGTCCACCGACGGCTGGTTGCCGGCAAAGGGGGCTAAGGGCCACCATTCTCGGTAAAGCTAGTCAAAGTTTGACACAAACAAACAGCGTCTCTGCCGTCAACCTAAACGCGCTAACGCTGCCCAAACACACATTTACAACCAGTCTCCCCCCGTACCCCCGCAATGAGCCTTTTATTTTGAATGTAGTGACCGGAAGCTGTATTTGTAACTCGGAGTTTTGACCCTGTTCGGGCTATAGTGGATGTAGATGCTAACGCTCGGCTGACTCCAGGGCACAAACGTTAGCTATAACGCTACATGTATGAAAAAGTAAAAACACAGAAGGAAACGTGGAACTGAACACACATGGATCCTAACCGGATAATCCAGGCTCTGAAAGGGACTATCGACCCGAATCTGAGGATAGCGGCGGAGAATGAACTCAATCAGGTGGGTTAGCTAAAGTAGTCGGCTGTGTTTTGTTTATTTTTTTTTCAGAGTAAGCAAAGAGGGGGGCGTTTAAAGCGTTTTGCCCCCCGTCCAAAAAAAGATACTTGTTTTGTGGAAAAGGGCAAGTGGTGTTTTGGTAAGTTCGGGGGCTTCGGCCCGGTGTATCTTCAGCCCCGGTTGGGCAGTTAATACCAGGCCTGTGATCTAGCGGTCTGACCGGACTGTTCCCTGCACTGACATAGAGGCGTAACAATAGGAGTCAGATCAGACAGCCATCACGAACCATCAGGAACCACTAGGACCCTTGGAACCCCAAACTTCTACCATCAGGTTCCTGGAGTTCGCAGAAACATTCTTACACAACTCTGCTGCTGATGTTTCACATTGTGCTGCTAATGTAAAACAACACAGGAAACATACACTAAATAAAAACATAATGGGCTCTGAAGATAGAAGATTGTTGTCTGTATTCATTTATATATATCTTTGCTTTTGGCCTAAAAATAGTGTGGTTTATTGGTAATGAACAAACACAAACGTCATATGTCATCAGCACCTGCAGTGGATACAAAGAATTATTTAGTTTTAAATGATCCAAGCCTTAGGACATATCTACAATGTATGAATTTAAAAGTTATTTCAGTATTTTTGTGTGTACTTAATGTGCAAAACAGTTCTTCAGTGTCTTTGTCGTCTCTTTTTTGGACTTTATGGTTATTCCAATCTTTAGACAGCAGGTGCTCTGAATGAACAGATTCATAATAAATTAATTGTTAGTATTACAGGATGCAGACTTGGTTATAAGTCGTGTAACAGGTGTCTTACATGGTGTAACTGTGGAACCACTGAACATGTCACTCCCTTCTGTCTTCAGACATGTTAATAGACTATTATGCATTCTCAAACAGAGTGTGGAGTTGCAGGGTATCTGCAAGAGTCCTAAAAAGGACTAAATTCAGTTTTCTATAAAATAAAAAAAAGTGTATAACCTGTTAAAAATAGTCAAAATTTAGGTTAATTCATTTAATGAATTATATCAATAGGAACAATTGTTATGGACAGCTGGGAAGTCCATGTGGTCCCAACTGGTTTTTAAGTCATATGTTTATATTGTGGCTGTATGAACATGAAACACTATGGGCATTAAAAGGTTTTTTTTTTTTTAAAGTCTCAAATTTAACCTTTAATCTGCAGATATCCTGATTTTTTCGGTTAAATGAGTCCATATGAATCTGAACCAAGTGTCAAAA
This sequence comes from Toxotes jaculatrix, assembly GCF_017976425.1. Taxonomy (NCBI): domain Eukaryota; kingdom Metazoa; phylum Chordata; class Actinopteri; family Toxotidae; genus Toxotes; species Toxotes jaculatrix. Next base: position 16,277,408 of record NC_054415.1, on the reverse strand, counting down.
CCGTCCTGTGTCTGCTGTGTGTGTGTGTTTCAGTCCTACAAGATCATCAACTTCGCTCCGACCCTGCTTCAGATCATTGTATCGGAGCAGGTGGAGTTTCCCGTTCGCCAGGCAGGTAAGACTCAAAAAAACTCTGCTGCTGTTTTCATCTCACTTCTTAAGGTTTTCAGTTTCCATCTTGATTCAGCACCAACATCATTTTGGCAAAGATTATTCTCAATATGTCATTAATCTACTAAAAGTCATTGATGTCAACATCATCTTGTGCTGTCACCTCATTGGTTAGGATAAAAACTGCTGTCAACAAAACCCATAAAAAGGCCCAAACCAATAGAATAGAATAGAGTTTTATTTGCCATTTGCACAGATACATTGCTTACTAAAAGGTTTAAAGAATACAATAAAATAAGAGAAAAGGAAAATAGAATAACCAAGAAATAAATAATATAAAAGGAGAGCAAGATAGTACACTTAAAATACTGAGAAGTTCTTAAGAAAATTAGGTGCCTAACATAGGCACACTGTCACCTCCAGTATGTGATGTTTCATATGGTGAATGTAAGGACATATTGCACATAGTGATAGCAAACTTGACCCGGAGAGTAACACTGTGTCGCACTGTGCAGAGTGCCATCTTGGAAAAAAAAAGAAAACATTGTGGTAGTCTTTCAGACTTCCCCTCACTCTGCCAGTGGCTCACAAATATGTAGTTCAATTTTTTTTTTTTTAAAAAGAGCAGCTGGTCATTGTAGTTTTTCAAACAAGCATTTGTTTGGGACTATTTCAGCAGTGGATTAATCCATATTTGATGCTCTAGTGAATATTTTTGGCAGCAGGATATTATGTGGTGTGCATACTCACCTGACTCTGTGTGTGTGTGTGTGTGTGTGTGTGTGTGTGTGTGTGTAGCGGCCATCTACTTGAAGAACATGGTGAGTCAGTACTGGCAGGACAGGGAGCCGTCTCTGGGCGAGGTTGTCTTTCCCTTCAATATTCACGAGAATGACCGGCAGCAGATCCGAGACCACATTGTGGAGGGCATTATCCGCTGTCCAGAATCCATACGGTACACACACACACACACACACACACACACACACACACCCTGTCACTGAGGACAGGTCTCTTCACACTGAGTGCCAGTACCTGGCTGATTCAATTAGTGACTCCCTATGTTTTTGTGCTGTCACCAGCGCCCAGCTGACGATGTGCCTGCGAGCCATCATCAAGCACGACTTCCCCGGCCGCTGGACCGCCATCGTGGACAAGCTCGGCATGTACCTGCAGTCTCAGAACAGCGGCAGCTGGTACGGCAGCCTGCTGGCTCTCTACCAGCTGGTCAAGACCTACGAGTGAGTCACCTGTTCACATTCTTCATGGTTTGACACCTTTATCACTGTCATTTTCCACATGAAAGAATTCCTTTCAGATAACAGAAACTCAATGAAAAATTAGGCTCTTCTATCTATCTATCTATCCAATGGAGTTTTAGACCTCTATTGTGTGTTTCAGGTACAAGAAGGCAGACGAGAGGGAGCCTCTGCTGGCAGCCATGCAGATCTTCCTGCCGAGGATTCAGCAGCTCATCAGCCAGCTGCTGGTCGACGCCACCATCTTCTCTGTCCTCATCCAGAAGCAGATCCTCAAGATCTTCCATGCTCTTGTACAGGTGTGTGTGTGTGTGTGTGTGTGTGTGCGAGAGTGGGCGTCTCTCCGCCACTTTGACGTCAACACTTCCGACGCAAGTGTGAAACTAATGTGTCTCGTTAACGTAAATATGCCCAGAGAGATTAAATCTTCTCTAGGCACCTTCTTAGAATCACTTTTTTACATTCATCACTTAATTATAATCCATTTTTGGTTTGTTCCATTTCCTGTTCTGTGTCTCAGTTTCTACTTTTTGTTTCTGGATGTAAAAAGTCAAAGTCTGGGTCCTGATGGCTTCACACAGCCAATCTTCTTTTCTCAAAGCTGGGAACATATGTCCACAAGTGTCTTAGTGAGTGGCGCCAGAACACCTTCAGTGCTTCACTGGCATTGATTCTTCACATCTCTGGACTCTGATGGAAGGATGAGCCATTTTGCCTAAAGATATTTAGTCATTTGGTGTTTGGATGATGGTGGTGCAGATGTCTTAGAACATCAGCCATCCTGGAAAAGACCACTCCCATCAGCTGCAGATGGTCTTCATCAGGCAAATGTAAAGAAGTGAACACACCTGGGTTTAATTTAAGATGAAAGGTCCCATCGTTATCTCCTAATTATCTGAAATGAATGAGATTAATTAGAGACTGATTGGGCCTCTTGTGTGGCCTCAGTGTCTTCATATGATTGGACAGACCTGGGTGGCGGTGGGCTCACGTCTGACCTCATTGTCTCCCTGCAGTACTCGCTGCCTCTCCAGCTGATCAATAACACAGTGATGACTCAGTGGATGGAAATCCTTCGAGCCATAATGGACCGGGACGTCCCTGCTGTAAGACACACACACATTTGTTCTTATATCTTTGCGAGGACACTCATTGACACAATGTATTCTCTATAGCACCTTACCGTAACCCTAACCTAAACCCAGTTCTAACCTAAAACATGTCTTAACTCTCAAACAACCCTTTGAAGGTGTTTCAAAAAGACTGGACAAAATGTCCTTACTTTCTCAAAATGTCCCCACTCCATAAGGTCAGGTGTATTTTATTTTATTTTATTTTTTTTTCTTTTCTTTTCTTACAAAAGCCAATTTATTGAATGATGTTTTCATTAGGTTTTTTCATCCCTTTAAAAATGACATAAACAAACCATTACAAAGGAATAACGTATTCTGTGACTTTTTTTTATTAAATGCCCCATAAGATGTTAAAAATAAAGTGAAACCCCTGTGAATTTTTTTTTTCAAATTCAGTAAAAATATCATCCTTGTTCACATAATGGAGGCTGTTCAGTTTTACTGAAACTAAGTAAACTGTGGCTGAGTTTGTTTGATCTTGATCTGCTGGTTTACACAAACTCCTGTAACTGACCGCTGAGCGTGTGTTTGTCAGGAGACGCTGGAGGTTGATGAGGACGACCGTCCTGAGCTGGCGTGGTGGAAGTGTAAGAAGTGGTCTCTGCGCATCCTCACCAGACTGTTTGAGCGGTGAGTCCAGGTTTGCTCTCACCATCACCAGAAACCAGATTTGGAGTTTTCAGAGGGACGTTAGCAGCTGCTCACACGGTCTGAATTACAGGTATGGAAGTCCCGGCAACGTGACGAAGGAGTACTACGAGTTTGCAGACTTTTTCCTGAAGACGTACGCAGTGGGCATACAACAGGTAACAACTTGTGTCTCTGAAACTTGAGGATGTTGCTTTAGGCTTCATGTTTAGTTGTTGCTCAGGCTCTGTCTCTTTTGGTTTCTCTGATGTCCTTCCAGGTCTTGCTGAAAGTGGTGGACCAACACCGGCAGAAACAGTACGTCACTCCTCGAGTCCTGCAGCAGTGCCTGAACTACCTCAACCAGGGCCTATCACACTCCCTGACCTGGAAACAGATGAAGCCACACATGCAGGTAGGACATGCAAGGAGCTACAGCTCTGAGTCTTGCTCCAAACCCGGTTAGACCAGACCTGATGGGTTCGGGTCAGGTAGGGTTCTGAACTCCTTAACATCGTCATCTGTCTATTTTGCCTCGTCATGGTTCTTCTTTTGTGATCCCCAACCAAATGAAAAATAATAATAATTAAAAGCTGAATTAAACTCATCCTTTTATGTACATAAGAACCAAACCTTATCAGACCCTCTATTTTCATAATTTGTCCACGGTTGCTGGAAGGGGATGTGAAGGTTCCTCCATCAGGGGCGTTTTGTTCCTTTCATTGTCGCTGATCGTTGTTTTAAAGCCACTGTGATCCTCTTCCTGAGGTTAAGAGGACCTTCATCTCTTACAGGCCATGTGCCAAGAGGTCATCTTCCCTCTCATGTGTTACAAAGACGAGGATGAGAAGCTCTGGCAGGAGGACCCGTATGAGTACATCCGCATGAAGTTCAGTGAGTATTCAAACACTCTGGTTTGACAGTGTACCTGCACCGGACACCTGATTAATCCAGGTCTTTGTAGCCATCTTGTAACCGCCACTGTATTTCGTTTTAATAATCATGTCAGGCAGTCATTAAAAAAAAAGTGTTTTGTTTCTGTCGTAGACCTCTACGACGACCACGCCCTCCCAGCCACCGCTGCTCAGAGCCTCCTCTGCAAAGCTGCCCGCAAAAGGAAGGAGGTGAGGAGCAGCATTTTAGAACAGGTCCAGAGGAACTGAGTACAACTGCACAACTACAGTACTTAGACTCAGTTTGTAGGCACTGAGTCTAAGTTGGTACTTTTACTCCACTACTTTTGTCTGATGGCTTTGGCTGCTGAAGGCTTTATGCTTTTAGATACAAAACAAAGATTTAACCTTTTTTAACCTCAATGCTTTTTATATCAATTCGTCTTTACTTTTAATGTTTATCTTGCTGTTTTTTTTGTTTGTTTAATTTTTTTGTTTAATCTGGCACCAGACTCCAAACTTGGCACCTACCGCTCGCCAGATACGAGTAGAAATGTATGTTGGCGAATAAAATAAACAACGTCCGTTGCCATTTACAGGCTGCTCAAAGAGGCCTGTACAGACTTTCATTACTACAACACATAAGTGCGTTCTTTTCTGTGTATAATCTTTGTGATCATGGTGTGAGCACCATGGCAAATTCCTTGTATGTGTAACATACTTGGTAATAAAGTTTTCTGATTCTGATTCTTCTCTCTGCAGGTTCTTCCTCAGGTGATGGAGTTCTGCCACCAGATACTGATGAACCCCTCTACTGACCCCCGCAAGAAGGACGGAGCACTACACTGCATCGGAACTCTTGCCGAGCTTTTACTGAAGGTACGCACACAACCACTGACCACACTTTTAATTTTTTGTCCTCATGTAGAAAAGATCAAATTGAACCTTCTAAAGACTGAGCCCTGTGTGTGTGTGTCTGGTTCTACAGAAGCGGGTGTACAGGGAGCAGATGGAGCTGATGCTGCAAAACTATGTCTTCCCTTTGCTCAACTCTCCTATGGGTTACCTGCGAGCCAGAGTGAGTGACCCCTCCATCCATCCTTCACAGGGTTATATTTAAAAAAAAAAAAAACCTTAAGCCTAGATAGTGGCTTTTTAAGATCTAGTTGTAGAATTAGATGGAGTTAGTTCCACATTAAATCATGAGACATGAGAAAAATGGACCTCTGGATAAGAAGCTAGCCATCTCCAGCACTTCAGTTCTTTCATGTTCCTTCCTTGTTTACAGTTCAATTGACATTTCAATCAGGAAATTAACATGAAGTCCTTAAACTTTTTGTTAAATAAAGATTTCGGTGTCAGTTAAAGAGATGTGTAGGCATAGAGCCCTACGAATATCAGTCAGTCTGAGAACTGGGTGGTTGAAATGTTCTTCAGCTAAGATGATTATTGGAGGATGTGAAAGCCTGCGCACAGAACCCATTAAAATCATTGGATAATAGGAGAGAGGTGGAGCCTCAGTGTGATGATGAGATAAAGCAGGGTGACAGTTCAGCAACAATCTCCCTGGACTAAAAGCTTCATTTCAGCTGCTTTTGCCTCTTACACCTCAGCTGACGCTTCTACTTCTTTCATTGCTCAGACGTTGTAACCTCATATTCTTTAGCTGACAGTTCAGTTACTTTTGGCACTTATAAAACGCATAGTGCAACTGCAAACAAGGCAGAAATTGGAGATTCAAATTTCAACTGCTCTTACAGGACAACTGACACTTCAACTCCTTTCAGTGCTTACGCTTAAACTGACATTTCAAACCCTTTCAGTGCCGTCACTTCAACAGTTTCAGCTTTGATGTGACGTTTAGTGAAGATAGAGATGTCAAACATGGAAGACAGGAAGAGGTTTGACATACAGCAGAAGTCCCCCCTTACCAGGAACTGAACTCTGGATCTTGTAGCCATGTGCTATGTGCTCTTGTTTTCGAATAAAGACATTTAGTTTGACAGTAATGAAGTGAGACATGAGGATATCGGACCTCTAGATGGGGTTCTTAAATGCTGTCCCTTTGGCTCTCCTCTCTACAGTCCTGTTGGGTTCTCCATTCAGTCAGTGTGAGTCAGTGTTTCAAGTCGCCTTCAGCACCTGGTGCAGCAGCAGTGCTGGACACACATGGTGGTGGTGGTGGTGGTGGTGTCAGAGATTTCAGGAACACTGTGGGTGCACATTGAGGATGGGGCGTGTCTGGGTTCTGTGTTAAATCTGCTGTTCTTCTCTGCTGCGCTTCGGCAGTCGTGCTGGGTGCTCCACTGCTTCAGCCCGCTGCGTTTCCACGACGAGCTGATCCTGAGGAACGCCGTCGAGCTGGTCAAGCAGGACCTGATCGACGACAAGGAGATGCCCGTCAAGGTGGAGGCTGCTATCGCTCTGCAGACGCTGGTCAGCAACCAGGAACAAGGTCTGTGGATGAGTACGGACTTTATTGCTGTGTCCTGATGCGGCTGTGGGCTTCTTATATATATGTGTATATAAATATGTGTGTTCTTGTTTGTGTAGCCAAGCTGTACATCCGGCCGTACATCCGGCCGGTCATGCAGGAGCTGCTGCATGTGGTGAAAGAGACAGAGAACGATGACTTGACCAACGTCATTCAGAAGATGATCTGCGAGTACAACCAGGAAGTGGCCGCCATCGCTGTGGACATGACGCAGAACCTGGTAGGAACACACAACACACAATCTCTTTATGTATCTGTATGTATCTCTGTGTCTTTATGTCTTTGTTGTTCTGATGAATACGTAACCTGTGTGAGTGTGTGTGTGTGTGTGTGTGTTGGCAGGCGGAGATCTTCACCAGAGTCCTTCAGAGTGAGGAGTATGAGGAGAATGAGGACAAGACCGTCATGGCTCTTGGCATCCTTAGCACCATCGACACCATCCTCACTGTCATGGAGGACCACAAGGAGGTCTCTCTCACACACACACACACACACATAGAACTCACAGAAAATAACAAACGTTTACTTCCTGATTCCACAGTATATGTAATGTGACATCCGATCCTTTATTTCCTTTCACCTGTCAGATCACCATGCAGCTGGAAGGCATCTGTTTGCAGGTGATCGGCCTGGTCTTGCAGAAGCCCATCATAGGTATGGCAGGTGTGTGTGCGCGGGCCTTTCAGCATTTTTTTTAATACGAACACACTCACTCACACACGCTCTCACTCAGCTTCCCCCTCAGTCTCGCCGTTTTGCCAAGAAGCTGCTGCTTCTTTCATCACAGGTTTGCCTCATGAGCTCGCTTCCTTCGATGAGCTGCCACTGTGCAGTGCTCATGGAAGAATTTATTCCTCTTCAGAGGAAAGGAACCTGTCCTTTAAGGTCAGGGCGGAGTTTAAGGTCAGGGTAAAGGTTGGGGTTTTGCAAGGAGTGGATATGGTTAAGGTAAGGGTTCTTTCTAGGGAATGAATACAAGTACATGTTTGGACCCTTTAAGTGATGAAAATACAGGTGCATGTGTGTGTGAGTCTTTGTGAGAACCACTTTGAGTTTTATACTTGAGTGAGGACATTTTTGCCATTTCTCACTTTCTGAAATACAGGGCTGTTTGAGAGTTGTGTATGTAAATGTGTGTGATTTTTTACACGCATGAGCTTATTTACACCCACAGTGTGTGAGTGCATGTGTGTGAATGTATATGAAAAGTGCAGGTGCTAGTGTGTGTGTGTGTACCTCTGTGTTTGTAAGCCTGGTAATTGGAGCGGTTTTCGGTGCAATCAGAGGCAGAGAAAGCAGCAGGAGGGGGTCGTAATAAACAAAATGAAACATGAGAAGAGAGGTCAAGCTCATTTCTCTTCAGGAAAAACAGCTGTTTTTGCTTTACCCTTTACTGCATGTGTACACGAGGAGGGGTGTAGCCTGGGGGTGGCGGTGGCGAGGAGCTGAACACATCAGTTCTCATAATCACACTGTGAAAACCTTTCTCAGGGACATTGCAGCTTCTCTACAGCTGCTACCAGCTTTATATACTATTTGAGCGATTTGCAGGGTAGAGACACATCTGGCAATGAGGGATCACATGTTCAAACAGCAGATGGCAGTATTCTGTAATCTCAGAATACAAAACTACAGCTGAAGATGGAAGGTGACTCATTAGTCACCTGCATCTCTATGTCAAAGGATAATTCAAACTTATTTTTGGTTTTTGTTGCTATCAGTTATGATGGCATTGAACTGACTGCGTTGATATGGCAGCGATCTGGGGACACGGTGGCTTTACCACAGTGTATGTCCCAGGACAAGGAAAGCGATTCGATGGACGGGCGTCCATTGATTTTATATCAGATCATGTGTTAATACCAGGTGTAAATTGGGGACCTAACATCTGGTAGAATTCTGACCACAGTATTCAGACCACCTCCAGATGTCCCGCATGGATTTACATCTACAGTAACGTGTGTTTTCTCATATCCCTATGTCCACATTGGATCACATGACATCATGTGTAAATGACAAAGGGAGAGGGAGAGAACAATAATAGCAGCAGTGGGTGTTGAAGCAGGATCATGTGGGCTGTCGGTGGATTCTGCAGCTCCTGAGGCAGAAATATCTGGAGGAAGGGACAGAAAAAGAGAAGAGAGAGAGAGATGAGAAAGAACAAAACTACGGGAAAGGAACAGAAGTCGAGATAGTAACATGTGAGGGGAGGAGAGAGGAGCTTGCTGCATCATGGGAAGTCCCCCAGCAATCTGAGCCTATAGCAGCTTAACAAGGGGATGGTTCAAGGCAAAGCCTGAGCCAGAACTAACTATGAGCTTTATCAAAGAGGAAGGTTTTCAGCCTCCTCTTAAACATGGAGAGGGTGTCTTGCAATGTTACATAGGTGAAGAAAGGTAGTCCTTGACGTTTGTTTTATGTGGTAGTTAAAGGACATATCCACAATTTGCAGGTGACGGGGGCTGGGGTGGCAGCAAAAGTAATTTGTTCATTGAGGCGATTTTTGAACAAAAGTATATGAAAACAAATTAAGATAAAATCATAGTTGGTGCAATATTCATACTACTTGAAGACTTTGTAGGAAATCTATCTCCTGTGTATCTTCATAGACACATCATAACACAGCTGGCCTTAATGTTTATTACACAGCAGCTGATCATAATACACAGTTATTCATTTAATGTGAAATAAAAACCAGTGAAAGGGTTGTCATCACATCTGGCTTCAGCTCACTGCTTCACCACCTCATCCCACTAGGTGAAGTCATGGAGAACATGTTGAGAATAGGTGTGTGTCTGTGTGTGTGAGAGAGAGATGTGTGTTAACAATCCTCTGTCGTCCTCTCTTCAGAATTCTACGAGGAGATCCTGTCGCTGGCGTTCGGCCTCACCTGCCAGACCATCTCGCCCCAGATGTGGCAGCTGCTGGGCGTCCTGTACGATGTCTTCCAGCACGACTGCTTCGACTACTTCACAGGTATTTTCTCTCGCAACCGTCTCCCAAATATTACAGAGGATGGTCCAAAAACGAGAAAATATCCAGCGAGCAGCAGTTCTCTGGGAGAAAATACTTTGTTGATGCCAGAGGTCAGAGGAGAATGGCCAGATTGCTTCTTGCTGATAGGAAGGCAACATCAACTCAAATAACCACTCGCTACAACCAAGGAATGAAGAAGAGCATCTCTGAACCATGAAGCAGATGAGCTATAGAAGTAGAAGACCACGTCAGGTGGTCTTCTACTTCACTGTAGTGGGTTCACTGTACTCAAAGGCCTCAACAATCACCAGATCAATCCAGTAGATCATCTTTGGGATGTGGTGGAACAGGAGATTTCATTTCATGGATATGCAGCCGATGCCTGAGGCTTGAAGAATTAAGGCAGTTCTGAAGGTAAAAGGGGGGTCCAACCCGTTACTAGCAAGGCTGACCTAATAAAGTGACCAGTGAGTCTAAGTGCTGTATAATAAACAAGTTCTATTTATTAAAGCTGTATTCAGGGACTTTTGTGTTTATCCTCAGGCTAATTTTGTCAAAGCATTGAGCTCCATGTATCTTTAATAGCTTTAGCTGTTGCTACACAGCTCCTTGTTTCTGCAGAAATCTGACAGCAATGATCTTAATAGCAGCAATGCTAATTTCTTTAGTTTCCAGCTGCTTTGACATATGTTGACATATCGGGCTATGAAGTCTCCAGACGGGATGGGTGAAGTTGATGTGGTTGAGAAACATCCAGTAGACACAAGAGTTTGTGGGCTGGACAGAGGATCTGGGTGGGAGCAGAGGGGACAGACAGAGATAGGACAGGCCTGGAAGACGGTGCTTGAGAATTTCAGCAAGAGACTGCTCCGTCACAGTGTTTTTTAGTATGAGTAGGAGATTTCCACAACATCAGGACCAGTGGACTTCATTTGGTCTACGGAGTCCCAGAAGGGACATGCAGAAAAATATTTATATATTTTTAAATTTTATTTATATATTTATTTTTATTTTTATTTATATTTGGATACATGATCCTCCAGGAAGCAACGATAATACTCCTCCAAATCCTTCACAATAAAAGCATCATCTGTTCAAAGTTTGAGTTGATTTGATCTTAAATGACATAACTCCCTTTATGCTTGTAACAGTCCACACACACACACACACACACCAAGGACACACACTTAACACACTTTTCATCTCACACTGATAAAGGAAGAAAATATGTTTCCCAAAATATTCGAACTATTCCTTTAAATGATTTTTAGTATTATTGTTGGAAGAGGCTGTTACAGCAACTTTGACATATTCCTGGCTGTTCTCTCCACCAGCTGAGAAAGATGTCTGCCTCTATAGCTGCTAAATTCTCCTTTGTGTTCACCTGCTAGTTGTTACGTTTGTTAGTTGGTGGTGGACAGTGTTATTGATATATCAACGCTTAAAAATGGTGGCAATGTTAATGACAGGCTGTGTTTGCGTTACAGATATGATGCCTCTTCTGCACAACTACGTCACCGTGGACACAGACATGCTCCTGTCCAACCCGAAGCACTTAGAGGTCATCTACAGCATGTGCAAAAAGGTCAGGCTGTGAACGTCTCAGCCTCCCGCTCACACTTTACGTAGAATCTGAACAAAGATCCAGTTCCTCCAGCCCTGACCAGTCTGACCTTTAACCCGTTGTAGGTTCTGACCGTAGATGCGGGCGAGGACGCGGAGTGCCACGCCGCCAAGCTGCTGGAGGTCATCATCCTGCAGTGCAGAGGCCGAGGCATCGACCAGGTAAAGAAACAACCACCAGTGAGCCACATTCAGTTTGATCACATCTGTCATACAAACCAATCCAGCAATCTGATTCATCTGTGTGTTTCCCTGCTGCAGTGCATCCCTCTGTTTGTGGAGGCGGTGCTGGAGCGTCTGATGAGGGGGGTCAAGTCCAGCGAGCTGAGAACCATGTGCCTGCAGGTCGCCATCGCTGCCTTGTACTACAACCCGCCCCTGCTCATTCACACCCTGGACAACATGCACTTCCCGCACAATCCGCAGCCCATCACGGCCCACTTCATCAACCAGTGGATGAATGACACCGAGTTCTTCCTGGGGTGAGGAGCAGGCTCCTTCATAGTTATTATTATTAGTGCTGCAAGTATTGATTAGATTCCTATAGGTGCCTTGAAGTGAAGCAGTCAAAGTTGAGTGTTGTGAGCGTCTTTGATGTCAGTGTCTCTTCCTCAGGCTCCACGACCGTAAGATGTGTATCATCGGCCTGAGCGTTCTGATGGAGCTGCCCAGCCGGCCGGCGGTGCTGGAGGGAGTGGCGGCTCAGATCGTCCCCTCCATCCTGCTCCTTTTCCTGGGCCTCAAACACCTCTACGCCTCCCGCCTCATCAACAAACCGGACCTGCTGGCCCGCGCGGGGCCTCAGGACGAGGACCAGAACGGTGAGAAAAGATCCGGAAGAAGGAAAAGATGGAGGAATAGTGTGGAAGAAATTAGTGGCGAGTGTAGGACAGAGGTGGGAAAAAAAGCAGAATGAATGAGAACAGAAAGAAAGCAGAGAGGAGGATAGAAATTCGCTTAGTGACGATAATGAAATGAGATCCTCCATTTTTTGCCAACGTCGGATCCTCCACTGCTCGAATCTTGATTCTGCCCCAACCTCAAATTAAGCGGCAGCACATTTCCTCTCTCACCCCCACAGGCTCCGCTTTCCTTCAATCAAGCGTAAAGGAATTAGATTCCTAAACCTTGTCTACTGCTTGTGGAGCAGACTGATAAATTAACTCAATCCTATGGTGGCGGCTAAGGGTTTCTCCTGCGGCCTGGTATTTAAAATGCATTGATTTCACCACATTAAATGGTTGAGAATGGTGTGTTCTTAATAGAAAAGCTTCCATTTTCTTCCAGTCAAAGCTGAACGTGTTCTGGTTTAAAATACGCTTTGAGTCGTGAGGGAAAAATCTAAAAGGACAATTTTACCCCCATTTATGTTAGTGAGGGTATAATGGCTTCTAGATGCTGGTTGCAAAAAGCTGTAATTCCATTGTATTCCATTACAGTAATTGTTAAATTTCCACTAAATACAAAGTGATTTTCTTCTACTTTGTATCGTGTGTCTTGGCCATAATTTTGCGAATGAAAGAACTTTTTGTAAATCGATTGTTTCACCTGCTCATGAGGTGGCATCATTAGCAAAATCACTGCCCCCCCACCCCACCATATAAGGCAACCTGTTCACTCCATGAATGGATTATAATGGAGGACGACTCTGGGCTGTGACCTGCATAAAGACCCTGAGGCAGCGTCAGAGCAAACAGTTATTTAACTATAGGTTTTCATGCTGAAATGTGCTAATACAAATGTTGTTGAACCTCACAGTAAACTGGCCATAGTCATGATCATAGAGGTAATGTGCACTAAGTTTATTTTAGTTATTTATTTTTCTTGTAAGTTGATTTTTGCCGCATATTCTAATTTCAAATTCATCAGTTCTGTTGAAATTTCCAGGGTTTGTCCCACCTTAGCTAGCTTAGCTAACTAGCTCCAGGTGCTGCCAAGAGGGTGCCAAACAGTACACTGAGCTTCAAAACTTCAAAAGTCTGTTATTAACTAGAAGAGGTATATACAAGTGACAGTGGTTATGATAGATTCCTCTGACCGTTGTCAATATTAGACAACAGTTTCAGGCACAAGAATTTCAAGTTGCATTACTAGTTTGATTGCAGTGAGTTATCAAGGTAGCTAGCTGCCTAGCTTAGCTATTAGTAAAGTACCTGCTAGCTACATAGATTTCAGAGACTGGGGAGGGCCCTATGTAAAAAAGATTAAAATGGCCAAAGGGGATTGACATCAAAGGTTTTAACCTTGATGTGTGTTATTTTCTGTGATGGCAGAGGAGATACCCAGTGACGAAGATGAGGTGAACGAGAACCGGAACGCCATGCAGCAACAGTCCAGTGCACCGACGGGCCAGGGGGGCGAGGATGATGATGATGATGAAGATGACTACTGGGACGATGACGACGGCTTCGAGGGAACACCCCTGGAGGAGTACAGCACGCCTCTGGACTACGACAACGGAGAGGACGAGTATCAGTTCTTCACCTCTGCCCTGCTCAGTAAGTCGTCAGTCAACAAACAAGTCCAGCAAAATGCTCTCACGGGGGGGGGGGCAAAGAGCACAAACCTCTTAAATGTTCCTAAATAAACCTCAGTTTTACATAAATCACTTCAAACTCTTGCCACTCATGCTGCTTTAAGGGCAACACAAAAACCAGCCTCCTGGATTAGCTATTGAAGCTAACTGCAAAGGGGTCCACATTCGGGACATCTTGCTGGAGCTAACCAAGCTAGCTACCTGTTCATCTGTGGTTGCCTTCGAGAATTAGTGGAGAACTGAAGAAAAAACTGAAAAAAATGTCTTGATGTACACAGTTTTACCGGAAGTTGTTTCCCAAATCTCTACAACAGGATTGATCTCTATAAAAGTGAATTCCAACACAAAAACAAAGCAGTCTAGGCACTCCGTACACCAAATACACAGGCAATATAAAGGCATGTGTGTATGTGTATATATATATAACACACACACACACAGAGGGGTTGGGGGGCTGACTTTTAGCAAAGACATGGGGTACACCCTGAACAGGTCTCCAGTCTATCACTGGGCTGACATATAGAGTAAAACAACCATTCACATTCACACCTATGGACAGTTTAGAGTCACCGGTCAGCCTTTTCTGCATGTCTGTATACTATGGAAGGAAGCCAGAGAACCCAGATGGAACCCACGCTAGCCTGGGGACAACAACAACAACTCAACACAGACAAAAAAAAGCCCTGGCAAGTGGATTTGAACCCAGAACTTTCTTGCTCTGAGGCAACAGTTCCCTTATAAAAGAAAACTTCTGTTAACTGACAAACATAATCGTGAGAAAAACACTTTTCACATTATAACCTGTCTCTTTGTCCCTGTGTGTGTCTGTGTCTGTGTGTTAGGGGTCCAGAACACTGACGCAGCCTGGTACCAGACACTGACAGCTCCTCTCAGTGATGACCAGAAGAAGCAGCTGCAGGAGATTTACAGCATCTCACAGCAGAGGAGGAGCACTGCCGCCAAGGGCCAGTGGTGAGAGAAAAAACACCTAGGAGAGAGGAGCTGGGTGGGAGCAGAGACAGACAGAGATGAAGACACACAGAAGAATCTCAGGGAGAGGTGTCTCTGAATCAGAGCCGTGGACTGAGGGGCTGCTCTGTCACAGTTTTCTTAGTATGAAGCAGAGATTTCCACAACATCAGGACCAGACAGCTTCATTCAGTCTACGGAGACCCAGAGGGGACATGCAGGAAAATATTTTAGATAGTGGGAAGAAAAAAAACGACTTCATAAATATTATATATATTATGCCCCGGGAAGCAACAACAAGACTCCTCCAGATCCTTCAGAATAAAAGCATCATCTCTACAAATGTCAAGTTGATTTTATCTTATAGCTCAAAATGACAAAATTTGATGATTTGACTTCAGAACATACAACTTCCTTTATGCTTAGACCATCAGTTTGGACAAGGAAAAGCTCCACACACAAAGGACACACACACGTTTGTGTACAGATTATATAGATACACAGACATGAGAATGGTATTGATTTTTTGAGATCTCACTTTTTTTTGCTCCCTCTTGTCTAAAGTCTTTTGCCCCTTCTGGAGCTCTGTAGAACACATATAGACCCAGTCCACATGTATACAAGTCTTTATTAAAATGGGTATTGTTTTTCTGTTGTTTTAAAAAAAAAAATCTAGTCCACACAGGTATTGTTTAAAAATACAAAAAAAAAAAAAAAAAAGAAACGAGAAAACCGCAGTAACATACCAAAACCAACAGGTGGCAATATAGCCGTAACCATAAAGCCATGTTAGTCAGTCAGAGGCCTGGAAAGAAAAGGGTATTAAGGGTTTTGATAGCCTAACAACAATGGTGCTTTTCTTCTGTCTACACATCAACACTGAAAAGTTGATGTGTTGAAGTTTCTGAACCTGTTCACCCTGGAGGGGGTTTTTGCGAAATGTCGGTTTGCAGGGACCTAAATTGCAGTTTGAACGTAGGGCCAAAATCACTAAAAAACTAAACAGTCTAAACTGAATTTCATTGTGTTTTCAGAGCGATGGGGAGACCCATGAACTACAGGGTCAGAGGAGGAGAAGAAGAAGAAGAGAAGAAGAGAGCAGCTGGTCTGAGCTGACCTGAAGAGAATTTCAGTCTTTTCTGAAATGATCTCAGTCCAGATCAGACCACATCTTAATGGATCCCACAAAAACCAGGTCCCAGGGTGTCGTCAGAACTGGATGGAGTAGCAGGGGCTGGATTGGCATTATATCAGTTTGTTTGGGACCTAGTGCACTGTATAGAACCACAGCCCCTACTGGAATATTCCTATCACCAGGACAGGACTGCTGGCTTGTGTGTGTGTGTGTGTGTGTGTGTGTGTGTGTGCGTGTGTGTGTGGGGGGACTCCAGAGAAAGGTCTGCATTATAAGTATAAATGTCCTTGACCAGCAAAATTCATTTAAGTTCTCGTACAGTGCAGTCCTTTGGTCTACGCAATTGTGTGTGTGTGTGTGTGTGTGAGTGAGTGAGAGAGAGCGAAACTGTAAAAAATAAAAAAACACATCAAAGTGTGTGTGTTTGTACGTACTGTAAGCGCTTGTTTTCATCTCTCTATAGCTGAACACTTTCTATCATCTCATGAAGCGAGAGAAGAAGAGCTGGACGTCTGTCAGGGTTCCTCAGACGCAGACCGAGTTGGAGATGGACAGAGGTTAGGAGACAAAGACTTGTGGACACTGAGGTGGATCTTGGGAGATTCTATTTTTGTTTTTTTTGTCTTTCTGTTTGGGGTTTTTGTTTTTGTAACGGTTTTCAGAACTAATTTAAGAAAATCATAAAAGCTCATGTAACATTTCACCCCCCCCAAGTTGTTCTCGTTCATTCAGTCCAAAGCTTCACAGCTGCCTAGATTTTACAAAACGTCTGAATTGTTTTAGCTGTTATTCTCCATTGAGCTTTGTGAAAAGTGGGTAACATTTATATTTGTACAAGATTTCATGATAGAACATCTGATATTTGTTGAGATATTTCAACAATACCTACGATATTGTCACAGCTGGAGCTGCATGGCTAGCATCTAAAGGCATAGGACACTTGCGCTGTGCCATCTTAGCTACATTGCTAATGTTGCTAGTAGTAGATCTTCAAACTGTGTTTTTGTGACAAGCCTGATATTAGGCTTCTCCTGTTATTGTACAGTTGTGGAAATTCTTTTTTCGTCCAACTTTCTGTTCATTCTGTGGTCAACAGCAATTGGCTGCACCCACAAAGTTCAGGTCAAAGTTCAACTAATTTGAATAACAAGCATCACCTAAATTTGCAGCAGATCAGGCGGTTCTTGTGATTTCTTGAGTTTCCATCACAAGGTAATGCAGGTGTAGTTTTTGTATCAACCTGCCGTTGAACGTCCGTTACCACGGAGCAATAATGTCACTGACCACCGACCAAAAATTGAATCAAGTTAAATGTGGCGGAAACCAGCATCTGCATTGTTGTAGCGCTTCTTTTCCTCATGTGGGCCTGTTAATGAGTTTCTTTACTGGTGTGTTTGCATTCACTCTCACTCTGTGGCTCTTTTGTCATGAAGCACTGTGGGACATTCACTCTGCACTAGAGGAATCATTAGTTTGCTGTGTCTGCCTCCCCATCTCTATCGCTCTGTCTCTGCAAAGCTTTGTAATCATTTGTTCTGCATGCCAATGACAGTGGCTGGTGGTATATATATATATATATATATATATTTTTTTTTTTCCAAAATATCTAGGCCAGGCGAGGATGCCGCTGCAGTGGTAACGAGCATTCCCGCGCCAGGAGTAGCGGATGTTAAAAAGAAAAGAGTTGCAAAAGGTTGAATTGATTTGCGGCCCTGCTTCCAGCCTCTCGACATGCTGGTCTGAGTGAAACATGGTTTTTGTGAAAAGTTGGATTCCTCCTCTGCTGCATTCAGCTGAGAACTTAGCTGAGATTTTAATAGAGCAGTGGACCTCAGTTACACTTGCAACAAAAAAAGAAGAACATGGAAAAAATGGCTAACAACTCAGTGTAGTTGCTGTTGAAGTACAACCAGCAAAAATAAGTGCTTCATACACTCTCCAAGCATTTTATGAGAAACACTTAGGCACCTGTTTATTCATTCAATCAATCACTTATCCTAGTAACCAATCGAGTGGCAGCAGTGTAAAGTAAGATGTTTTACAAGCCCAGGTAATCGGGATAATATTAAATCCTTTCCACATCATACATTGGCTGGGAATCGAACCCAGGTCAACTGCTTGGGAAGCAGCTATGCTAACCACTATACCACCAATGTCTTGGCAAAAGGTTTGCAATGTTGGCAGACGTGGCAAACACAAGGTTGCCACTCAGATATATGACTGATTAAAGTCATACATCCAAGTGAACCGCCCGGTTAGACTCAATCTCTTAAGGTCGTGGGTTTGAGCTGCACTCCAGGTGGCACCGCCTCCTATGGGCTCACCACCCGTGGGAGGTGCCGTTGGACATTGGTGTATTGTGGACTGGGCGGCAGTCGCCCCCCGGGACCTGGGCCTGGAACGAGATGAGTTTTCCAAATTTTTCAAGGTATGAATGAGTAAAGTTTGAGGAGCCCATACTTGACAGAATTTTGAACCTGTGCGGGGAAACCCCAGTGGATTTCTAGTTCATCGCCTTAACTACTCAGCAGTACCTGCTTTTCTGGGGGAATGGACTTCCAGCTTTATTAAGTGGATTGCTTTATATAACAATAGGTTTAAAATAAAACAGCAGTTGTTAACTAAATAACTTGCACCTTTGACTAAAAAGCCAGAATCCCCAAACTTTACTCATCAGGTGCTGTTTACAAACATAATAACAGGAGCAGGATGTTGTGAGGCACACCATGGGTCAACCATTTCCTGGTTATGCATTGGCCGGGAATCGAACCCGGGTCAACTGCTTGGGAAGCAGCTATGCTAACCACTATACCACCAATGCCTTGAGAAAGGATTTGTAATGTCAGCAGATGTGGCAAACACAAGGTTTATTCAATCAGTCATTCATCCGACTGCTTGGTACAACGGCCGTTTAAGTTAACCGTCAAAGCAGTGTCTCTTGGCCTTCAGGTGTAGGTGGACTTCGGAATCCTGACCTGAGGAGCTGGCCCTCCTGTGTTGTGCCATGTGCTTGTGAAGTGGTTTTGTTTCTCCAATGTACAGATCTGTGGCTGTTTTATACGCTCCCTGATAGTCTTCTGGAAAGGATTTGACACTCTCTCCGCCAAGGCCAAGGCCCAGCAAGGGAAATGTTGAGGTGATACAAGCTGGCTGTTTACAAGAAGGTGCAAGTCACTTAGTTAAAAAGCCATTTTTTTTGATCAGCAGAACTTGCCATAACTTCTTAACTTCTGAGGAGCCAGATTCCTACTTTCCATCACTGAAGTGTTCCATTTTTTCAAGATGTGAACAAGTAAGGTTTGAGGTGTATAAAAATAATAACAAAACAACAAGGAGTGAAGGATTGTAGCAAAGTCAACTGCTTGGGAAAATCTTTCTCCCGTTATGCATTGGCCCGGAATCGGACCCGGGTCAGCTGCTTGGGAAACAGCTATGCTAACCACTATACCACCAATGCCTCAAAACAGGAGCAAACCTTTTTTAAATGTTTTATTTGTTCAAAATGTCTTTTAATATAGGAGCAACATCAGATTCTTTGTCATATTTGTGAAATAACCTGGTAATACAAGGTTGGGAGGAGGGAAGGGAGGGGAGTGGGAGAAGCACAGGAGGCATAACAAGCCTTAGCCCTGACAGCTGAAAATATGTTTTGTTGTTGTTTATGCCGTGTGGCGGCTCCCCGAGGCGGAAAGCTGTCTCCGCTGAGAGTTTGTGTATCTGTCAGAGGCAGCGACCCACATGCGTGGGTTTGGATGGCTAAAGGCACACAGGTGGAGAAGAAGGCCAACATTTACAGACAGTTTCTTTTTAATAATCCTCCAGGGAATCAACATACAAGATGTGTGACATATTATGACAGCGCTGCAGAATTCTCTGACGTCCTCAAACCATGGCACAGGAAATTCGTTTTCCAGCTGTGCTCCACCGGCAGGCCTTTTGATTTAACACCTGATGCTCATGAATGCAACTCCTCTAGTTATTTTCCCAGTTCCAGTTATATTCTACAAACCCAGCCTCATGTCATGGTAGCTGCTATGATGCATTTCCCCAAGACATACAGATCATTAGATGAACACTTTTGAAGTCCATGTGTCTTCCTTCAACCTGTGGGACAAATCCTACAGTGCTGCAGTGCTCTGCAGTTCTCTGCAGTGTACTGTAGTGCTGTGTAGTGATCTGTGGTGGTCTATAGTAGGCTGTAGTGATCTATAGTGCACTATGGTGCTCTGTAATCTATAGTAGTGGTCTGTAATGTACCTTCAAATGTTCAATGTTTTTAGCTCTCTCTCTCTCTCTCTCTCTCTCTCTCTCACTCTCTCTCTTTCTCTCCTTCCAGTCTCCTTTGGCATTGAGCTTCAGTACAGTATTGGTTTTGGAATTTTGCAATCCAACTTGGGAATTTTGCGTTATGATTTTGAAAGTCCCACTGCCATTTCTTTCAACTTCACTACCTAGGATGCTGAGTAAACAACGTAGATATTTTATAAAGACAAATATGTCTAGTGTCTGAACGTGTGTGTGTGTCTGAAGGACCTGTCATGTCTTTGATGTGTCAACATTCTAGAATCTGATCTCACAGGCTGCAGTTGAAGGTGAAGGCAAAGCCACAGAAAACTGCAGAAGCAACATGATCAGGGAAAGAGTTGGACTGGACCGATTCATGACTCAGACATTTCTTCAGGATTCTTCCTGAGTAAGAGAGGGACAGCTGCTCTGTAAATAGACAAATGGACACAAAAGGAAGGTGAGCACCTGCTGTCAGAATGGACAGGAGGTGCAACAACAGGAATATCCATATCACTTGAGAGGTTTCCACTTGCAGGAGGTGTAATCACACAGTTATGGTGCTTAAGGCAAAGTGTTTGAGTGCATCTGTAATATTCTCTATAACATGTTGTTTATTGTGTACTTGTTTGCAAGCTGCTGTAGTGTTCCTTAGTGGTCTAGAGTGTACTTTCATGGATAAGCTGTACTTATCTGCAGAAAGATATTGTGCAGATAAGCTGTGGTTTTGTTGTTGGAAAGGTGAACATCATTACTTCCTTTCTGATTGTTTATGTTTTAGATGGTGAGATATGCTCTCCAGTCACAGCCAGGGGGACAGCTTATTTTGGATGAATATGAGAAAGCGAAGACACGGATGGATAGTAGACAGAGACAGATGGTAAACCTTCTTGTGGCCGACACGGTCGAAGTTCATGGGTGAGACTTTAATGTTCATATTAGTGCTTTATTTGATACAAAATAAAGTTCTAATAGCAGTAGCACTTGGCGACAGCAGCAAGGAAAACTTGCTTTTAATAGGTAGAACCTGGCTCATGGTGGATGGAAAGAGAAAGAGAGAGAGGGAGAGAAAGAAGGAGGGGAGTGGGACAAGAGGGGAGGAAAAAGAACATAGGACAATGCAAGTTTCATGATGACAGCAAGATTGGAAGTAATAAGAAGACAATAGTAGAATTAGTAATAGGACTAATAGCAATACAAACAATAACATTAGAAGAACTAATGATGGTAAGACTAATAAAAGGATCACTAATAATAATTAATGAGAGTAGTAATGGGGGCAGTAGATCCACAGCAGCAGATCCAGAGTCTATAGCTCAGAGGGCAGATGAACCTGCAGAGAGCGACAGCAGAAGAGAAGAGAGGAGAGAAAGAACAAACCTAGTGGGAAAGGGAAGAAGTTGAGTTAGTAACTTCTTTTAATGGAATATGGCTGAGTGCGGATGAAGACAGAGAGAGGAAATCCATGCATGATGGGAAGTCCCACAGCAGTCTAAACCTATGGCAGCTGTAGTGCTCTGTACTCATCAGTGGAGCTCATGGTGCCCTGGTACCCCACTTGAACCCTGTGCTGCCTGAATGCAGGCTTACTTGTGATACCTATAGTCTTCAAATGTTCAATGGGAGGCAGAGCCTTCAGGTGTCAGACTCCTCTCCTTTGGATCCATCTACCAGTTTGGCTCTGGGAGGCAGACTCTCTCTGTCCACATTTAAGAGTAGGCTGAAAACTTTACTCTTTGATAAAGCTTGTATTTGGGGCACTTCCCATGATTCTTGTTGCTTTTCCCACATTGTTGAGCTTTCTCCTCTCTCTCTCTCTCTCCTTCCAGTCTCCTTTAGCATTAATTGTTCAGCTTCACTAAATATTAGTAATTGTATCTACAACAATGTAGACATTTTATAAAGACAAATATGTCTAGAGTCTGAACGTGTGTATGTGTCTGAAGGACCTGTCATGTCTTTGATATGTCAACATTCTAGAAGGCAAAGCCACAGAAAACTGCAGAAGCAGCATGATCAGAGAACGAGTTGGACTGGACAGATTCAGGATTCTTCCTGAGTAAGAGAAGGACATCTGCTGGTTTCCTCCCACAATCCCCAAAACATGCACATTAGGTTAACTGGCTACTAGGTGGACCCCTAAGTGTGATTGTGCGCGTTGTGTCTTTGTGTGTCAGCCCTGCGATTGGCTGGCGACCAGTCCAGGGTGTATCCTGCCTCTCGCCCGTAGTCAGCTGGGATAGACTCCAGCTCCGTGCGACCCTGACGGATCAAGCAGTATAGAAAATGAATGAATGTTTGTGGTAGTGGTCTGCAGTGTACTGTAGAGTGCACTGTTGCAGTGTTGTAGTGCACTGTGGTAGTTTATAGTGTATTGTAGTGTTGTGCAGCACACAATAGCTCTCTGGTGTGGTCTATGACATGTTCCTGTCCAATGTAGTGCTCTTTAGTTCACTGTGGTGTATTATAGTGCAGTTTCATGTACAGTAGTGCACTCTAGAAATTGCACTAAAGCTAACTACTGGGCACTGCAACATGCTATAGATCACTACAGGTTCTGCCTCCCATTGAACATTTAAAGACTCTAGGAATCACACGCATTCAGGGAGCGCCAGGTTCAAGTGGGGTAACAGGGCACCATGAGCTCCACTGATCAGTACAGAGCACTACAGCACATGGCAGTATATTACAGACCACCACAGTGCACTACAGATAACTGGGGTTTACTAGAGTGCAAGACAGTGCACGGCAGATCACTACAGTACACCCAAAAAACGCTATAATACTCTATAGTGCACTACAACTTGTCATAGACAAGTAAAGTACCCTCCAGAGCAAAATAGCGAACTACAGTACATTACAGACCACTATACCGTTCTACAGATAACTAGAGAGCACTACAGATCACTTCAAAGCACTGCAGAACTCTGTGCAGCATTATAATACACTGTAGCACATAATAGCACTATAGCATTTTGTAGTTCACCCTAGTGCATTCTAGTAATCTGTAGTGCACTGTTGTGGTCTGAAATATACTGTAGTGGTCTACAACATGTTGAGGTGCGATGTTGTGTATTACAGTGCAGTTCAGTGTACTGTAGTGACCTGTAGCGCACTGTGGTGGTCTGTAATGTGTTACAGTTTGGTGCTGTGCTCTGGAGTGTACGGTACTGGTCTAAAAAGCATGTTGTAGTGCACTGCAGTGCTCTATAGTCATCCTTAGTGTAGGGTAGTGCACTCTACTAATCTTCAGTGCACTATGGTTGTGTAATACACTGTAGTGTATTATAGTTCTTTTCAGTGTACCATAGTGCGCTTTAGCTATCTTTAGTGCACTACAGATCACTCCAGAGCACTAATGTACATGAAACCACACTATAATACACCACAGCACAGTACAGTGCACTGCAACATGCTACAGACCTCTACAGTACACTCCAGACCACTACCACAAACATGATCAGCATAAATAAACATGATGTGGAAAATATTAAACATGCACTCAAACACATGCAAGTGATATGGACATTGCTGTTGTTAACTCCTGTCCAGGTGCTCACCTTTCTTTTGTGTCCATTTGTCTATTTACAGAGCAGAGTCCCTCTCTTACTCAGGAAGAATCCTGAAGAAATGTCTGAGTCATTGATCTGTCCAGTCCAACTCGTTCTCTGATCATGCTGCTTCTGCAGTTTTCTGTGGCTTTGCCTTCACCTTCAACTGCAGCCTGTGACATCAGATTCTAGAATGTTGACATATCAGAGACATGACAGGTCCTTCAGACACACACACTCGTTCAGACTCTAGACATATTTGTCTTTATAAAATATCTACGTTGTTTACTCAGCATCCTAGGTTGTGAAGTTGAAAGAAATGGCAGTGGGACTTCCAAAATCATAATGCAAAATTTCAAAATCACTACTGTAGTGAAGCTGAACAATTAATGCTAAAGGAGACTGGGAGGAGAGAGAGAGAGAGAGAGAGAGAGAGAGAGAGAGAGAGAGAGAGAGAGAGAGAGAGAGAGAGAGAGAGAGAGAGAGAGAGGAGAAAGCTCAACACTGTGGGAAAGACAACAAGACAGAAACATACATAAGTGGGATATGAATGAATACAAATGGAGAAAAAGAGAAGAGAGGAGTTCAGTGCATCATGGGAAATGCCCCGGCAGTATGCGCTTGTAACAGCACAACTGCACTACAGATCACTAGAGTACACTCTACTTCACTTCAGAGCACTGCAGAGCTCTAGAGAGAATTCTAATTCACTGCAGTACATTACAGCACTATAGCATGTTGTAGTGCACTGTTGTGGTCTGAAATGTACTGGAATGTGCTTTAGTGGTCTACAGCATGTTGAAATATGATTTTGTGTCTTACAGTGCTCTTCAGTGTACTGTAGTGGTCTATGACATGTTGTCATAGTATAATGTAGCCCACTTGAACCCAGTGCTCCCTGAATGCGTTCAAATGTTCAATGGGAGGCAGAGCCTTCCGGTGTCAGACTCCTCTCCTTTGGATCCATCTACCAGTTTGGCTCTGGGAGGCAGACTGACCTCACTTTCATCTTTCAGTTTGCTGTATGAGAGAAGGTCGGCTTGGTTTCAGGTGTGCGTGAGCAGCTGCTCCCAGGGAGCCGGAGCCCCTCACACCGCAATGAGCTCGGTTTCAGAGCAGGAGGCCCGAGCGCTCTCGTCGACCAGCTGGCCACCACGCAACAGGAATGGCAAAGAGTCAGTTAGGCCATGGTGAGATGGGGGGGAGGGCGCACACCAGATGTTCAGTGTGTTGTTGCCTGACTCTCTTGCTGTCTGCCCTCAGGGCCCTCTCTCTCACACACATTCTCTGGATCTTTCGCTCTCTCTCTCTCTCTCAAAGCCTGCTCTCTTTTGCTCTGTGAACCTCATAGGATGATCAGAGTTCCGGGGAGACAAATGTAATGGGAATCAAGGAGAGTGATACACTGATTTAAACACAGATTAGAGATGGTGAAGAGTCTTTCTAATCTCCTTATTGAATCTTTTTTTAAGTAGATTGTTTGGTGGGGAACCAAGACATCTGTTAATTTAAAATATATATTTTTTATTTCTCTCAGCGCAGTAACAAAAAAAAAATGTTAATGTTTTGTGTCACTACAGATAAGAGTTAGTATTTAAGGATCTAGCCTTTTTTCTAATCACTTTAAAAACACGATTGTTCATTTTAATTTGGATTTAGGATCCATTCATCGAAATAAGTAGTAGCAGTGGTAGTAGTAGTAGTAGTAGTACTAGTACTGAGTTCTGACTAACTCATACTAAGAAATGACCCTATAAAAACGGATGTATTCCCCAAAAAAAACCCAAAACACTTAAGATATGTTCACCTTATATATGTTGTGTTCAACTGTTCAGCTTCTGAAACTGAAATAATTGGATAACGACGAGATGTGTTCTTACGCTCACTGCTTACCCTATCTTTAGGTGTCACTATCACTTGCGCATGCTCCGCCTGCTGGAATCGTCCGTTAATCATGGCTCTGCGCGCGGAGGAGAAGGACAAGTTCTGTTCCAGCCGGGATGCACCAGGCTGCACCAGGCTGCACCGATGCTCTGCTGCTGCTGCTTTCTGATGGGTGCCCTCCTGCGCATGCGTCCAAAGGCGGGGTTCTCGGTGCTGATGCCGCGTTCAGGTCCTCCACATAAACTCGTGTATCCCTTAACCAATGGCTTAAACTCATCCATGTCTTTTCTCCAATATTCAGAATTAATAATTCTAATATTATAGACAGCTACAGACTACATAAACGCTAAGGAGCCTTTTTCTAATATCACTATGTCATTGCTATTAGCAAACACTGTAGACAACTTTGTGTCTATTGGATGACACCCACAGAAAAAAGAAACAAAAAAAAACCAAAACATATTTGTATTTGGATTCACGTCTTTTATTTTTTATTTTTTTCTAGCTACTGTTCTATGGTAATTGTTACATAGTCATAATCCATCCAGTTTTATTTAAAAACAAAAACAAAAACAAAAGGAAAACCACTGGCTTTTCCATTAGCTGAAGAAGACCATGAAGTGTGGTTGAAAGCTTGAAAAAACGAAGTGGACAGAAGATTCGATTTTTTGTTCTTGTTAATTGACTGTTTTCAAGGTAATTAAGGAACTGTCGCGCTCATTAAACCTGTTTCTTAAAAAAATTAGCTGTGTTAAATAACAAATAGCATACAATTTATTAAGAAGCCTAACTGAAAATAAATATACAAGAAAAAGACTATTTTACATTTGCATAGAGAGATGATACAATGACAAGTAGAACACAGCCTAAGACACCGGTGCTTTTCGAAGTTTTTCTTTAAGTCCGACGGTCCCCGATTGTACCTGAAGGCAGCACAACACATCCACACCGTCCCCGCAGTCCACAGCACACACAGCCGCTACCTGCCAGGCGGAATGGACGTATCCACCAGTGTTCCCAGCTTCACCTTCAGCCCAGCGGAGCCGCGGGAGAAGCCAGGCCCGACATGACAGCACCGGGACGGGAGAAGAAAGCCAGTCAGCAGCCGCGGGTAACCGTCCGGCCGGAGGCGCTCTGGGCAGCGGGTCGCTACGCCGTGCTGGCCGCCCTGTGCGCCCTGTGCTACAGCAACTCTCTCCGCGGGGAGTTGGTGCACGACGATGTGTGGGCTATCGTCAACAACCCGGACGTCCGACCGAGCTCCAGCCTCAGAAACATCTTCAGCAACGACTTCTGGGGCAAAAGGATGGCGGACAATACGAGCCACAAGTCCTACAGACCGCTGTGCATCCTCACCTTCAAGTAAGTTCTCCCTGCTTTCTCAACTCTCGCTTTTTTTTTTCTTTTTTTTTTTTTACACCTCACCTGGAGCCTCCAAAGCAAACACCTTATGCTAATTTTAACCGCACTATTAGCACAAACCCAGGTGCGAATCCAGTCGCTAACCATCGCGTGAAAGCTAAATAAACACGCAATTAAGGCTGACGTCATACAGCTGTTGCAGCCTCACGGTCAACTTCAAACTGAATCAAGCTAAATGTTTCTTAGCATTAGACCTCACTGGACCATGACATCGTCTTCACAGGGGATACGAATGTGCTGTGGTGGCTTTAAACTCGCCACAGACGCGCTGAAAGTCCCTGTTAGAGTATGAAAGCAGTTACAGTGATTCCTCCGTGCTTGCTTTCCACTCTGTGCCTGTTCAAAGTGTCTGTTCTCATAATAAATATTTATATTATGAGTTAGAGCAGGGAGAGTAGCTCGGCTGGCCAACTGCACGCTGAACTTGTCCCAGCACATCCCTCCTTTCCTGCCCCAGAACACTGGTTTGTTGCGAATTCAGGTTTTAAGGATTAAAGGAGTTGAAATGACAAAGAGCCAGAAAAAGAAAT
This sequence comes from Toxotes jaculatrix, assembly GCF_017976425.1. NCBI lineage: Eukaryota > Metazoa > Chordata > Actinopteri > Toxotidae > Toxotes > Toxotes jaculatrix. Next base: position 16,249,981 of record NC_054415.1, on the reverse strand, counting down.
AAAAAACTGCACCAAGAGAAAAAGCTGGATGTGAAACTTGTTGCTCAGCTTTTATTTTTCAGGACTTTCAGTTTCATGGCAGTGGAGTTGTAGAGGTGTATGGCAACGGCGGTTAGGATGTAAGGAGGTGATGTTAAAAGAAACAGTGGTTGAGGCTGTGGTAACCCTAGACCCTGAAACACCCCCCCCCCCCCCCCCTCCTTCCCCCTCCAAGTTTAGAATTAATTTGTGGTAGTGGGTGGTGCAGAGGGGGAGATTATAGATGTCCTCTGAATGCCTCACATGCAGACTATGGGTAGATGCTACAATTTATAGATGTTTCCTAAACACCTTGCATGCAGGCTATCATTAGGTGCTATCTAGGCACAGAAGCCTCTAGTCCCTGCTTAGTAATTGCAGCACATGTAGCTCAGACAGGTGTATGAGCTACATCCGGTATTGATTTCGTTTTAAAGGAGTGATATAAGGCGGAAGATTTGCCTAAGTTGATGGGCTGCCCAAGTAGAGCCTGGGGAAACACTGTGTTGGCAACATCTGTCTTCCAGAGACACGCACACCATCAGGTGCCCCATTTAGGGGGTTTTTGGGGCCGCGACGGTGCACTGCATGGTACCTTTATGGGAGGTTTATAGACATTATGGCACGGTGCGCCAACATAAGGGGCCAGCAGGGGCCCCTTTACCCCTTTTGCGTGGTTTGACTCTGGTTTGACCGCACACCTCAGTGTTGAGGACGGGAAAACACAGACTGTTTTAGGGCGGGTCTGCTGCGCTCAGTTTGGCGCCGGATTGTGTCGGAGGAACCAGGCCAGTATCCAGAACAGGGTGGGATTGTGTTAAAAATGATATTATGTTGCAGTGATTGCATGAGAAAGAGAGGACAGCCCACACAGTGTTCCTGAATGTAGGGAAAGTGTCCAAACTGGGCCTTACTGATGCAAAAATTGGATTCTGTGCGAGCCAAAAAAAAAAAAAAGTCTTTAGCTCCAAGATTCAGCTCTCTCTTTTTTTCTTTTAATTTTATCACTCAATGGAAGATATCATTTTACAGTGTAATGCCACACACAAAAGTCTCAGGTAGGTTTACATATCAGAGAGGACAATAAAGGTTGTTCATTCAGTAGTTCAGCTGTATTTTTGCTGAGAAATAATGAGTGAAAATGAATAACAGGAGACGCGGCCTTGGTGTCCATCGTTATTGTCCTGAATCAGACATGCAGAACCTTTCGAAGGGAATGTCTCTGAACTCCTGCCAGGCTGTTCAGTGGGTCTGGGTGACATAAACGTTACTGTTACTGTTTTTCAGCTGAAGTATATTCTGGAGCTTTTAATAATTAAAGTTGAATAATTAAACGTACGTACCCTTTAAATGTGCACTCATGCTGTGGGTGAGAAAATAAACGAGTGGCCTGATAATTAAATTAAATTAAATTAAATTAAATAATTCCAGTCACATCACACCTGGCGATACCATTAAGTTCAAGCGTTAGCTTGCGTATGGAAATGTTACACATTGATGCCTCTCTCCACTCATTTTTACATAATGAAAATCAATGCAGTCATCCTGAGGAGGGTGAACTTGTGAAAACATTATACAACTTGTAGCACAATGTACAATATTTTGCCTGGACTGCAGCATTTCTTTACTGTCAGGTCAGCCCTCTTTCATTCATATCATATCAATAATTTAAAAGCTCCTATACAATATAATTTCGAACTCTGACCTCTCAGTATTTGGATCAGCACTCTAAAGAATCAGCAGATACCCAGTCTTAAAGGACTCAAACCTCAGACTTGATCTGGACATCACTGATAAGTACTGTTTGCAGATACCATTAAAAACAAGTTACCCTTTTTGTATTTAGATACATGATTTTGTTTGTAAATGTCTCTTTATGTCTCCTTTATTGAGATCCGTTTTTATTGCGCTGCAGAAGTTCTTTACATGCTCCTAAATTTTTGAACTAAGAAGCACATGACTTTTTCCTTGGGGAGGGGACAAATTAAGCATGGAGCCCTGTAAATTAAGTTTTAATCCTTTATTCGTCTCCCACTAGAGACGCTGTGGCAGGGGCCTTCCCTAGAAGGAGCCTAGAAGGAACCCCGGGCACCCTAGAAGGAGCCCGGGGAGCTGGGGTAGATCGGTGCCTTGCTCAGGGACACCACGGCCATGGTCACCACCACCCATATCCATTGTGCTTGGTCGAGGAATCGAACCTGCAACCCTCCGGTCTCTGGGTGGTCCAAAGCTGCACGCTTAACTTTCTGCGCCATGGCTGCCCCTGTGTGTGTGTGTGTGTGTGGTGATCTTGTCAGACAATGTTATAAAATCAGGATTTTAACAGTAGCAGAAGCAGCAGCTTGGAAATGGCTTGAAGTGACTGCAGGTAAAACATGGATCCTAACGGGACACGTTTCAGTCACTGTTTCATTGTTATTCTATCATCTGACTACAGAAACAGAAAAGCTGTGATGTTGTGAATATGCTAATGAGCATGTGAACATTATCTATTAACACTATCAACATCTTTCAAACAAGGTTTTAGCTGCTTTCCAATGAATTTAAGTTGTTTACAGTGGTTCAGTTTTCATATATGTCCTCAGTTTCACTCATTAAAAATGCATGGTCCAGATGTATACCAGGTTTTGACCTAGTCTTGTTAACAGAAAGTCTGTGTTACAAAATAGCGATATTGAGTTTGAAAGATGTGACTGTTTGGGAGGAGCTAAGAAACATGCTATCAGGTTGCATTATGGATTATTATGTAGGATCCAGTAATTTTGATTTTGGGTGGTTACTTTCTGTGGACTGATCTGATCTCTGTTTGCGTTTGCTGAAGAGATTTTGTCTCTGGCTATGAGACACGAGGACGTGGAGTGAGTGTGGATTCTACTGGATTCAGTCTGACCCTGCTGCTAGCTTAACAGCTGTCTGCAGAGATGAGGCTGTCCTGTCAACACAAACAGTGCGGATGAAGTAGTGAGCAGACTTTCAGTTTAAAATACTCATCACAATTACGCATGTGTAAGTGGGGAAGGTGTGTTATTATTCTCGCTCAAAGAGTTTTAGTTGTTTTGCCGTGGCCGAGGAAAAAGATTTCTAACCAGGAAACGTGTTAATAAAAGCGAAATCGATTTTGGAGTTTGTGAATCGAAATTGCTGACACCCGCCCTGGTCCCCAGAGGATATGCTGTAAAAGACTTTTTAAGTAGCGCCATCATCAGGTCAGGTTAAGTTCATCCACTACTTTAGTCTATGAGCAAGCAACCTGCAAAACTAATGACATTCCCATCCGCGCCTGTTGTACTTTGTGTTTAGTGCTTTAGCAGTGTTAGCATACAAACCTGCTAAACTTTGTACAATATGTACAACCATCAGCATGCTAGCACTATCGCTGTGAGCATATTAGCATGCTGATCTTTTCATTGGCCTCAAAGTACAGCTGTGCCAGCTGTGCCTGAGTGGAGCCTCACAGATCTGCTGATAGCATGGCTGCAGACCCTTAGTGTTGTCGAAAGATGCTTATTTGGCTTCGTAAGCTAGAATGTGCAAAAATTTGCAAAGTTAATTCAATTAATTCAAAGGTCACTGAGTCACTGTTTTGGCTCTCCTGCCATGACAGAGAGGTCAGAGGTCAGACTGAGCTAAAGAAGAGCAGCCATGCGACCAGTCGGGATCCAGTGTGTTGCTCGCGGGCAGCTTTAGCAGCAACAAGGAGGTCTGAGACCAAATCTCCGCAACCCTGCCGCCTTTATTCAACCAGAAGGACAGGCTGAATGAGAACTGACAGACTGTTTGGAGAAAACCCCTGAGTGAAGCAAACAGCAGCAGACTGCCAGTGTGGGAAGAAAGTGTGGACGGTCAGCGATGGTTTGTGGTTCGTGGTGGTCGTATTGGTTCAGAGGATGTTCCCAGATCAAGCTCGGAGAGGACAGTGAATGCAACAGCAGAAAGAAAGCAGAGCACAAACACAGGACTGCTGACACAGGCCCTGCCTCTGGGCTGAGGCCTGCACACAGACATGCACGTGGATACACTACATGCATTTACACTGATACTAATGAGTTCTGTTACAGAGGAGACTGTGTGTGGTGGAGTTATAGTGCTGTTATAGTGCTGTTAAGAGAGTATAAGTGTAACCTTCCATTGATCATGTGACCCTCAGCATCTGTTTTGGTGTCTTGAGACTCTTAAAAAGCCATTGTCCACTACCTGCTCAGCACTAGACCGTAAACGGACACTGTTAGAGATCAGCTGATGGACATAGTGGACATTTGGTGGCTAAAGAGACAGATATTTTTCTCAGGAGGAGTGAATAAAGCCAGGCTAGCTGTTTCCTTTCATTTCCAGTCTTTATGCCAAGCTATGCTAACTGGCTGCTAGCAGATGTGAGAGTGGTTTGGCTGTGGAAGCAGGAGGCTATGTGCTGAGGGAACTTAGTGTTATGGAAAATGATTGGCGGGTCCGGTAACAGACGTAACGTGGCCCCAGGTGGAGTTTCACCAGCACACTCTGCTCTCGAGATAACTGAAGCTGAAAGTCCTTGAGTGTGAGAGTGGAAACCCTGGTGTGTGTGGTCAGGTAACACAATGGTTTCATTGTTTGATGATGCTCGGCCTAATTACCTAACAGCTCTACAGCCTCTGAGGCAGCTGCCTGCCAGTCCTTCCTCTGGTAATACAGATGTCGAAGAAGATATCGGCGGCCTAATGCTTCTCCCGAGAGTGGGCAGTTGTGGCTTTGGCTTGGCAGGAGCATCTGCTCTGAGAGACACACAAACAGCTTGTAATGATGTGTGTGTGCGTTTGAGGGGCACGGTAACGGCTGGAGACAGAGGAGGGGAAGGTGATCTTTCCAGAGTGACAGATGTTGCCTTATTGCTCAGATGGGGGAGGACATTCAGTGCTTTGGGTTGGAGCTTCCAGGGCTGCACGGTCGTCAGTTTCTCCACACCACGTTCATTAACCTGTCATGTGAAGGACGCTGACTCACACGGCAGACACGACTGTTTTCCTCCACCGAGTGCATCTCTCTCAGAGCAAACATTAACCCTCAGCCGCTGTGTGTAGGTGTAGTAGAGGCCAGACACTCTAACCTCACTTTGTGGAGGAATAAAGATTAAAGGTTAATTCAGGTCACAGTGACATTTACCAGTTGTTCAACTCCAAAAATCCATCAAGGCTTTTCATAATTAAAAGTATCAGCAGATACAGAAAGAGTAAAATAGTTTCTGACTAAATATAATTGAAAATTATTGATAAGGCCACAATTAGGAATAGAAAACAGAGACACCAGGGTAGCCTGAGGACACATACCCCTTTTCCACTAAGGTAGTTCAATAGCCAGTTCAGGGGCCCGTGCCTAATCTCAAACCACTCTTTCGTGTTTCGACAGCCAAAATCGGCTCCAATTCTTTGCTGGTCTAGATCCAAGAACCGCTCATGTCAGGGTCTGGGGGGAGGGGGGGGGGGGGGGGGGGCAGGATTATCGTAACCAATAAAACCAACTACAACTTTGTGATCGCCACTTATAAGCATTTAGTTTGCCAAATCCAAAGAAGAAGAGGTAAAACCAGACCTTAGTCCTCTATTGTTGTTGTGCTAAATGCTAGCATTGTGGGGAGAAGTTATACTTCTATATCTGATACTAAAAGATGGTGGAATATTCTTTTTAAGAAGGGCTAAAGTAGTGATTTAGTTGTTTCTAAATTAGGCTTTGTTCATGTATACATGGTTACAAGGAGTTTGTTTTGAATCAGGTGTCATTACATCAAAATGAAGACAAATGAAAACAGAATAAGATGAAGTCTCTTTCCCCCAGAGACTGTCTCCTCCTAACTAACATCATACTGTCAAAGATTTACACAGTGGTATAAGTCTTTCCTGCCTTTGTAGCCAATGAAAGGACATGATTAGATGCAAACTCTTAGAGATGCATTCATGGGAGTTCTTAAACAAAACATTTTGTGCTTATCTCAGGGATTTTGGTAACGGACGTCATAAACGTACAGAGACAAGAGAGAAAAGGAGAGAGACTGAAAGGAGATAACTGAATCAGGCTCAGTCTGACTCAGAAACAAACACAGAGGAACATACACGGTCAAATTCGTAAGGTGACGTGAGGCGAAACCTCTCTCTCCGCTTTCCGTTTGAACGCACCTGGGGAGTCTCTTCATTTTTGCTACTTCAAGCGCTGCAATCGTCTTCACCAGCAGTCGCATCACAGCCACCGCCGTAGCTCCTACTGCTGACTGTGGTGATAAGCAGGGCCAAGTCAGCGAGGGCCAAACCGCAGCAAGGGATGCTCATTTCCACTCGTTTTCAGAGCACCTGCATGCACCCGTCTCTTTCGTCTCACGCAGGACCGCCCACGCTCCCCTGGGGAGGCTCACCTCACTCTTTGAAAACCTCTGTGTTAAATGTACATAGGATGCAAAGATACTAGGAATGTTGATGATGCAGACGGATGCTCAACTTCAGATCCAGTGTCGTCACTTTAGGCTAGTTTCAATTGCTCCGTTCGTCTGCTCTGAAGCTCGTTCAGGTTAGCAGGCCGATAGCATTTCAGACATTGATTCGTTGTGTTCTCTTACTCAGCCCGGACAGCTCTGGCTGACTTGTACTTTGCACAAAATGAATCATGAGCCCATTATCTGGATCATCTGAGGAGGAAATTTTTATGCATGCAGAGGAACAGATGGAGGCAGCCATCCAACACCTGTGTCCTGGGGGGGGTCACTTGTATGCCTGTTTGTTTGCTTTACACATGGGCAAGAACACACCTCACACACACACACACACATACCCCTGTGGTGAACCTATGGGGAATATTCAGGCAATCCAGCGTTGTCTTTTCTGTGTCGGTGAACACCACAGGGCTTTTGGGGATGCGATCAAGGTGAAGGACACGCACAGGAAGACTGAATAAACACAACGCAGCCTCAAGGCCCTTTTTCTGTTTTATAACCGGGCCCAGATGTGTGCACCATGAACTGAGCAGTGGAGCAGTGATTGCAGTGAGAAATTGAGGGAGAGAGACGGAAAGAAACGAGGTGGGGGGGGGGGGGGTAGCAAGAGGCCGTGCGATTAAAATAGAAACACCAGGACAGACGACTCAAGACAGGCAAGGAAGAAGAGGTGACGGATGCTCTTCTGGTAAATGAAGAGGGGAGGAGGAGGAGGAGGAGATGGACACAGCAAATAATAGGAAGAGACAAGAGCAGGAGATGAAGAGTGAAAAATAAGAAATGACAGAGAAGTCAAGAAAGTGATGGATGACCCTGCTCAAGTCCAAGAAGCTGACTCCTCTTGATAAAGGGAGAGCTTCGTTTCACAAATGCTGTTTATGTACCATTAAAAAAAAAAAAAAAAAAAAAAAGTTCAAGGAGTCACTTAAGGACTTGCTGTCATTTTGCCAGCCAGGACATTTAATTATCTGCTGTCCTTTATTTCAGAATGAGGCTTTTCTTTATCAGATTCACACCGTATCTAACGCGTTTTCACCCTGTTTTTAGTCGTCTCCCCCCCTCTAGCCTGCAGTGTTTTTATTCAGCCTATTCTACTTTGCAGGGCTTTGGTAAGGCAATTTACCATAGCTGTTAACCGCTGATGCAGTGTTCTCACGAATAATTAACAGTCTATTTTTAGTATTCTCACAAGCTTCCTTTGGGTTATGGCCCAGTCTGCAGCATAGGAGAATACATCAGTGTAAAAAAAAAAAAATGACAGGAAGTCATCATTCTGCCGTCGCTGCATGGTCGCTAACCAGCAGAGGGATGGTGAGGTCAATTATCTGTCCCTCATCTCACCAGCCCAGCAATCACAGAGGACACCGTCTGTCCCTCAGTTCATCAAACAGCAGAGAGATATATATCTTGAACTTTGGTGTGGATATTCTTCAGGGTCCTCAGAAGATAGTTTCCTTCTACTCCCCACCCGCCTTTACGTCAGTGCTGCAATTTCCACTTGTTCTCCATTCCTCCATCCACTTTTGTTTTTCTGCATTTGCATCGTGGTACCTGCAGGCTAAACAAGGTGGTCCAGGCACCCTTCCCTCTGGCCCGTTCATGCCTCTCTGAGGATGAACTCTTTCCAGTTTGACACTTACTGAACATTGTTGTAGTGTCACCTTCAGATCTCATGACTGTTTTTTTGTGGATGCAGCAAGGCAACTAGCTAGCTACAGATGAAGATGACGTCCACGTTCTCAGTCTTACTTTAAAGTTGTGGTTATGTGGTATGATCCTTAACCATTTGGCCACTGGACACTCCACAGTGGGTTTTATGAGGTAATTAGCAGGTTGCTAACTTCCCATGAATGGAGAAGTTTTAATGCAAGGACTCATTCAACAACCTGCATCTGTGGAATCATACAGTGTAGCCCCTAATCAGTAAAACTCCACTGCCCAAAATATCTTGTTCAGACAACTGGTTATTGAAATAGTTGCAGATTAAATTGTCAGCGTTTATACACAGTATCGGCTCTTCTGGAACAAAATGAGAGTCCTGAATATTTCAAATGTTTGAGGGTTGTGGTTATACAACCCCATCTCACAATGAGATGGCAGATGAGATTCCTCCAGCAGCCAGTGTGTGTGTGTGTATCCATCAACATCCACACTTCCTGTCAAAATGTCCTTGAGCAGGACACTGAGCCCTGACCTGCTCCCTCATTTGAAGTCTCCTCGAGTAAGCACATGAGCTGAATCCCTCAAATGGGAACTTAAAATTCCAGGTCGGGGGACATGTCAGAGATCCTGGGTTTAGGCCCTCTGGGGAAATTCATCTCACAACCCCTTCGCTCTTTCCACACTCATCTCTGCATCAGCCGTTAGGGCAAGATGGGCATCATCTGAGGTCGGGGGCGAGATAACGGCCTCTGCAAGCTCAAGCAGGTTTAATAAGTCGTCCTCATTGAATTATGAATAAGGGGGGGTGGGGGGTGTGGGCAAGCCGAGGCCAGAGTCTCCTTCATCGCATAATGGACTGGATGATGGCTCACAGAGGACTCCATTAGAGCTAATTATAATCAAAGATAAGGAGCTCAGATGTGATGTCATGTTCTACTCAGCTCTCTGTTTGGTTGGTTTGTGTCCCTCTGCACAGTCTGTCCCGTTAGCATACAGTTTTCAGCCTTATTCCTTATCAGTTGTATTAAGGAAGAAAAAACATCATCTTAGACCACTTTTAATGTGAATGTTCTTGGACATCTTCTCACCATGTTTGGAGAAATTGAAAACTAAACATGGGAGCTTTGCAGGAAAAAAGTTTGACTGCAGAGTGAGTTTAATTAAAAGGTTAATGCTTGAAAATCTGTTGAGAGTCATTATTGGACAGTTATAGTTTACTTGTGTGTATTCTTCTCCATCACGTCTTTAGTTCATCAGGCAGATCCTCCAATGGACCGTTTGACCTTTGACCTTATGGAAAAAGGCTGAAGGGGCGTCCGGACCATATGACATTTTAACCATTTATCAATATTTCTAGCCACATACCTGATAGATTCTTTATCAGTCATTGTTATTGGATGTTGGTTGACATTAAAAACAAAATACGGCTTTGATTCGATACTTGATGATTCAGTTACATCAGATAAATACCAGCACTGCTTAAAGCGCTTCTCAGAATTTATCCTGGGAGCTTACATTTCTTCCCCCATTCAGCAAGTGAAAAACACAATTCAGGGAAACACCCTGAGTGTAAAAGTGTGTAAAGGGCCCATTGTAGGCTAAGCTGTAAACACATTTCTCTCTTGTAAACCAGAACCAGGGATTTATTTGTGCTGGCAAATGGGAAAAATGTCTGAAACATGTCTCTGTGTTTTTTTTTTTTTTTTTTAGGTCTACATGTGCAAAACAGTCGAGCGAGATGAATTAAAGCAGCTACACGTGTACTCTCAGACATCCACTGTAACGATCAAGCGTGAGCACACACGGGGCTGGAACTGAAAGTCTTTCTCACTGATTCATCTGCTCTGTGTGTGTCTGTCGACAGGAAATCAGCCTGACAGCTGCAGACAGCTGTTAGCTAGCGTTGGCTCCTGAGCAGGGACAGACTGAATAAAGTCAAATCCACATTCTGTTCACTCACGTCTCAGATCAGTCCACAGAGACTTTTTCTGTTTTCAGCGTGCCCCTTGTCGTAGATGTGATCTCTAGATTGGGTGTGAGATTGGGCCAGAGTCAGCTAACCACAGTCCTGTAAACTGCAGCGGCTTCGCGTAGACTATAATTATTCACATAACAGGTTGTGGGACTGTTGTGACTCAAGGTGGCTCATATAACCTGCTGTCATCTAACTGGATGTCAGTAACTCCATTTCCATAAAGTAGAAATGAATCTGAAATATATTTTTTTTTAATCCAGGTCTGCTACTGGCTTGTTGAAAAGAGAGACAGAGTTAAAGAGAGAGAAGGAGCAGCGGTGAGAGAACAGATGAAGTAGATGAGAGGAATAGAAAACGCTGATAGCTTCTCGGTGGTTGTGTTCTAAAGCAGAAATAAAGAACCATCAAACACTCAGCAGACGGTCTGCTGTGGAGAATGATGCTCAAGAGTTTTCGGGCCTTTTCATCACATCCAGTTCAAACTGCACACAGCAGAATTAGCCTCATCTCAGCTGGCTGGTCTTAAGATGTGTTAGAAACAGGAATGTTCAGAGTTTTCTTTCTGAGTTGACTTCCTCTGATTCTCTGTTTTGTGGAGGAGTTTGGTTGAAAACAGCTTTTAGTCCTTTTCTGTTTTAGCATCAGGAGAAACTCTGATGCTCTTGACATGTGGGCTGGAGGGGCTGGACATCAAACTGCCAGCCCTGCCTCTGATGGCAAACCTCCTCTAAGTAGAGCTAGAGAAAACCAAGCTTCTGATAGCTGGTTCCATTTGAGATTCCAGATTCTAATTTGGAATCTGGAATCATCAGCAATTGATGCAGCTGATAGTCACTGAATGATAAAGTGGAGGAAATATTATTTTCACTGTGTTGATTTTACTTTAGTGTTTACAGCTGCAGCTCTGCCCCCCTCACCCCCAGAGAGGGAAGAGCAAAATGAGGATGAAAAACCTCAATGACCAGTCATGTTTTTAAAATGACTAGAAAGAATCTCGACTCTTTTTTTTTAAATCTTTTATCTCTATCATATTCTTTTCCTGTAGATATAAGTTTGTAATTGTGACTCCTACAAGCTTATCTTGATTAACACTACGTAGATACCAGCACGGCGTTGGATTCCATATCTTCCTCCATCTGCTCAGCCTTATGAGGATTAGATCTGCATACCATGGCTTTAGTAAAATCCAATCTAACGGAGTGATAGGTGCAACCAGTGGAACGCTTCCCTCTTCCCGGAGTTTGCTGCTTTGTTATCGGGTTGTTGATATTCTGCTGGGTGGAGAGGGAACTGTCACAGCGTCACACCAGTTATGATCAACTAGGTGAAAACTGCACATCTCGCTTATTCCCCAGCGAGGGATTAGCTGCTGGAGGATCTTAAGCAGGGTGTGATTTGGTGTCAGGAATCCCAACTCTGTCTCCCCCTCCCTCTCTCTCTCTCTCTTTTTCTTTCTCTCAAAGCAGTCATGCTCTTTTCATTTGAAATTCACGGCAGCGTGGAAAACAGATCGAGATTCTGCTCAGGATTGTGAGGCTTATCACTTCATCCCGCAAAACGTAAAAAAAAAAAAAAAAAAAAAAGGTAATTTAGTTTAGAGATTCCCACAGTAAATCCGCAGCTGAATGATTGTTTTAGATAAAGCTCAACCTTTTTTTTTGTTTTTTTGTTTTGTCTTCTTATGGTGAGGGTTTATGGGAAAATGAGCGACACTGCCTGCGCTGTACTTTTACACAGCAACAGATCTGTTTCTCACGCTCAGATTGCAGCCCCCCCACCCGACCTCGTGCCACTGTGCTGAATAACCCTCTCTCTTGTCTGTCAGGTTGAACATCCTGCTGGGCGGCATGACGCCCTTGTATTTCCACGTCGTCAACGTCTGTTTGCACTGCGCCGTTACCTGCCTGCTGATGCGCACGTGTGAGCGCTGCGTGTTTGAAGACTGGCGCCTGGCTTTCGTCACGGCGCTCCTCTTCGCCGTGCACCCCGTCCACACCGAGGCCGTGAGTACACGACGCACACACAGTCACATCATAGCCAGCTCAGTGGAAGTAACGTGACCAGTACAGCCCAGCAGAAACAGCAGGAAGGGCACATCTGGAGCAGAATACAAAGTTACTACCAAAAACTGGAGTCAGAAACTAGTATAAAAATACGAAATGGTTCATATTTCCAACTTTGATCTTTCACAAAATGTTCCATTACATTAAAATTGCCACTGTAAGAGCATTGGCCTTTTACAGCCTACCACTGCAACCCCATCTCCTCAGCTCTAATCCCTCACCCAGCAGCCTCAGATGCTGAGGAGCACTTGAAAGGAGATAATATGCTTACTCACTTTTTTGGTGGAGATATTTTGCTGCTCTCATTTACATCTGATAAATATGAAGCTACAGCACAAAGCCTGGTGATGGTGGGGTGAGGAGCAGCTACCTTGGCTCTGTCCAGAGGTTACAAACTCAAACAGCATCACACCAAATCCACTGTAAAAATTTTACACTGTGTTTTTAAGGATTGAATAAACAAAATATGTTAATGAAGCAGCTCCAGAGGTGTTGGTAGGTGGATTTTGGGATCTTCCTGCTTACAACAATGGCTGTTTCAAGTCTTTATGCTAAGCTAAGCTCTGCTGGCTGTAGTCTTACATCTAACAGGAAGATATGAGAGTGATCTTGTATCTACACTATGTACCAGAGTGTGAACAACTTGTGCATAGGTGCGTGGGAGAAAACACAACATTTCTTTCCACCTCTGACACGATAAATATTCAAATGACATGGTGTTAAAACAGAACCTGCCTCAAAAGCCTGATTTCTGTTTTTTTTTTTTCAGAAATGCAAGTAAATGATAAGGTAAATTATTTTAGTTTGGATTTTGGGAAACTGTCCCCCAGTCAGAGATACAGCTACATTTCACACAAATTTTGTGTGAAATACGATTAAAAATTAACACGTCTTTCACACACATTGCTAATAATTTAATTCAATTTAAATGGCCCCAGAATTCTTCCACCTGAAGGCTGTTACTAAGCCATTAGTTGTCATAAATATCTTAAAAATACGTTTCTTTCAAATACCAAATATAGATGGGTCGAGGTGAACTGTACTCCGTGAAAGATGATGCCTCCTCAGCTTATTTTTTTTTCTTGTCATATTTCATATTAAGTTTAAAATGCTGTGTCATCAACACATGTTGTAGATTTCAAATCAAGAAGTTCAAAAGTTCAGAAGCCTTTTCATGTTCCATTTCTCTCGCTGATGCACTTTCAGCCTCCAAGACAAACTGAATTTGATTCACCCATCCTGATTAAATTATGGAGCTTCATGGCCTCTGAATCAGCGTCTTACCAGCACATTTCACAACACACATTCCTGCCAAAGTTGTGGTTTTATTTCCCTCTGCAGATTTCTGTACCACTGTTGTTGTTTGTGCTCTATTTTTGTTTTTTTTGTTTTTTTTCTCTGCACTGATCAGGAGTCAGGAGCTTTTGAATCCAAATCTGATGAGGGTTACTGTCAGTCAAATGTGACCGACACAGTCCTGAATGACGCAGAATAGCTGATGTTTATTTTTCATAAATCATGCATAAGTGTATTTACATGTTTAGTCTTAAATATTTAATGTCATAGACCAAAACTTTAGATTTGAAACCATGTTTTTTTTTAGAGCTTAAACACCTCCATATCAGCTCTGTATCTCTGACCTCAGGTCCTCTCCCTCGAACATGGGTTAGCAGTCCATTTGAACTTAAACATGTGCATGTTGCGTATATGCAGCTACTTCAAAGTAAAAGCCCTCTTTAATTTGCCCCATGTCTTTGTGGCTGTAAAACTTTCCACTGTGAAGCAGTTGTAGGCCCATGACGTAGATGGTAGAAGGACAGGACTTCCACGCAGTACATGACAAGACAGTGGGAGCTCCAGCTTAATGAATCTCAGTAGCTTGGACACTGTAGCCATTTATCTGTGCGGTTGCAGTATCTGCTTCTTGTTGCAGAGACTGTAAATGGACTGAGAAATGAGGGCCGGAGTCTTCCTGTCCTCAGCTGTCCACCCAGCAGTGGTGCCTTTGAGTAAGAGAGCAGGTCTCTCCGGATCAGTACAGTTTCACATTATTATTTAATTCGCTCTCACTTGCAGTTCTCTGACTTCCTCTTGCGTCCCTGCGTGTCAGCCTAATTCAGCACTCGCACACCTTTTGCCATTTAGAAGCTCTGCTCTACTTACCACTCGATTCCCAAAGGGCGACATTCGACGTTTCCCCCCTTATCTGACTCTGAAAAGTGGTGAGTCAAGTTGTACGAGTTGTGGAATCTATGCAAAAAAAAAAAAGAAGCTGCCAAGGAAGCAGAGCAGATTATTATTCTTCCTCCTTCCCCGCTCTCCTACAGGTGAGGTGACAATAAAAGGGCTCAGATGTTCACTACACAAGCCCTTGCAGCGAAGGGGGCCCCCCCCCCCTTCGCTGCAAGGGCTTGAGGGTGGGAGATGAATGGAGCAGAGGAGTGTGTACAGCATGGAGAAAGAGTGGAGCCAAGAAGGAGAAATGCATGAGATTCAGAGGAGGAGGGCGATGAAAGGAAAGGAGAAGTAGGCAGAGGCAGAGGGAGCGACAGAAAGAGATGAATGGAGAGCAGCAGGGGTTGTAGCAGGACAGGCCTCCTGCCAGGGCGCTCCCCCGCGACTCCCCCCACCCTGTACAGAGAGACACAACGAAGGAGGCGAGAGAGAAAAAAGGAAGCTTCACAGGAGAGGTAGAGAAAGCGCGCTGGGAGCGAGGGGGAAGCGGGATGACACGACAGAAAAGAAAGTGAGAGCAGGAAGCGTGAAGGAGTCAGAAATAAGGTCTCAGAGTCTCCGGGCAAGTGCAGGAGAGAGTTTGATTTCCCTGCTCCATCTCCCAGCATGTCAGTCAAATTGCCACAACAGGCAGAAACACTGGGACTGGATGTGACGGGAAGAGAGAGAGAGAGAGAGAGAGAGAGAGAGAGAGAGAGAGAGAGAGAGAGGAGGGGGAGAGCCGGCCACTGGCTCAGTGCACCCACTCTCTAAACAAGTCAGGTTTGCTTTGAAAGAAACGGAAAATTCTTCGATCTATGTTGGCGTGGTTATCATCATTCTTATATAAGCTGTGAATGGCTTAATTGAGACTGGGTTGAGACCTGTAAGCTGCTTTAACAAAGATCTCTGTGGATCTACACAAAGATAATGTACTGCTGGGTCTGAGAGGCTCACAGGGGAGCTGACCTACCCTTCTCCCAAAGCTTTCAACCAGGACGAGACAAGCTTCATCCAAGTGCAGCAGACACTGGCTTCCTGTTTTATTTTGACAGCTCTGGCCACTTGGTCCTTTGGCCATGATGAGTCTGAACTGACCAAAGTCATTGCTGAAATCTTGGAATAAGGCAGCATTAGTGAAATGGGTCCGGTGAGGCAGGAAATGGGAGCAACAGACAGGTTAAGCGTTGTAGGTTGGAGTTGAAACAGGAAGTCGTTCTGTAAACTGTGGTGAATGTTTACAATGGGGAATCATTTTAATGCTAACCTTTGTTTTCTCCTCAGAATAGGTTTGAGTAACCTGGGGGGGTTTGTTTGCAACCTGTCTGATCATGTGACTTCTTGATGCGCAAGGAGACATAAGATTTGTCAGCTTCCAACCTGGAGTGGGATTCATCATGAGGCTACCAGTCCAAACATAGTCTTAATGTTTCAGCCCAAATCTGCTACTGTTACGCAAATAGAGCAGAAGTGAATGGAAATTTGCCGATATACAAACCCGCACACACAAACACACACAGCTTGATGAATCCCACACTGTATCTCAGTATTAACAGGCTCTGTCATTAAGGCCAGATGGAGTCCATTTCTTTTATCGTGATAAAGAGCGAGAATGGTGGACTCACACATAAACGCACAGACTTTGTGTGCAGACACACAAGAAGGGACGATTACCCACAAGTTCATGCTCATGCTCGCTTTCTCAAACAAACTCCTTTGCTCGGCCAGAATGACTTTGAAACCTTCCCAGAATAAGACGAGATGGGTTGTCGCTTGTGAGAGTTTGGAAACAGAAGCAGCCTTCAGTCCTCTTTGAGTCTAAAGAGAGATTTTTGCTCTTGCTTACTGCCAGTAAACCGTCACAGTCTGTCTCCCCTGCAGCCTCTTGGACAGTTGTGCCGTTAGCTCTCTCATACAGGAGGAAAACATAATTAAAGCCTGTTTGTTTCAGCCTGTTTCACTGTCAAAGAACATCACTAAACAACATCACGCGTGCCATGTCAGTTTTGTTTCGTCTTTAGTCGGCTAACAGCATTAGCTGATGTCATTAGCTACGATAGCTAAATACCTCCTGACCGTGGCTGATTGTGGGTTTGCCTAGAAGCAGCAGCAAAAAGATCCTGCTAGCATCCTAGTATTTGTAAGCACGGGCTTTTCAAGATAAAAGCACCTGTAGGAGCCATCATTAGTGCTTTGAATCCACTCTGCATTCGTACGTGTACATGAAGGAGCGGCATTGACTGAACCTGAGATCTCAAGCACACAGCCTGCTTAAACTTTGAGGGTTGTTGCTGTAATATATTTTTCAGTCATGCTAGTGGCATGGCTGCAGGCATGGGAACGTCAGTTAGTCTCAATTTCAAACTTGTCTTATAGATAGGCTTGTGAGTGACATCGGTAGCTGTTGCGGTGCCACAGACAGCAGAAGTTAAAAAAGCAGAATTAACTGAGTAGTGATCAGGTCAGGAGCTCTGGATTTGAACAGATCAGCTTACACTGCTCCTGTGAATGTGCTTGTTGAATAGTGCAGGCTCTTTGATCAGTTCTCTGCTAGACATGTTTCACTGTGTGACTTTGGTGACAGCTGGCAGAGATGGCAGACTGATGGCTTTTGAATGGAAAATGCTTCACTTCATTAAGCAAGTAATTTTATTAATTATGGGCTTAATTAATTTAATAAATCCTGGGTTGTCATAGTTTTCTTGATTGAATCTTTTCCCATCCACACTGTAGTTATCAAATGCTGTGAAGCCTGTACGATAACCTAAGACATCTGGTTTGAATCTGGTATTTGGTAATATTTCGATGCTAAACAGCAGGAATTTCACACAAGCTAACGATGTTAACGTTAGGGGTGAGGGAGTAGCTACAATCTTAACCTGTGCTAACAGACCATTAGTGGTTAGCATCAGACTTTATCTCTTACTATCTGCAAGTGCTAATTTAGTCTGGGCTTGTGTTGCTGCTGCTGGTAGCTGCCATTGCTCTCTTTTTCCATGTTAGCTAGTAGTGCCGGTTTCCTTTGCTTTTCTAAGTAGCTCAAATGTCCATATACAGTGTATGCTATCCTGACACTGTCACAATGTGCTTTGTGTGCTATTGCTGCTTCCAAATATGCTAACATAAAAACTTCAGCATCACCTGCTAAATAGCATGCTAACAATACACTGTTAATGTTGCTGCTGTTTGCATACTGACATTAGCTTTTAGCGCAAAGCAGCACTGTCTTATCACAGTCGCTCAGAAATGCTAGCATGGCTGTAGGCTGTTAATCTGGTTCTGTAGAGTGAATCTGAAATTTAAAACTCCGTAAAGCTCAAGATCATTCAAGGTCATCAAACTCATAACAAAATCCCGGCCGTTCTTGAAATTTGATAATGAAGATGGTAACATTTTAGAAATTTTGGAGGCAGTGGGAAGTCTGGTTTCTTGCCTCACGTTATTCATGGAAATCTTCTGTTTTGTACCATTATTCAGTTTCCTGAGTTCTGATTTTCGGCAATAAATAAGTAATGAGATGTTCCCATCTTTAATCACAAGGTCAGTGTTGTTTTTTTCTCTGTTTAGTCTTTTGGAATAGAGAAGCATTTAGTATGACCCTCCGGTCTGTTTGTATCACTGTGTGTGTGTGTGTCCTTTTTTTTTTTTTTTTTTTTATTTCCTCCAGTTGTTTTGGTACGTTGTTTTGGCACTTCAAATAAACTCAACAGAAGCAGGACCAGAACCTGTGACAGTCCCCATCGTTTTCTGTGTCCAACAGGGGGCCGGTCTGGCCAGTCAGCGAGCCAGTCCATATCCAGTGAATGGGGCTCCTGTTTCAGAGCTGAAAAGCCTCCATTCATCCACAGCTCCTCTCCTCTTTCTGTTGATAGATCGCTGGCCATGTGCAGAAACCCCGTCAGCCATATGTGTGACACATAGACACACACACACACACATAAAATAAAGCCGTCTCGGTGTGTTTGGGCTGTCGGTGAAGGCCAGGACAGACAGAGGCGAGGGACGAGCGAGTAGAGATACACAGCGCTTTCTAGAATGCGCCTGGGGTGACAGTCTGCCTGCAAAAAAATAAATAAATAAAAGAATCACATGCTCTGTGTGAGTGTGTTTGGGTGTGTTTAACCGAGCTGTACTTTTACACTTCCTCTCCCACAGTGCTGGGGTTTGGATGCATACAGGCAGCTGCAGCTGAGCTCAGATTCCTGCTGAATTATGTAATTGGCCCAAATTAGGGAGAGAGAGATGGAGAAAGGGAGAGAGAGAGAGGTAAAAGTAAAAGTTTCTTTCCTTACAATGAAAATACCTCCCATAAACACCTGGATCAGATTAAAGGGGTATTCCAGCAAACGTTTTATTGCACTGCCTGAGAGAGAGAGAGAGACACTGAGAGAGCGAGAGGGATAGAGAAATGTCAGAATCTGTGCAGCTAAGGCTGTTGTGTTGTGAATGGGACCTGGCGTTGCAGCATCCCTCCGTCCCAGCGGCATCACGAGGGAAAGTTGGGAGAAGCTCAACTTGATGCAAATGTCCTCTGATGCAATGCAAGTGTCAGCGAGACACTGTTCGTTTCAGTGCCCACAGAAACTGACGCACGGGGTCGTTTACTAGAGGAGAGGAGAGCACTCCCAGCACTAATGCAGGATCTGCCATTGTTTTATTAAAATGTGTAAAAGGTTAAAAAAAAAAACCCCAAAACAAAACAGACAGTAAAGCTGTTCTGTACTCAGGAAACAGGAAGTGAGCAATTTCCCTGTGTGTAGTACAGCGGCAATGTCAGAGAACTGTCCAATCAAAACAGTTCTGCAACGCGCACGCGGCTTCACGAGAGGCAATGTGTGTAAACACAGTGTATCTGCTCAAACTGAGGCACGGCGTAGATTTCGAAGATTTCCTGTTGTGCTGATCCAGTGCTGACGTCAGGGAATCATCCTCTCTGACCGCTGACTGCAGAGCAGCTACGTGTCATCCCATCATTCAGCGGCATCGCGTTCCCCTGACCTGAGACGCACCGTGTTTGTTGACATGGCTGCTCATTACTTCCAGATGTCAATACAGAGACCTGTGATCAGGTGTCATCATCCAGATAAGGTGTCCACACTGCTGTGTATTTAGCTTTTTCCATTCACTCTTTAGCTGTTCTTACTGTCTCCTTGCTGTATTGCATTGGTCTATTTCCTGGTTTTACACGTGTATACACATGTATACATTCCTGTTTTGTATATTGATATAGTTAGCATAGCATGAGGCAGCTCGTGTAATCCTGCTGCCACTGATGGTGAGAGCAGTGGAGGGAAATGAAGGGCAGTGATGGTGTGTGTGGGGTCAGAGGAGTAAGGCCAGATTAATTCAGACTGCCTGTCAACACACCAGCATGTGTGTGTGTGTGTGTGTGTGTATGTGTGTGTGTGTGTGTGTGTGTGTGTGTGTGTGTGTAGTAACTAAATGGACAGAGCAACTCTGACAGCAGCTCCTCTTCCTCTGCTTCAAGGAGAGGAATCTGTTTACTGCTGCTCACATTCCAAACATATTATTATTCATTGTGTGTGTGTGTGTGTGTGTGTGTGTGTGTGCGCCAAGGGAGAGAGAGGCTTCACAAATTGATATTTTATTCATGCAGAGAGAGAGACAAGGCCCCCCGCCCCACCACCACCACAAACCCCTCCCACCCCACAACTCGTCCTTTCATCTTGCACCTCACTACCTCTCCTTCGATAACTCTTCATCCCTCACTTCCTCCCATGTTCTCTTCCCTTTCATCTCTGTCCATCCTGGCCCCTCAAAGTATTTGTTGGTGACTAAGCAACGCCTTTATAGTCCACACACACACACACACACACACACACACACACACACACACACACACACACACACACACACGCATTAACTCACCACTTAGAGACCATCCACTTAAGGATGTAAATAATCTCCTTTCATCTCACTGATTCCGAGGGGTTTAGGCCTCTGATGTTTTGTGTGTGTGTGTGTGTGTGTGTGTGTGTGTGTGTGTGTGTGTGTGTGTGTGTGTGTGTGTGTGTGTGTGTGTGTGTGACTGTGTGTGTGACTGTGTGTGTGTGTGTGGGTGGGTGGGTGGGTGGGTGGTTGCGTGTGTGTGTGTGTGTCTACATGGCTTTCTTTGGACACATTTTTGTTTGAAACCTTCGTTGACATGTCTACACTGTGAGGACATTGCGTCCATGTCCTCACACCTTCAAAGGGCTGTATGAGGATTCAGACCTGGTTTTAAGGATCAGGTTAGAATCAGGTTTAGGGGCGACGGAATGCATTTTGTCTACAAGTGTCCTCACAGCAAAGAGAAAGACACCGTCTGTGTGAGACGTGTTCACACCTATTGGCAGCACTCTGGTGCAGGAGAGGGGTGGAGCCTGAGTAGAGCGTGCAGGAGGAGGAGAATCGATATGTCATCAATACGCCTACTTGCTTGCTGTGAATACTCATCAGCTCATTGGACATTATGCCTAGGGCCACACTACTCTACCTCGCGTGTGCGTGACAGCGACCTCACTGAACTGCTGCAGCTTACACGCACGTGGAACAAACATATATATAGTTACATATGTTCAAATATTTATATAGAGTGAAAGCCAACTATATATCTATATCTAATCTATATCTATACATCTATTTATCCATCTATGTATATATATCTTTATCTGTCTATGTATCTATGGAGCAGATGGAAGAAAACATCAGAAAATCAGCAGCAGCAGGCTCAGTAATGTTTCCTCTGCCCTCCCTCTGCTGATTCTCTAAAGAAAGTTTAGGTTTTTCTTTTTTTGTTTTGTTTTTTAAAGGATGCACAGTACGTATCGTCAGCGGAGGGATATGTCCTCTGAGCGATGAGTATAAATCGACAGTATATCTGGGAGGGGTGAAGCTGTGGTCGACTCTGTACTTGTACGATATGACTGCTCACAAACTTGTGACCCCTTTCAAGTATTTCCTCCCACTCAATTCACTGAGTTTGCAAACTACATAGACGTAACTGGAGAGAGATGCAGAAATCCAGATCACTACTTACTGTTGTTCGTTTTTAATAAAGACTGAGGCTCATTTTATTGCCACCTTTCAGGAGGGTAATTTAACCACTACTGTTAAAAAAAAAAAAAAAAAAAAAAAAAAAAAAAAAGATAGCGGCCAGCAGGACTTTATCAGCTAATCTTCTCATTTATAGTAACCAGCTTTATTTAAAATGATGGACGTCTTCTAATTCTGCTTTAGAGAACAAGAAACTCTCTAACTGCTATTTTTTTTAAAAAATTGATTGAAGAAGAAACAGGCCTTCATAATAAAGCTGGAGACAGCCATTATTCTGAAAGGAAGCTATTTAACAAGAAACCTTACTGGAGTAAGTACAGTTAAAAAAGAATAATGGCAACATACATTTCTGAACTCTTCAAGTAATTATATGGAAAAGTGGATTTCCCATATGGTTTGACAAAAGGTACAGATTCTATGAAAGGAGTTCATAGGAGTCTGAACCTGCCCTCTCTGCCATCAGAAAGGAACATTTCCACTTTTATTAACATTCAGAGAAGCTCCTGATATGATCAGTAGGAATCTCTTAGCTTATTGGCTGATTGGATAAAGAAATGAAAGTTTTACATTGTGGGATAATGTGTAGAAGGCAAAACAATGAGCAGCGGCATTGTTTTACTATCAATATCTAACCAATGTTCTATACTAATGAATGGAGTCAATGAAATATTCACAGTCCTTACCAGTGTAAATATGGATGAGCTGTGTAGGTTCATATAAATATCTTGGTTTCTACACTGACGGACATATGAATTTTCTAAAAGGTCTTAAAGTTCCTGCTGAGTCAGCAGGTGGAGCTTTTCGAGGAGTCGGTGGTAAAAGTAAAAACCTAAAGGAGACAAGTTTTCAAATGTATTCAAAAACTTTTTCAAGATTGTGTGCGTGTGTGTCCGGGGCTGCTGGTGGGGTTTGGGGGCCTTAGAAGTATCTGTGCATGCGAATATATTTTCCGGGTTTGCACTACTATGCACCAAAGTTGGCTGTAGTGGAGGAAGTTGCTGGAAGATGATGGACATGTAAAATAGCAGTGTCTTGTAGTCCAATGTGGGACGGGTCAACAACAACAACTAAGGACATTTTAGTTTGGTTTTCGACATGTGTTTTTAATTTTTAATGTCTTCCAAATACTTTAAGGCTGCAGTTCCAGGTGTGGTTCTCTTGGGAAAGGCAGCAGTTGCCTGTTTAACACACCGAAATCACTCTGCTATGCAGGTAGTACAGACTGACTCTTCTCAGTAAATCCAGTTATCATTTCCAAACTCAGGCTGTTTGAATAGAACCACTGCTGGAACATTCACTGCTCACTGTCTGGGTTTACCTTGAGGGGAGAGCTAAAATGTTGGTGGTGTTTCTTAAACGAATCTCTTAAAATAAGATTCAGATTCAGTCCTGGAAGTTACTTACTCCTTCACTAAAGACGGCTGACTGAATGTTTATATATTTCTACTCTAATGTTTATTTTAATTTCTCTAATGTTATATTTATTTTTCTACTCTAATGTTTATACTACTGCCCTTATGTTTATACTTCATTTTGTTCACGGCTCTGAATGGCTTAAACTGGGACCTGAGTACTAATTTCGTACCATAACATGTAAATGTCCTGGTATGACAATAAAGTTCCTTGATCCTTGATCCTTGAAAGTAAGGTCAAGCAGGTCAGGTCAGTTTTATTTCTATAGCACTGAATCATAACAGAAGTTATCTATAGGCACTTTTCATATAGAGCAGGTTTAGACTGTATTAATATTATCTACAGAGACACAACATTTCCCCCAAGAGCAGCACTTGGCGACGGTGGCAAGGAAAAAGCGAAAATAAAATGTAAAATCTGTTTTGACTGTAAAGCAGCAGGTGCAGTCTTTAACATTTTCATAGTGGTGTTTTGGGTAAAGACAGTGTGCAGTGTTGTTCTCTCTGTGTATGATCTCGCCTGTGGAGCCTAAACAGCACCTTGAAGAAAACAACAAAGGAAGGAATTTGATTACAGATTTTGCACTCGACTATCTTGGCAGTAAAAGCTTTTGGAGCATTCCAGCCAGGCCTAATTTTATCCTGCTGTAATTTAATATGTCTGATCTTTTGTTTCCTGCTTACTCCCTCCATCTTTTTTTTTTTTTTTTTAATGAGGTATCACATGGAAGTCCATCCTTCTCCTCCCCCTCTCTACTCTCCCTGACCTTCTCCTGTGCACCTTCTCCCTTCAGTGTCCTCCATTCTCACCTCTATGCGGCTACAACAGAGACATTAAAGTTTGACATTGAAAATAAAATTCAGCTCTGAAAGCAAAACCTGAAGTAGAAAAGGAACCACTTATAAGGGAAAAAGTTCTGTTAGCACTGAAAAAAAGGTTCCTCTAAAAAATAAAACACAGGCATTAAAAAAGTCTTATCCCGTTTTATTTAACTGTTTTTTGCATTGTGATGTGTTTTTCGAAGCCACTCTTCAGTCTTTCACCTCTTTGTCGCAAAGATGTAATTGTCATATTAAGTAGCGCGTCACTCTTCCCAAACCCACCCTGGCATGGCCGCACATATAGATAAGGGCTTCCACTAGTTCACCTGGAACTTTTAACTGATGGAACCAAACCAGAAAATATGTCAAGCGCTGATGTGAGCTAATGCACATCAGCTAGCTAAACCGTGGTTAATGGTAGCTAAGTCTTCCACCCTGTGTCACTGTTTGCTTTCCCCATGCTATTACTGCTGCACGAGGGCCTCGTAAGTGTTCAGCAGGAGTTCAGGAGTTCGGTACAAGAGGAGAGCGTCAGGATATGAATTTGTTTGGGATTATAATCTGATATTGGATGTATTTTGTGGGAAACTGTATTTCATTCTCATTGAAAAATATCCCAAAATGGAGGGAGTGGAAGTGTGGCTGTACTTCAGGTCTTCACATACCATTTTCAAATCCATTTCCTTTCCCTTTGGATGGTGCAGGGACATTATCATTCAGAACTCTCACTGTCTGTATATGCAGGTGGCCATAGTAACTGAAAACCAGCTACAACCCCTCCTAATATAGATGGTTATACAGGAAGACTTGTTGGTAATGTGTCTGGTGCTGAGAAAACCATCTTGTATATTGTTCCACTGCAGCAGGATCGTCACCTGATGCCACTGCAATTCAAATAACGCCCAAGGCTGCATGCCAAGCGTGAAAAGAAAGCTCCCCTCTGCATAATGTAGCATTGCACATCAAGGCTTGCAAGTGTTGAAACTTGTGGAAGGTTGTTTAAAAGAAGATTCTCTTTACTATGAGAAAGACTGAATTGTTTATTTTCTGCATAGTAAAACCCATATATCCTAAAGCAGCTCCACCATAACTTTTTGTGCAAGCACAGCGATTTTATCCAGTAGTAGAGGAAGTATTCAGATTGTTAACTGAAATAAAAGTACCAATACATGAATGGAAAAATATGAACTGCTTCATTTACAGTTTTATAAACTGGGACACCAGATAAATCTGAGGGGTCATCACCATGATTCACGGGAGAGAAGAAAGAAGAAAAAACAAAGCTTTGATTCACAAATCTGTTTTCAGTTTTTGGACTTTTTCTCTGATCTTTGATTTTTAGTCCAATATTGGATCATTTAAGCCTTATTAATTGAAATGAGACCATGTGTGAAGTTTAGAGGGACTTAGGCCGACCACACACTGCCGTTTGTAAGACGTCCGAGGCCAAAAAGGTTGGTTGGTTGATTGGTTAGTTAGACCTTTGCCAAACAAGAATAATATGGCTTTAAAGATAACTTTAACCAAGCCTAGTTCTACGTGCAACAATGTTAGCAGAGAGAAACAGACCTTCTTGCAGTTTGGGAGTTCCAGGTGAACTCATGGAAACCGCCACCTCGATTTTCTGTCACATCAGACTCTAGCAGACTCTGCGGACTCTAACACGGACAGTTGCAGACACCACGGATGCGTACTTGTTCTTATTATACTGCTTTCTAGCCTGCGTTAGTTCCCTTGCTGCGTAGTCACAGTATATCAGTGGGTACGTGGATGTTCACACAGAGCCTTGATGACAAAACTGATGTCACTTGGACCTTCATGGACCTTCACGTACTTGCAGTCATGAAACGTACACTAGCAAGTAGAGCATTATTTTAATTCCCTCTCCTTAGCTTGCAAATTAGATGCAGATTAGATGTAAATCCCACGCTCCTTGTTTTATTTTTCTCTGCCATTGCTTGTTATTTCGGTGTTTCACCGTCACCCCCACCCATCCTGCTCTTTATCAGTGTCTGCTGGACATGTTTACTGCTGCTCTGCCAGGGCTGTGTCTGACTCCCCATTCCACCACACACAAAAATCCACCGGCTGGAACTGCGGTTGATGCCGTAGATCAGCTTTATGGAGAAACACCCGCCGAATTTAAGAGGATATACAACACGCACCGGCTATTACTCCCCAGACAGGAAGCTTACAGTTTTGTCCAACAGTCTGCAATACATCCTGAAATTTTCCTGCTGTTAAGGTGACTGTTAGAGCAAACAGCCAGAGCTGAGCAGCATTTGGCTGACTGGGTATAAACCGTCTGATTATTCCTGCTCAGACCTGTCAAGTCAGTGTTTTACAGCAGGTAGTTTGAGCGAGGCAGCTGAAATGGTTCGAAACACTTAACAATCACGCTGGTACCAATCATAAACCAAGTCAGGAAAGAACTGGATGCAATGCAACTGCAAGATCTGTTGTGTTTTTGGTATAAGGACTGTGGAAACTCACTAACTCAACTGCCTTAACTTACACAATTATTAACATTTGGTCAGATTGTATTAAACGAGTCCTGGGTAGACT
Organism: Toxotes jaculatrix; assembly: GCF_017976425.1. Lineage (NCBI taxonomy): Eukaryota > Metazoa > Chordata > Actinopteri > Toxotidae > Toxotes > Toxotes jaculatrix. Next base: position 16,223,746 of record NC_054415.1, on the reverse strand, counting down.
GTGTTGTCCAAAACACAGCAAAAATGGCATTGAAATGTTCCATTGGAAGAGAACAGCTCCTTTTCAGGAAGTGTGCTTGCTTGATTTGAAATTTCAACTTCAGATGATGATTACTTAGCTAAACAGCTGTAGAATCCAATGCCAGTAATATTCACATCTGGACAGCTGTTGGATGCCAGCAGTTGTCGTTGAACCCTACAGCCACATTGCTAGCACAGTCAGTCCACCACTTTGGTCCTGAAATATCCAACTACTAGATGGATTGGCATGAAACGCTCCATCGAGACTCATGGTCAGGATGAATCCTGATGATTTTGGTGATCCCCTGGGGTTAAAACGTAATGCTTTTAGTGAAATGGTTAACACTGTTGCCTCACAGAACACTGTTCAGGGTGTACCCCGCCTCTGACCCAATGTCGGCTGGAATTGGCTCCAGCCCCCCCCCCCTTAAGAGGATCAGCAGTATAGAAAATGGATGGATGGATGAAATGCCTTTGCAGCTGTTGGGTCGACTGATATCCGATTTGGTACAGATGTTCAAGATCTCGGGAGGATTAAATAAATTATTTGGTTATCCCCTCGTTCTTCATATAGCACAACCAGACGGCCAGTTTTTTGTAACTATCTAGAAGTAGCTTGACTTGTATTAGATGGAAAATCATGCGAAAAGTTTTAAATATTGTCCGATGGCCTTATGGTGTCCTCTCTGGTATGTTAACAGCTGTTTGTGTTGTAGCCCTGAGACACACCCGCCTCACATATTTCAAAGGGAGGTGCTAAAAGTTGCACATTTCTGGCAGGACAGAACCCTAACCTCAGGAACTGAAGGAGAAACTAGCCTGATCACAGTCCTTTCTTTTATTCCTCAGTTTCTATTGGCATCCATCAACAACAGCACTCATGCGTGGGCGGCCAGTACAGAAAAGCCTTTATACTCATTCTTGGCCGTGATAATAGGCACCTGTCTGAACCATAATCACCGTAATCCTGCTCTCGGGTTTCAGTACCAAACAAACATTTCTCAGACGCAGACTCCACAGAGACAGTGATGAGCCGCAGCTAAAGTTGTGCATCTCGCCGTAGCGTAGCAGCATAATGGCCTCCACATGGACATCCAGCAGTGTTTCCTCACCACAGCTGTCCAACACATGAGTAATATCCCAAAATCTAACTCTGTGTGTGTGTGTGTGTGTGTGTGTGTGTGTGTGTGTGTGTGTGTGTGTGTGTGTGTGTGTGTGTGTGTGTGTGTGTGTGTGTGTGTTCCAGGTGTCTGGTATCGTGGGCAGGGCTGACGTCTTGGCCTGTCTGCTGTTCTTGCTGACGTTCCTCTCCTATATTAGGTAAGATGACTCTGTACCACCCCCGCACCTCGTTATCACACACACACATATACTCAGATATATGGATACACATGTGTAAAAGACATTAATCTGCGTGTGGGACTGATGAGGATGAGCTACCATGTAGACATAAAAGTTTTCATGAGCAGGACATCATGATCATATAAGGTTATGTGCTAGTTAGCAACATTTATCAGCCTCAGTGTGTGGTGGGCATGTTCATTATGTCCTTATTGGTTAGTTTTAGCTGTGTGTTAACTAATGCAGAGTTTCATAGGTTTATAGTAAGCTACAGCATGTTAACATAGCACAGGCTCCACTGCCACAAAGGTTTTTATTACAGTTGGAATTTAAATAATAATTTCATGAAATGATAATGATCTGCTCATAATCCTTTGGGGGAGAAGAAAAAAATGAAAAATAAAATTTTGGACTTGTATGTCAACACCCATCGCCGCTCAGTTTTCAGCTACTGTTCACTTGGTTGTGTGTATACAGTTTTTTTTTTCTGTGCGGTGATGAAGAATTACTTTGGTGCATACAATGTTACACAGGACTACAAAAGCAAGAGTAAAGTTAGAAATACAGACAAAAATGTGATTGTAATTTGCAAGTATAATACTTTATAAGGTTTATGGTAAAGTTAATATAAGTCTGCTTTACATAATAATCAGTGTTGACTGATGCTTCTGCTGTTTGGGAGCTGATTTGGTCTCTCTGGAGCTCTGTTAGCTGTGTTATACTCTGTGCTAAAAAAATAATAATAATTGTTTACCAAATTAACAAATTATTAAACAAAAATATTATAACTGATTCATCATTTAACTCATTTATGAAGCCTAAAATCCAATCATTGTCTGGTTCCAGAGCTCAAATGTGGGAGGATCTCATTATATCTTTACCGTTCTAAATTGCATATGTCTCCGTTTCAAATTATCAGCCATTGCTGGTGCAGAATTAGTAATTGAGAGATGAACCTCTTCAGTTTTGGACTCCTTCTTACTTGAATAGTTTTCAGCCAGGACCTGCAGGATCTGGATCCGGATGCAGCCAAGTCTACGTTTCATGTGTCAGATAAATATTTCTGTATATATGTTATCCACATTTAACGCCTTAACCCTCCTCTCTGTCTCTCAGGAGCGTGGGTGCGTGCGCCTCTGAGGATTCCCTGCCCGTCACGGTCTCGACGTGGTCCCTGTTCGTCAGTTTGTTCCTGGGCACGTGCGCCATGCTGGTGAAGGAGACGGGCATCACCGTGTTTGGAGTGTGCGCGCTCTACGATGCCCTGGTCCTCTGCCGCAAGCCCCTCATCCAGTAAGCACACAGAGCTTGGCTTTGTTTATGTTTACTTTGTGTTTTGTTATTGTTTTGATTTATATGCCCATGATCCTCTGAGTGTGCACACATTTTTTTTTTTTTAGAAATGCTTTGCTGTATATTTACACAGCTAAACTCATCACCTGGGAGCTGCCCTGTTCAACACTGAACAGGGGAGACACTTTACTTCCAAGTCATTATAATGGACAGCATTAGAGACCTGAGACACGTTGCCCTGCACTCACAGACTTGAGACTTGTTTTCACAAGAATTAAGACTTGATTTTTGGCTTGAGACTCGACTTGAGACTAGACTTGGAATTTCCCTCAAGGATGCCTGAAGATTTATTAAACAAGATTTAAGATTTTAACTGGACTTGTCTCGGTTGTCTTGAGACCTGAGCCCTGTGATCCTTAATCCTGGCAGTGGAACGACAGATTTGGGTGTCAGTCCTCAAGAACCTTTCTTGCGTCGTTCTAATTCCAGTTGTTCAAAAAGTGTATTTGTCCACTGGGAAATCTGGGAAGTGTTTGAGGGTCCTCTGGTTGACTTTTTTATGATATGAAAGCAGCGATGACAGAAGAATTCCAGGAGGCCTTCATTGCCAGTGATGTAATCAGTGACATCTTAGCAAAGCTGAGGCAGGTCAGTATTTGCTCTCTGGTTTTTCCAGCGTGTTAGAATGACATCAGATGCTTCTTTTGGGGGGAAAAAAGGAAACAATTTGAGGACAGTGGACATCTCTTGTGGATCTAACAATATCACAGTATCATTGTTGAATATAATTGACCATCCATCCTAGTTGTGTGTGTGTGTGTCCCTGTGTGGCTTTACACAGATGCCATTATCCATGTCCCACTTTTTTTTTTTTTTTTGCTAACACATTACTGCTGCCATTGCTGTTGCTTGTCGTTTCCTCTCCCCTGCTCGGGCCTTTTTTTTTTTTTTTTTTTTCAAAAGAAGCCTGCAGTGATAATGGAGGGCAGATGCCTGGAAAGCAGCGAGCCTCAGATGAAACACACCCCATGTCAGCAGAGGCCCGGCTGCAACACTTCCTCTTACTTTAATGGACCTTACTAGCGCTTCGTACGCTTTAGCCCCTTAACGACCAATCATATTTCCCATTACTGACCATTTTCCAAAGTACACCAACATTTCTTTTTAGAGCGATTTCAGTACACGAAGAAAACCATCCTGCAGAGACTTAAATCTTGCTGCAGATAGGCAGTTGTATGTTGGATTTCTACAGTCTCTTCAGTTATATTCAGGTACAGTCACAGACCTTCCTCGGACAAAACATTGTGAGTCAAAACAGCAACAACAATAGATTCTGCGATAAACAGCTTTTTATTGTAACTGACCCTTGTGAGTCCGCAGAAAGCCAGGCGTGGTAGAAGGAACCACATTTCGTCACACACCATGCAAGCAATGATACTGCGAAAACAGCAGGTAAATGCTGCGTACCTCTTCACAAACTCGGAACTCGAGCCCTGAAACCGGTGATCTAAAACTCTCCTCTCTGACCTGATTTCCTCTCCACATCTTCTGCTCTGTGCAGCTCCGAATGAATCGACAAAAAACCCTAAAGGGAAGTAAATGTTCATTGTGATGGAAGCATCCGTCTGCAGCAAGTCTCTCTGCAAGGTGGTTTTACATTTTGGAAAGATCCTGCAAGGTGGGAAATGTATACCGATCAGGTGTAAAATGGAGGTCTTGCTTTTGAAAATAGTCAGTCGTGAATGTGTTTATACTTTCATATAAATGAGGAAAACACAACTGTGTGTGCCTTTAATGCTGCAGTGCTCACAGTCAACAACAACAACAGCAACAAAAAAAAAAACGAAACAAAAAGAATTTACCGCATTGGTCTGGGATGTTTTAGCGTTAGCCGTATCATTGTGTCCGCATGTTGCTGTGAGCCAAGATAAAGATGTTCCCCTGTCTGTAGAGTCCCAGTGGGGAGTAAGGAGTCTGTGTGTGTGTGTGTAAGAGAGAGAGAGAGTGTGTGTGAAAGAGGGGGGGCTTGGAGTATAAGAGTTTAAGAACTGCAGTTTACATCCAAAACTTAAAGGCTGGGTTCTGGCTTTCTAAGAGTGTCTGTGTTTGTGTGTGTTTTACAGCATGTGTGTGTGTTTCTCTACATTTGCATAAGTGTATGTGTATACACTGTGTATGTGTGTGTGTGTGTGTGTGTGTGTGTGTGTATGTGCGCGCCTTGATATGTGAATCATACCAAAGCCAGTTCCAGATGTTTTGGGAGCCTCCCTGCTGTGTAAGCCAGCCCGGAATGTTCTGGAATTAGCCTGCTGCCACTGGGCTGGGTGAGCTGATAACACACTGAAACACTGTGTGCTAGTGGAGACACTATGTGTGTGTGTATTGAGTTTAATCTGTATTAGAGGTTATTTTTAGGCAAGCTACCCCAGAGGCATCTGTCACTTAGAAGTGTGGCAAATGTCCATAGTGCTGCAGGGCTATTCAGAGTATGAGAATGTATGTGTGTGTGTGTGTGTGTGTGTGTGGATGCGTGGATATGTGTGTGTTTCATTGTGGGTCTCCCTGCATGCACGTTTGTTTCATTGGGTTCTAGCTAACGTTTCCTGGATGTTAATGCTTGATCTCTTCCTGGACTCTCACACTCTCTCACACTTATTAAGGTGGAGGTTGTTGGTCCCACAAAAGTCCTTTGTGGCAGTATTTTCCCATGACCTCGGTGAACTTAGTGCCAGCTAGAAGTTGAGAAAGCAGAGATAAACCAGTAAAACCAGTATTATCATTGCAGTTATTTGATGTTTTGCTTCAATGTGGTTTCATTCTAAACCAGTAATAAATGGAAAACACTCAGCGTATCAAGATGTATTGGTAACTATTACTTCTCAGTTGTTCGGTGTGTATTTGTTCAACAAGGCTCGCTAGTTTTGTCTATTTTGCATTCGCAAAGCTAATAACAATAGTCAAATGGAAGGTTTTATTTTGAATAAAAGTTGTGGAACATTCACGTTCTACTCCTTCGAAGTACCTTGGTGATAAGGGTTGTAAAGGTTAATCTGAACCACATTGTTTGGAAGTAAAACTGAAATTGAGCAAAATGTTGTTAATAATCCTTCACTGCACACTGAAACTGCGTTGTGGAACAGCAGATATTTTTAAGGCATTTCACTCAGCAGTGACATCAGTGTGAGTATGAGTAGGGATGGGAACGGTTTTATTGATACAAACGCTACTATCGATTCTGCTCATCGGGTCCGATCCTTTAACAGTTCCCTCAATGATTCCTGATCAGTTCCTGTGTAGGAAAGAAGTATAGAACTACACAGCATCAGCGCAACTGTTGTATTATCTCTGAGTCTGAACACAGTGTAGAAACATGCCTGTGAGTCCAGACTCATGCAGTTTAGAGCCAGGTTATTTTCTGTAGCTTTATTGATGATCAGTCCTGTTTATGGTTGTGTATTATGGCTGTTAATGTAGATATGTGGACTATAGAACCTGCTGTAGCGGATGCTGATTTGTCTTAGAATATGGACTGTAACCTTTTTTTGGATTTCTTTTATTTTTTGGTAAAACCTGATGAAAGGAATGCTGAATGAGAGATCGCACTGAGTTACAGAAGCTGGGGGAACAGAGGCTCGTCCAGACCTGACGTCAGGGCTTCAGTTCTCTAAGGTCACAAATAAAATCTTTAATCTGGATTTTATTTTTTTTTCTACCGAATGGACACCTGGAATATTTTTCTTTCATTTATTTCAGGAAGATAGATTTGAGGAGATCTATGTCTAAATCAGTTTTAAAGTGAGAGATTCAAGAGCCTTTATTGTCATTATGCGAACATAACGAAATTTTGCAGAGACTTCTGGCTTTAAGGCACACATATAAATAAATAACACAATTACTTAAAAAGAAAGGAACACTCATGAAAATATAAACACAAGGTCCCTCTGTGCACAGATGAGATGTGTTGAGAGTTGAGGCTGAAGCTTTAATTGAATATTTTTATATATTTTTTTAGATTTCCAAAGTTCCAAGGTCCAAAACAGTTTACGAAAGATCTCTGTAAATTTCTGCATTGTATTTATACATGTATAATGTGTGGCTCTGCATATGTATTTATATGAATTACATTATAGGGTACTAAATATCAGTGTGTGCGTGTGTCTGTGTAAAGTGAATTCTGACTTACCCTCATTTCAGTAGATGAGGCCCAGCAGGCAGCTAGAGGCGATTCTCTCGGCCTCTCTCCATTTACTGGTGTGTTTACACGCAAACTAATCATTTGATTACAGCCAGATTAACCTCTTGAACACCCCCCCCCCCCCCCCCCCCCCCCCCCACACACACACACACACACACACACACACACACACACACACACACACACACACACAGAGTCTCCTAATTGCACACTCTTGCAGCCACAATCTGCTCGGAGCCACAGAAGTCGGGGACAAACTGAAATTTGAGTTGAGGTCTCAGATATGACAGCTGCGCTAAGGATGAACTGCAGGGAAAATATGTTTAAAACTGTCCAGACAGCTCAGATGTTCCATTTAATGTAATGTAACAGCGAAAGACAAATGAGTCTTTCACTGTCTCTAGTCCCACCTGTCCCTCATTCCGCCACTTTTCCTGCAAAACCCTGTTTGTGTGTGTGTGTGTGTGTGTGTGTGTGTGCGCGCGCAATCTGAGCAATCAGAGTTCATAGTTGTCATAGCAACCCTCCCCCCCCCACCCCGACATGCTCCGAGAGTCACTCTGCTTCAGACCTCTGTGTTTGTGCCTGAACACGATGAGGTGGGGTGGGCAGTGGGCGAGTTTGGAGGCGGGCTGTAGTCTGCACATCCAGTCAGAAGTTAGAAATGGTACCGGTATTTTCTGTGTTACTTTTCCATCGGCTGAACAATTTAAAAAAAACAAAAAAAAAAACAACTTTTGATTGGGTGGGTATGAAACATGTTTGGATGCCATTAGCTACCACCAGCCATGATGTTTTGTAGGATAGTCAAATCATTCAGAAACATCACAGATTTCTTCTGAATGAAAATTACTGGCAGTCAGGAGAGACCATATATTCGCCCAGACATGAACCAAAGCAAGTATGGTTTCCGTGAACCAAGTCAATCTGTTACCAAAGTGTGACATTAATCCAGTTATTAATCCATTAATCCATTAATTCACTTACACACCCAACCCACCACATTTCCCTTTTCCATCAGAAACATTGGAATGGATGAGGTGACATGACTCTGTGCGAATGCTTGTGGTCGCCATTGGATATGAAAGCATTTACACCTGAGTAAAGGGGGAGGGGGGAATGTCCTGGAAACCTGCCTGAACAAAAATACAGTGTAAATGGTGTTAAATGTGAGCACAAAGTTGAACTTGTCAGTGTAAGGGAGGTTAGCACTCTTATGGGATTTGCTACAAGGGGGCATTATGGGATGTTGCCAACATCACTCACTGCCTTCCCAGTCCCCTTCTCCCTGTTAGGTAGAAGATTAAAATGCTGCTGATTTAATTTAAGCCTTAATTAAACCTCAACAGCTGCCCCCCCCCAAAAGAAAAAAGAAAGGCTAACTGGTTGACTTGTGAGTCTACAAGGTTTGCAAGGACAAAACATTCTCTGAATAAAGAGAATGACTGGACAAGTTCAGTTTGAAACCTGCTTTCATTGTTTTCTGTAGCTGTTTGATCAGATGGTGAGCGTGTGGGGAGGTTCGTACCAACTGACGAACGGACTTCCATTTTAGTACACCTGATTTAAATGAATAGTAGCTAGCTCAACTAGGAAACGATCAAAGACTGTTGCAGCTCTCTCGTTCAGTGATGCTGGGAATGGCAATGTCAGCCCGTCAAGCGGTTGGTCTAGGAAAGTCGTCAGCCGAAGTGTTATTACACAAGAGTCTGGACGGACATAGAGGGATTGGTTCCACATAATGTCAGCTGTGGCAGTTAAAGTATAAATTGGAGACAGGCTGCTGGTTTCTGTTCACTGACCAGTTATTCATTACTTCAAAGCGGGAACAAACCTTCCCCAGGGAGTTCCTCTTGACCTCCCCTACTGTACGGTGCTGTTGTAACAAGCTGTGCTGTCAGGCCTGGCTGGCCTGCTCCACCATACAAAAGTTCTGCTTGGCATAGAAACACACACTCATCTCCTATTGTGAAAGGATATTATCTGTGGTGAAGCCTGGAAGAACTTGTCCTGGTTGGATCTGTTTTTTTTTCTCCGAATGCCAAGAGAGAATGTGATTACAATAGTGATAGATGACGAAGATGACAATATGGCGACAATGAGGCAAAATGCATCAAAGCCAGTCTCTGAAGTGTGTGTGTATCAGTGTGTATTGTGTTCAGAGGGCTGCAAGTTCCTTGAGATCAAAAATACTTTGAAGACTCCTGTTTGTTTTAGACAGAAACCTTTGAAAATGCAACAGTGTGAAGTCTCAAAAGAGTCCCAATGAAACACACTATGAAAATTTTGTGTGTGCGTGTGTGTTTGAATGGGAATGTGTTTGTCTGCCAGTTCAATCAGAACGACTACATTGTTTTTATCTCACGTGTATTGAAAATAATCGGATCAAATTCTTAAGCTGATTTTGCGTCCCTGTGCAGTTTTTATAATCGTCTTTGACTCTTCATTCACCTGCAAAACATCCTGTCTTTCTGTCATTTGTACGTGCTAGCTTTAATTTTATTTTAGCCTTAAAATTATGAGATAGGTCTTATGTCACCTTTTGTCGAACTTAGTTGTTGTCAAGTCACATTGTCATCATGTGGTAGTGAAGTTGTTCGCATTATTTCTCATTGAAATTTGTCTTGGTGGTTGCGTTCAAGGACGCTTATATATCTGAACTAATAAGAAAAGGTGATTACCTCGTCTCATTACTCCACAGGAAACTACTGCCATCATTCATTCATTCACTGTGATAGGTAGCAGTGATAGCTAGACGTTTGTTAGCGAAAAGGAGACGACTTCAGAGTCTTTCATTAACTTTGCTGATGTTTTCTTCGCTGAAAAAAAAACCCCAATAACCTGGTCTGATGAATCTGGACCCTACCATGTGTATCAAGGCACATGGATGGTAGGGTCTCAGTCCAGCAGAGGATGTGGTGCAATGGGAACTTTGCAGCATGAATGTGTAGCTGATGAATCTGCAGCAACTATGTGCTTCCAGCACCTTGTTGGGGGTCCATGCCACAAAGAAGTCAGGCTCTTCTGGAGGCAAAGGCAGGTTCTGTGCACTATCACAAAGGTCTACCAAATAATATGGCCTCTGAGTGTATATCAGTATTCTGCTGAACCATTCCAGAGCATTTCTTTGTTGCAATGAAAAAACAATCTTTCCGAAGTCTTATCTTGCAGTTTATTTTCAGTCTTTCCAGGTTTGATGTCCATTTCTGACATATAAAAGACATCTTGATCTAAATGGAATTTTTCCTGTACAAATGAAGGGCTGTGAGGGGTGATAGCTTGTTATTGTGATTATTTCCTGCTCAGTGGAAATGCAACGTTAAATCAAGCCCCATGCAGACAGGGTTCCATTTGCATATTTTCACCCTGGAAAATGAAAGAGAATTTATATGCTGCTTGTGTGCATCGATCCTCTGAGATTTACTCTAAAATAGAGGTCAGCTGCTGCAAATATAGACAAGGCGCTGGGCACAGGCAAATATTTGCCTCATTCACAGGCCGATTAAGGATAAAGTGCTGTGAGCAAAGGAAAAAAAGAAAAGAAAAAAAGAAGCTGTGCAGCACTAAAAGCCTGAGCCTATATTGTGCATGCAGAAAAAAAAGGATAAACTAAAACCAATGCTCTGTGAAACAAAGAGCAGACATCAGACATCTCCTCCAGCGGAGAACACACAGATCACTTTTCCCAGTTGGATTAAATGCTCACATGGTTAGATGCAAATTCAATTACCCTGGATTGGTCGCTCAGACGCCATGCTTGTACGCATGCAGCATCCTCACTTGTCCATCAGGAACACGAAGGCTGTTAGCACCGAATGCCCTGCAGTCATGCTTGAAGGTAAAGCAACAAATTCTCCAGCAAGGTATCTAAAACAGTCCATATCATCTCACAAACAGGCCTTAAGCGGCCATGTTAAAACAGCACGCCAGTAAACATATCCTGCCTTTACAAACGGTGCATTGAGATACTGCTCTGTCACCTTGTTTTGATCCATAAAAGAGCGCAGAACTGACGTGTTTTTTTTTGTTTTTTGGGGGGGGGGGGGTTCAGTGAAATATCTTTTAAAAATATATGTTCATTGTACCTGGTGGAGTGGATTAACCCTGAGGACTTTGGAGATCCCCTGGTTTTTCTGTCTCATGCCATCAGCAGGTTGACATTTTGGGTTTTTATTTGAATATCAGGACAATTCTCAGATGGATTGCTGTAACATTTTGGTTTAGATCTTCATGGTCCCCAGGGGATGAATCCTAGTGTGTTTGTGATTAAGTGGACTAAATTAAGTTAAATAATTCAACTCACCCCAATAATCCTAACTCCCTAACCACACACTTTTCATGGACACAAACCCAGCACACAATCTAGATATCCAGGTTTTGAAACCTGCCTGTCTTTGTTGCCTGGCTGGTCTCCATATTAAAAAAAGGCTAGCTGAAAACGCCACAAAACGAAATGTGGCTGTAATTAGTGCGATCTAATGTGAGTAGTGTTGTTTTTATTGTCATGCCAACAGATGACAGAAGGGTTTGGTAGCGGCACAGCCTGCAGTTGCCTTTATTAATACTGGATGACTGTGCTGTGACTCCACCTGCAAACACCTGGTCGGGCAGGAGGTCAGAGGAACTCCAGCTTCATTAAATCTAAACGTGTGTGTGTGTGCGTGAATAAATGTGTCTTTATTTTGCTGTGTGCTGAGTGTGTGATCATTCACTGGGAGAAGAAACGGAGAGTGATGCAATTGGAGATGACGGATTGGATGAGGAGATTTTAGAAGGGCCGTATTTGTTTTCTTAGCTTGGCGGAGCATCTGCTCCGTGTTCCTCCCAGACGTGGCTAATTAGCGACAGGCGAAGGCAGAGCAAACACGCTGCTGCTCTCAAGGATTTATCTCCTTCTGCTTGTCAGATACTGTAGACACTCACTGGCTACATTTCTGTACTTGTCCACTGAGTGACTGCCGCACTGCCACAGCATGAATCCCTCTCTGCCTCTGATTATTTGTTATTATGTTCCTTAACATATACTTAACATAAACACCTGTTCAGAGGCCTAGGACCTTGTTAACGGCAGTGAGAGGTGTAATCAATTAATTTGATCAGTGGACAAGCAAATCGTTTTCTGCTTTCAGTTACTTTCTGCTCCCATTTATACTCCTCAGGCATATATCTATGCTCAACAGCACATTATTAGACTCAGTTTGGGCTTTAATACCAATCAGTCATGGTCTGAATGTCACAGTCTGTCTGAGTATTGTTCCTGACCATGTTCATCCCTTCATGGCCACAGTTCATCATATTCTAATGTCTACTTCCTGCAGGATAATGCTCCCTGTCACAAAGCTATAGTCGTCTCAAACTGGTTTCAACTTCAATCTCCAGGCCTGAATCCAGTAGAACACCTTTGGGATGTGGTAGAACAGGAGATTGGCAGCTTGAATGTTCAGCTGACAAATCTGCAGAAATGTTATAAATCATTTCAACATGGAGCAGAATCTCAGAGAAAGGTTTCCCACATCTGGTGGAATCAATATGAACAAAGGGAGGAATTGCCAAGTATTAGTATGGTGTTCCTGATACAGTGCTTAATTACATTACATTTGACATGGGTTAATCCAGAGGGGGAAGAGTGCCAAACACAGAAAGCCAATCAAATGAGAGCAGGCAAGGCACACATGCTGTGACTAGGTACGATGGCTGGTATGGTAGTTTGTTTAAATACAGATTGTAGAGGCTTTGTTACTGTAGAAGAGCTTCGTTTTTAGTAACATATATTGTTGTATCATCAGTGTACATTTGGACATCTGTGAGGAGTGGACCTTGAATAGAGCCCTGGGTCACTCCAATATTGGAAGTAACAGTGGGTGAAACCATGTCTTTAATCCTTACATGCGTCTTATGTGCCTTATGTGTCAAAGGCTTAGGTTGAGTCTCAGCAAATTTACCTTTAAAATTCAAAAAGGAAGCCAGCTGACTGATGTAGTAAAGTGATTTTCTCTGAACTGCATCAGTTGCACTGCTACTTTTTTTTCTGCTCCCTTTGACCTTGACATGCAGGCTGCATCACCCTGCTTTAAAAAAAAAAAAAGGGAGCGATTTATCCAATTTACAGGCAGCAGGATAAAGCCTCTGATCAAAGGATGCATTTAAAAAACCTTCCCGACAGGATAGGGAAAAGACTCTCTAAACCTCTTTAGGAGCATGGCGTCCATTCCAACACACATCTGAGCCCTCTGAGTTTCTCAGTGAGCCTAACTGCTTCTGTATCATCCACTGAGGAAGAGAATGTAACCAATAACCAAAAAACCTAAACCTAAAACAATGTCAAGAAAATCACTGGAACCTTTATGAAGGTAGGATTAATTGTAGGACTGTTCCATTGCACTACATTAGTTTTAGGAGGGTGGAAAATGGCAACTGAGCGTGCATCACATTAGGAAACTAAATATAGTGGTCCATAGCCACACAGTTTGAGAATAGTTATTTACGTAGAGTGTAGTAAAGTGAAAGAGTTTGCTGATGATACATCTCTGACTTCTAGAACTGGATAGAAGTGTACAAGTGCGAGGTCTATGACGGTCTATGGCGATCTACGAGAAAAAACGATGAAGGCTTCCTGGCGACAGGAAAGGATGTTTGAGTTCCCACTGGAGGAACCAAAAAAATAAAACCACTGAACAAGATAGAAATCGTGGAAATGCACAAATGTGAGGAATGTAAACTTGAAACATGAAACAACCACTGCACATCCCCAAAATGTCAAAAAGGTTTTATGCACTATTGTGTTTAATTTGCATAATTAAACCTATTGAAAAAGTGAAATGATCCCTGTTAGTTCTTTGAAGCTCCTGCTCAGGCAGAAGAGCTCAGCGTGATTCAGTGTGACCATGTCCTGTGAATGTTGTGGATATATAGAAACATATATGTGTACTGTATACATGTGTGTTGATGCATGAATGTTGTGGTCTTAAAGGCACCTAGAGGAGCTATTGGTGGCTGTGCTACAGAAATAATAACCACAGCCCAAAAATAGCCTGCACACCATTAGTATGCTAATACAGTCGGCAGGAGGCCTTGTCCGCTCCTTCACCTACAAGGTATAATTATGTAATGCATCTCATATAAATGTGTTTAATGCGAGATGATGGTGATTGCTCATAATGAAGCTATTTGGATCGGAGCCTAATTAGCAGCCATTGGAGTCCCAAGATTTCTGATGTGAAGAACTCTCAGATAGATCCTCATTAGACTGTGGAGCGCCACTGTTTAGACTGGGGTTTCTCTTTTTAGTGAGGAGTTGTTCTAATTTTTTTTTCTTTTGCCGTTTCATCTACGCCCCGATGATATTATTTCCAAAATTCCTTCATTCTTGACATTGTGATTAGTAGTTTGACAAAAAAAAAAAAGAAAAAACTCATGTAGCTCAGTTACTACCTTCTTCCCAGAGCTTTCAGCTTTCATCTCATGGTCGTCATCACCAAATGAGCAATATCAAATTCCATCCGCTGAAGAAGATGGTTGAAAACACTGAATAAAGTTAGTTATTGGACAAGTTTTCAGTATATAGAGCTTGAGCTTGAATTGAGAGTGTGTTGGGCAGTAGAAACCTGTCCACATTAATTTACATGCAAGTAATATACAAAGCAGTGGATGCCCTAATCTAATAAGACACTAGGGATCAATAGGAGTCATTTAAAAGTAGTGTGTCAAATCTAAAATCCACTTAACCTATTTATATGAACAATTCTGATATTCTATACAGTGTGCTTTCTTGATTTGGCAGTGTCTAAAATGTGTAAATGATTCTGATCAAACTCATTCTCTGTGTTCTCAGAACCGTACAGCACCACCTTAAAAATCATACCCGGATCTTGGCAGGAGCACTGTAATGGCAGAACGCCAACAACCGACAGGGCTAGCTGGTTTGACAATCAGCAGCCAAGTGCTTCCCTGCTGCCTGGTTGGTGACAGGAACTGTTCATGTTACATGGGGCCTTCTTGGTGTCATGTTAGGGTCAGGGAAGCTAGCCCGTAAGTTTTCCACGTTGTTGAATGACACCTCAGGTGACAGCAGAGACTTGACCGTTCTCTCAACTTTGCAGTTTTCGATTTAACTTCCCAATTTCTGTCTCTCTCCCTTGGCCTCTCTCTGTCCTTTCCCTTCGACATGCATTATGCAGCACCCCCCCCGAATTCCTTCCGCCTTTATTTGCCTCATCCCTTTCGCTCTCTCTTCTCCGCCTCGCTGACATGCCGCATAACTCCCACCCCGCTCTCCTTGACACCTACCTCTAACGTTTCCCTGAAAATGTGCGGAGATTTCCTGCTGGCTCAGGAACAGACAGGCAATAATGAGGACATCAGGGAGATGTAAGAGAGGCATTTTGTGTTTTTTTTTTTCTTTTTTTTTTGGGGGGAGGAGGAGGAACACAGACCGTGGCTCTGAGCTCCTCCTCTGTCGCCTCCTCCCTCTGTCTCTGCTAGTTGCTCATTAGGATTCTTCTCTGACTGCATCCCTCCATCTCTTGATCTTGTCCTGGCATTGCCTAACTAATGTCTTCACTCTCTTTCGCACATTTTCTGTGCTATTATGGCCATGCATTACTCAGCATAATGTCCCTCACACACAAACTGCTGTATTCCTAATGTTTAGGAGATGCTTTGTTGTGTAAAGCACCAGGGTTATACAGTAACCCTGAAGTAGCTCCTTTTCTTACAGCCTTATTTTTGTGCGACTGGCTCCAGCGCCCTGCATGACCCTTAAGAGAATAAGCAGTATAGATGATGGATGGATATTTGCTTGAAGTCCTGGGTTTGCCAAAACGGCCGCCAGTAAATGTGGCACCCAATCTGTCTTTTAAAACATCAATGACAGTTTATGACTCTGTGCTTCAACTTTGCCCTAGCAGACTCACTCAGGTAGACACTTAGGCCTACCTGAAGCACTTTGTGACAGTCGCTTTAGAAAGGGGGGGGGGGGGGGGGTCTTCATAAGTACAGAAAACACTGAAGCACAAACACACACCTCCAGCACAAAATTTGGCTGGTGTTCAGAAAAGCCTCAGAGCAGGCCCACTCACTGAAAACCTGCGTTTTTTTTTTTGTTTTTTTTTTGGAAGCGGCAGGAAAAGTTGCAGTACTCCTCTCACCCACTCACACTTAGCTCAGCGTCTGCTCTCCCACTCTATGTATCAAAACGCAAGTTTTTGGCAAATGAGTCTCACTACTGATTAAGTTATGAGGACGGTCCTTGAAAAGCGCTTGTTTACCTTGAATAAAATGTTCAAGTGCTCCAGTTTGGACTCTTCTGTATCTTGAGTGAGACATTATCTCGTGCGTGTCAGGGATCTTAAAAAATTAGATATTTTAAAGAGCTTTTGCTTTTAAATCCAGGGTAGACAGATCAGCAACTATGCACACTTAAGTCTCACATTTTAGGATGGTCACGGACAATGTCTCCACCTGTAACAACCGCAACAACACCAACCCTAACAAATCCAGAGACACCAACGCAAGCAGACAGCAGTCAGCAGGGAACCAGGAGGTCACACCAGCAGGGTGCAGAGGCAGGCAGAGCAAAACAAGAGCTGCACAGATACTACACACTGTGACTGAGGATGCAGTGATGGGAGGCAGCTCTACAGACAGGTGATGTCATTGTGAGAGGGGTGGCAGCTGGTGGCCAGGTGCAGAACTGCAACTCTGAAATGACAGGAGATGGTAATATGAGGGGCTACAGGAGCTGAACAGTGGATTTTAGATTCAGGAGGAGGAGGAGGAAGAGGATGTAGAGATGAAGCTGTTGCCATGACACTTGGTCACCCTGTCCATTTGATTTTCACAGCACTACCATGGCAACTTCATCCAAAGCGATCATGCTAAGAATATTAAATAACATGGTCCAACTGTAGAGATGGATGATATCTCTGTTGGAAACTGGGTGTTTGTGACAGCATGTATACAGAAGTGCAGTATAAATATGGCTCCATAGTGATTTTAATGACATGCTTTCAGCTGTTGGGGGGGGTCACAGTTAAACAGCTAACTGCTGTGTGTGTGTGGGCCCTGATGCGACAGTGTGGAGCTCCGCTGCTCTTCCTCTCTGAAGGTTCATGTTATCAATCCACCGCCACGAGACTGAAGTTGTTCCATTTTTGAACCACACTCCTCCACAGTGTAGTCAGCAGCAATGTTACATCACTCTCTGTTCTGTGATTGTGTCGATGCTGTCGTAGTGTCGAGACGACAACACACACAGAGTGGATCAGAAGGTCGGCTGGTTCGATACCTGAGTGTCCTCGGGCAAGATACTGAACCCCAAATTGCCCCAGATGTGCCTGTGAGTGTGTGTTAGTAAAAAAAACACAGTATGCTCAGTGTGTGAATGGGTGAATGAGACCTGTAGTGTAAAGGACTTTGAGTGGTTGATTGCTATGTAAATGCAGTTGCTTTCCCGTGACTACTGGTATGTTTCTTCATACTACCACTAGGAATCCCTTCAGTTGCTTTAAAGTTGTACCTGTATGAGCTTTAATGAGTCAGCGGAGCAGCAGGGATAAGATGTGGCTTCCTAAATTCCCACAATTTCCCCCGTGCTGCTGAGCTTCTGACGGTTTGCAGACAGACAGTAAAGCAGAGTTCGCTCGGCTCAATCAGCTGAGTTCAGAACAGATGCCGAGGAGAAGGTGTGGACGGATTGTGATGGATGTATTTGCTATTTTGACGCGCTTTCTCTCACTTTTGTGTGAGCACATGAGTGGCATTCATCAGTCTCACTGTCTGTTAGAAAGCACCTGCTGCTTCAGCTGCCTCTCGCTGATATGGATTCAGAAGATTAGGAGCAGAGAAGCAGCATATTTCCTCAATAAGACCAGAGGTCGGTGAAGATGGATGGCTTTAATATGAAGACAGTGCTCCTTCTAACTCTGAGGAATTGCTCCTGATCGGGAGATGCTGTGTGTGTTGTTGGTTGTTGTTTGACAGCTTTGTGGGGACGGATTTTAAACGGCTGGAGGGTTAGGGCTTGGTTTCAGGGTTCAGGTTAGAATCAGGTTAAGGTTAGGGTAAGGGTTAGGCAGTGAGCTGTGATGGTTAAGGTTAGTGTAAGGAGGTTAGGGAATGTGTTATATCAATGATGGGTCCCCGTGAATGTAGTAAAACAAGGATCTGTTTGTGTGTGAACGCGTCTGCGTCTCTGTGATTAATGAGCAGGTTCTTTGGGCACTTAAGGCTGTATCTTCCAGCGAGGAACACACACACACACACTCACACACACACTCACACTCACTCAGAGTAAAGCTCTCCCTGGTATGATATTGAACAGTGCTGAGGCCTTTTCTCTGGGAAAGCTGTGAGGTTGTGAGGCCGGAACGATGCCCAATGGTAATCCTCTCCTGGGTTTTATGCAGTGCAGCATTTGACCTAATCTGGCAGTCTGGTGTGTATGTGTGTGTATGTATGTGCGCACCAGTGCACACAACCCTGATCATGATGCAAAATACAGGGAATTGTGTGTGTGGTGTTGGGGGGTGGATTATAAAAAGATTAAAATGTGCATTTCAAGCCATAGCAACATTTTTAATGAGTAGACTATGCAGTCTTTAAACTGAATTTCAATCCTTTGGTTTGGACTTTGATACTTTGTCTTTCCTCCTTTCTATTTCTGTTATGAAAGCGTCCCGGGAAACATTTAAAAATTGGTTTTGTCTCGGGGTAGGTGTTTCTCTCCACTCTGGTTCAGAACAACATATCTCAACAAATATGTCCATGAGTGCCCATGAAAATGTGTGGTGTATAAATCTGCGGTCACCAGAGTGTGGTTTGGCCGGTGCCATGCTGTGACACCCCCGACTTTTTAAGCAAGCGCCGCTGTGAAGCCAAATTTTCCACCTCAGAGCTCCAGACGGCAACCAGAATGGTCACACATGTGACTAATTTTATTTTTTATGAGTGTTTGTGTCAGAATTTACGCGTTGTTTCATGAAAGTAGCACTTCTCTTCTCTATCTATACTCTCTGTGCCTGTACTTTCCCCATCAGATGATAAAACATGTGCCCTGTGGTGAGGGCAGTATTGATTTGCATTGACCTTTCCCTCTAAGGGGACCCAAGCCACCGGATCCGTTCACTGTAGGGGTCAAGCATTCAGGCCCTGTACCGTTCTCTTGACCTTGGTGTATTCCACATGGTGAAGGATGAATCGTCTCTGCAGACCTCCTCTGATTTGTGGTCCTACTATAACATCCCTCTCTATGTAACTGTGGACGGACTGTTGATGCTGACACAGTCCCACGTCCCGCTTTGACGTCCTCAGTCACCTGTCCTTAAATATCACTGCATTGCTTTCATCGAACATCATTGCCATAGATCTAAATGCAGATGTCACTGCAGTCACTGTTCCTGTTCAAACACTAATCCTTTTCCTTTTCCTCTTTCATCTTGATACAAAATCAGAATCAGCTCAACCTGATCAGGATTTTTATACATGCCGCTAAGCATGATGGGATTTTAACTGCTTAATTGCACCTGTATGGAAGCATGTGCTGTGACGATGCTGTGAGCGGACTGACAGCGGTTTCGGCTCTGAGGTGTCCAGGTTCACACGGAGGATTACGTGGCAGGCATTCGGCAAGGTGGACAGACATCAGATGAGATGAGGCTGTTCATACTGAGTTAAAAAAACAAAACAAACAAAAAGGGCACCTTGAGCCTGACGCATCCACACACACACACACACACACACAGATAGCAGGCACACAGGCAGAGTGTGGGTTTTGTCAGTGTCACCGAGCTGTGAAACATCTCAGCTCTGTGACTGCCCGGAGCAGCCTTTCACAATGCACCACACATCATAAGACACTGCATGACATGACATGAGATGACATGAGAGAGAGATAAAGAAGAAACATAAGCACACACACATGTCGCAGTCTGAATCCTGTCTGAGGACAACGTGAAGTGAAGCAGTCAAACACACTGTAAAGACAATATTTCTTTGCATTTGTGTGTGTATGGGTTTATATAGACACTCCAGTTTAGTGCCGTTAGCTTGTAGTGTGGGTCACTTCCATGGATCTGTGTGTGTGTGTGTGTGACAGAGATCTCGGATGTTGTTCCTGGGGTCTGCTGGAGCCACTCTCCCAGTCTGGGGGTTCTCAACCCTTGGTATTTCTAGAGCTTGTCATGTTCCTTCTTCCTGATGTTGCTGTCGCTTGGGATTGCTACATCTATCACTACACAGCCTTCTTCTGCTCTTTGTCCACCACTTTCTCCGGTTGGGTAGTCAATTACCAGTTTGTCAATCTGTATCTGGAAGTCCCACAGGATCTTAGCTCGGTCGATTCTCCGCCACTTTCTGAGGTGCAAACCATTTTGAGCCTCCAGCCCGTACTCAGCACAGCTATTTCTGTATGCTGTGCTAGCCACTTATGGTTATGGTGTTCCTTGTACGCTGTGCCTGCTAGCATCTTACACCTACCTGTTAGCTTTGCACGGCCTGCACCTGGAGCTGGAGTCCTACCTGGTTTGGAGGACCCTGGCCTCTGTTGCTCTTGTACTCACAACACTACTGATACATGGCATTTCATTACTTCCTCCCTAACTTGTGAGTTTTGAACTTTAGCGCTAATTCGTGAATGTTAGCATGCTAGCACGCTGAACAATGACGGTGAACGTGGTAAGGATGATACCTGATAAACCTCAACATGTTAACACTTTGTGCACTGTGAGCTTGTTAATTATGAATAAATCATGACTCCTCTCATTTTGACTGCTAACAGTGTACAAGCTGCCTGTCCTGCCTTAATGTTAAAGGCAAACTCTGGGATTTTTGAACCTCGGTCTTATTTTCCCTTTGTGTTTAACTGTAATTGATTGACAGGGATAAGGATCCGTAACGTTGTCAGAACAATCTGAACCTGTCAGCAGCAAAAACAAGCCGTTTAGTGGATATAATTTGACACCGATAGCTACCGCGCAGGATTACATGGCGGCTGTTTAGCAGGTGTCAGGTTTATGGTTTTTGCTCAGTCGTGTAACTGCATCACAAGATTTATATCCAGATCAGTCATATCATAAAACCCAGGTTCATGATTCCCAGGGTTCTCCTTTAAGCAACATCCATGACTGTCAGGGGACGATTACATTTCTCATCTCAGCATTATTATGATGTAAAAAACGCGGATGGTGAGCACCTCTGCTGTGCGTTTAGAGAGAGGTTGTTCGGAGAGGCCGCAGCAGAACGTCCACTCCACTGAACTAGTGACTCAGTTGAGCCCTGCAGTCTTGTGTGGCGGCCCTGTCATGTTTCAGCCGCGGCAGCCGGGTGAGCGTAAATAACTGTGGGCGCGCAGTGAGGAGGAAGAGAGGAAATGCCGCTCAGAGGGAGGAATGTAAAGAATTTCAGCTGAGTGGAGCGTGGAGGACTTGACATGAGCTGCAGTTTTAGAGAGCAGGGAGAGGCTGGGACGCCAGAAGGACAGGGCTCAGTCCACAAATAAGAATCTATCACACTCCAAGAATGACAGTGGGTTTTATTTTCGTGTATGTGTGTGAGGAAGCCGTCGCCCCGAAATTCCTTCAGAACAATCTTCCTTCAGCACCCCTTCAATTTATTATCCCCCCTCACCCCAAATACTCACCTCCTTCCCTCCATTCATCCTCCACTGTTGCTGCGGTCACAGTTGTCATGGTAAATTAGCATCCTGTTATGCAGATACACTGAATCGTCTTTCCCATGATCCTATGGGAAGAGTTGAGGCCCGGGTCTGAAGACACCGACAACATCTGTCTTTTCCTCCCACCCCACACCCATGTGTGTGTGTGTGTGTGTAGAGGCGTCTTTTATTCACTTTCCAGTGTGAAACCAATCTTCTCAGCGTTGCTCCATCTGAGTGATTTCTCCTGAGGACGTTGAAGAGTGGTGTCTTTACCGTCTCACAGCCTCAGGGAGGTGCTTCTTTATTCATCCCACCCAGAAAAAGATGCGTTCACATTACACTTACTGTCACGTCTCATCGGCTTCAGCTGAGGAACAACATATTAAAGCATCACACCTGTTAAACTTGTGCTGTAATAGTATGATCAGAGCTATGAAAGATTACTACTCCAGCATGAATGACACAGATATCATTACTATAGTATTGTGCTTCTCACTCTTATTGTTTTATCTCATGTCTCTTTGATAGAAACGTTTTGGAACTACATTTCCCATAATGCTATGTGGGCCCTTATGTTGCTATGGGGGGCCCTATGTTGCACTGTAACCACATTTATTTTAATACCCTCCATGAACTGTTGTGCTACAGCTGCAGATGCTGCCTGTGTTGATAAAAAAAAAAGGCAAAATCACTGGATGAAGCTTAGAGAACTAACTTCCTGTTGTGTTTTGACTGTTCTCTTCACACAGTATCCATCCTCGCACCTCTCCCTCCGCACTTTCCCCGCAGCTCTCTCTCTGTCATGCCTCACAGTTTGAAAACCCCTGCCACAGTACAGCGGTTCCCAAAGTGGGTTCTGTGGCACTGGCACCCTGGGGGTGTCTCATGATCTGTTCCTTTCTGTTTTTATTACTGTGCATTTGCAGTTACAAAAAGAGGCAATTTCAAACACATGAAAACAGAAGAAGGACATGTTATGATACACAGTGTACAATATCAGAAAAAAAATCTTAAATATACTCCTATACAACTAACAGCACTTTTGCTTGTTGTCATAGTAACACCATGTGTTCTCAGGTACAGGTAAGTTTTCCAGGTTCAAAGCAATGAAAAATAGCATGAGAGAAATTAAGATTTATCACCACAAATACTTATATTTAGTGTTCAGCTTTGATTAATTTAATTTAAATGACTAATTTAATTAAATTTCTATCTGCACAGCAGCACAATGAGCATAAATATACAAGTTAAAACTGCTGAATTCTTTTTTTTTCAGGGACTGAGAATAGGTCCACATGCTTCACATTAGCAGGTTACAACTTGTGTTATTTGTTTTTTTACACACCAGATAACAGGGTTGTTGTTAGCTGACAAGGGTGTGTATGCGCATATGTTTATGTGGGGGTGTGCATGTGGGTGCCATGGGGGAAAAAAAAACCTGTGACGGGGTGCTCAGTTTAGGAAGGAACCATCTCTATAGTGCATAATATTATGATCCATATTGTGAGGCACAGCTCAGCTGTATAGGACTAAACATGCAGGTTTGCTCTCTGGCACGTAGCTCTGAGGCTTATGAATCTCTTATGAAAGCTTGAATCTTGTCCTCGCTTATAGCTCATGAAAGTGTGGCAAAAGTAAGTGTGCTCCAGCTGTCGTGTCGGTGTGTCAGATACATTTAATATGCTGCTTATCTCATTGTCAGGTTGTAGCTACAGGTTGTGAACAGTAATTAAACTGACATTCTCTGCCCTGTCACCCAGCAGAAGGTGACAACACACTGAAACTGTGATTCAGTTATTTATAACTTAAGGAAGTTGCCAGCGTTGAAAGCTAAAATCCAAGTAGGTTAGAGAAAACTGAGGGAAGCATCCAAAGGAATCCAAAATGGAGGAAGCTACTGTCGCTAAATTGCCGTGTTGCAAATTCTTCTTTAATAGCAGTCTGCTCTGCTGGAGCATAAGCTGTTCAACAAAAGAGTAGTGGTTTTTACACAATACAGACTCAAAGGTTGAATGTTCAAATAGGTCTTATAAATGAACTGTATGGACTTATTGTCCCTGTTATCAACTGAGCTAAGCTAACAAGCTTAACTGACCATTAACAAGGTATTTTAGCTCAGAGAGCTTTATTTCTTGTCTATTTATTTCTTGTCTCTACCAATACATTTTAATGAATGAAGTAGCGGTTAAAAAAAACCCCAAAAAAACAACAGTAGTCAGGCGTCTAGCTTAGCTAGTCAGCTTAGCCAATTCACCAAACTTTACGTCTGTGGACTTTGGAAGTAAACGTACAATAACGAGAGGTTTTAGCTTTAGCTGATTTCCAGCTAGGTTTTATGGCAGGCTAGCGTTAGCCGTGTTGTAATTCAGCCTCGCTCCTTCTTTTGTCTCTGCTCCTAGAAAGGATGTGAACGACAGATAGAGCTAGTTAGCATCAGAAGGCTACTTGTATGTAATCTTGCATGCATCTCTGGTCAGATATTTGAAGTAATCCAAAATATAAGACAGCAAAAAAAAAAAAAAAATTCCACCTAAATTCATATGTATATTTTTGGTAAAGGGGACCATTCACACATTCCTCTTTAATTGGACATTGACACAGTAATTGGGAACCACCTCTAAAACTTGATTTTTTTTTCCCTTTTGGAGTGTTAGCATAGTTAAAGAAATTATGAAAACTGTCTCTTATAGGCCGAGCATTGTTTTTAAATGAAAGTGTACATCTGTATCAGTTTGTACATTCAGAGATTTGCATTCACAGCATGCTAGTGTGAGTTATAAGCCCATTAAAAATCTAAAAATAGCGCACCATGCTTCTCTAAAACAAGTGCAGTGCTAATCAGTAGTGGGGTTCAAACTTTTTCACAGTAACCCGGCTGTGAGTGCAGCGTCTGCAAGAGTCCTCTTGACTCCTCTTTGTCGTCCCGTCTCTCGGCGCCGCAAACCTCAGCAGAACAGACGAGAGCAAAGACTTTGTTCAAGACAAATATAGAAAAGCAGATAAAGGGGAGTCGGGAGCAAACGGCAGAGCGAGGAGACGGAGATGAAACGGACGAGACGGAGCGTGAGACCAGACAGAATGCGTTCAGGATTCCTGTGAGATCTCCTCTCACGCTGTCTCTGCAATGCTTTGAAAGCTCTGCACAAGGGGAACATCTCAAAGTGATGGGGTGTTGAATGGATTCTCCATGCTTTCCTCTCTCTACCTATCCCGTCAGATCCCCTCCCTCTCATCTTATTCTCTTGCTGCCATTTTTTTTCTTTCTCCCTGCAGTCAGTGCTGCCTCTCTAGTTTCTACCTCAGGCTAATGGATTGTTCGTATATGACCTTGGTGGGATGCAAGGGATGTGGAGGTGGATCAATTTTAAAAAATAAAATGAAATAAAAATATCTGAATGGACCTGAATGACCTTGAAGACAGGGTCACAAAAACTGCTGGAAATAAGACACATAAATGCTCTGAAATTACAGACAAGGGGTCACGGAACTGCTGGCCACAAATTGTGATGTGATTAGTTGAGAAATTGAATTGGGGGAAAAAAAAAAAAGTCACACGGGTCAGAAAAAACAATTTTTGACCTCTTTTGATAGCTGATGGTAGATAGGTGGCTTGGTTCCCAGCTGGATGTGAACTGGGAACGCTGTCAGTAAGCTTCCATTACAGTCAGAAACCCAGATACAGTTGTACATGCACTTTCTGTCCTCTCCCTGCTCCTTAGTTTCACCTCATGACTCCTGTCCCTCTTTGCAAATTCCCTTTTTTTTCCTGCATCCTTTATGTTTTCCCAGACTATTCATCTTGATATGTTTAATTTTTTTTTTTTTTGCTTTGACTGATGCTCCAGTTTGGCATCTTTGGAGCTGAGTTAGCTTTGAAAGATTACATATCTGCATGCTAACTGCCAGACCTCCCTTTATAGCTGCTAATTGGCTGTCAGTGCTGCCTTTGCAAGCAGTACTGTCACTTTGCAACGTACTTATGTTATTTTACTGGAAAAGAAACTCTGCCTCTACTGCATTTCACACATGAAGGAACATTTTAACAGGGAGATTAGCCGACTCTGACTCATACCTGGGGTTATAGCGAATCATTGGGAACGCAGTCTGACCGACCTCCTGTCTGTCTGTGTTTCTGTGTGTCCCACAGTCACCTGTCTGGCTCCAGACTCAGGGACCTCCTCTACATCTGCAGCCCCTTCATCAAGCGAGCCTGCCTCATCTCTGGCTATGTGAGTCCTTAATATTTATTTATTTATTTACAATATTGTCCCTCGCATTATTGTAGTGTTGTAATACTGTCCTGCCCCTCCTTGCCTTCACTCCCCACCCCCTCCTCCAGGTGGTGATCATCATGTCGTTCAGGCTGTGGCTGATGGGAGGATCCATGCCTCTCTTCTCTGAACAGGACAACCCCGCCTCCTTCTCACCTCACCTGCTTACCAGGTCTGTGTCTCTCACACACACACAAGCACAGACACACACACACAGTGTTCACCACAGACACTTCACAAATAAAAAAAAAAATGCATTTGAACCCTGGCAGGGTGTCTCTGGTACTGAGTCAGTAGGAGGTAGTAGTAGGGATCGTGGGTGCCATCGACAGCAGCGAGGTCCGGCGGTCCTGTCAGCGGTGTCTGTGTTTGTCGTTGTCGGTGAGACAGCAAATAATCTGTCATTAGCGCAGCGGCAGTGAAAAATAGCTCTCCTCTCCCTCGGCCTCCTGGGAAATTTCCAGCAGATTCACATATCCTGTCTCTGTGTCCGTCCTGCTCGCCTTCATTTTCTCATCTCATTATTTCTGCTCCCTGATGGCTGAGCTGAGCCTCCACTGCTCCCCAACCACCTGTCTGTCTGCCTGTCTGTGTCTCTGCTTATCTGTCTCTGTCTTTCTCTGTCTCTTTGTCAGTGTCTCTCTGTCCCTCTCAGTCTCTCTGTCTATGTCTCTCTTTCTTTCTCTCTCTGTCTTTATCATTCTGGGTTTCTCTCTGTCTCTCTGTATCTCTTTCTCTCTCTGCCTCTCTATCTGTGTCTCTGTCTGTCTGTGTGCACATGGAGCAAGACCTTGGTGGCTGTTTTACTGAGACACTTTAGACATCTGTATGAGACAGAGCCCTGACCTGTGTGTGTGTGTGTGTGTGTGTGTGTGTGTGTGTGTGTGTGTGTGTGTGTGAGAGTATATTTATGAATTCCACTTCCATCTGAGATGTTGCAGTGATAATCCATCATGTTAGTGTCTCTCTGCCACTCCATTTATAACTCATCACAGCAGCATCCTGACTGTCATTAATATGCTATGTTTATACGTGTGTGTGTGTGTGTGTGTGTGTGTGTGTGTGTGTGTGTGTGTGTGTGTGTGTGTGTGTGTGTGTGTGTGTGTGTGTGTGTGTGTGTGTGTGTGTGTGGAGAGAGATAAATCAATTTATAGATCCCCTCATGTCTCCTTGTCTTTTTCTGTCAGCCAGTTTCTCTGTTTCTTTTCTGTCCTTGGTGTGTGTGTGTGTGTGTGTGTGTGTGTGTGTGTGTGTGTGTGTGTGTGTGTGTGTGTGTGTGTGTGTGTGTGTGTGTGATGACACTTTCAGAATGATGGATTGCAGTAACTGTACTTCATGTGGTCGGTGCGTCACATTTCATCCTCATCATCCGCTGCAGTCTGAGCTCTACTGTAACCACCAGATCCAACACATGCTCTGGTCTCTCTTAGATACACACACATGCACACACACACACACACTTGGTCTGTGTAGTCATATGTGCGATGGCACATGTATATTATTGTGTTTATACTGGGCTAACATCTACAGAGAGGAGGGTGAAAGCTGTGGATTCAGCTGTGGCTTTTCCACTTTTTCTAAAGGTCTTGTGGTGTGTGTGTGTGTGTGAGTGTGTGTGTGTGTGTGTGTGTGTGTGTGTGTGTAAGTGTGTGTGAGTGTATGTGAAATTGGACGTACTTTGTGTTTCAGTCTGTCTGAGAGAGGATAAAGAGTTTGAAAGCATAAAAGCTGGTTCTTAGAGAAGCCCTGAGAGGCGAGTGAGAACAAACAATCCTGCTGATCCATTTTCTGAGTCTTATCTAAATTGTTTTCTCTCCTGTGTTTATTACTGAAGAACAGGTGAAAAAAAAACGATTTTATCAAGGGAATCTTTCTAAAGTTCCTTAATTTGGTTTTCATCTGTGAAAACAGGAGAAAAAAACATTTTGCCAGGTGGAAAAAAAAAGTTTTTTGCAGCTGATTTTTTTTTTTTGTGAGGATTGTTTGAAGTTGTAACGCTCATTTCAACCACAAGAGGCCACGACCCTGGTCTAAAGTTTTCTTTCTCTCTCTCCATACACTCTAAACACAAGGTACATATATAGTGTGTGTTAGCAAGTTACGTGACATTACTGTCATGTCTCTAAAGAAATGTATTTTAATCAGCAAAGGCTTTGTGACAGAAAGTTAGATGAGGAGGTATAAAGAGCGAGTTCTCCTATGGAGATGGTCCTGGTGGATGAATGGGTCAAACCCCCCCGGAGACCTCGGTTCGAAATCCTGTTTAATTTTTTGACCGTGGTGCTGGAGCCGGATGTGGATGAGGGACCCAGTTTGGAAAATGTTGCCCCCCCCCCCCCCGTCCATAATTCCTAATGTCTGGCCTGCAACAAAGGCCCCTGGTCTGCTTTATCATCTCAAACAAACAGAGGGAAATAGAGGAGAACAGGATCAGATGTCACAATATGCAGACGATGTGGAACAGTTGTTTTCAGTTATTCTTCTTGAGAAGTTCTTGTTCTTTGTATTAAATTTCTACGTAGTTGATATCATTGTTTCTTTTCTGTGATTGGACTTGGAGTCCTGTATTTTAGATCTCGTCTATCTAACCTGTTTGATTTTAATTATACATGAGATCAAATAACCTAAAACTAATTCAGTAATTGTAAGACAGTAACATTGGACAGGCTCGTCCGACACCAAGTGTGTCTCCGTCTGACCTGCTCTGGTCCTGGCTGTGTTAGTAGAAGCAGCTTCACTGCAGTCAGATCCATACTCCAGAGAGCCACAAAGGTCTCAAGCCCACTAAGAGTAACGTAGAGAAAGAGAGAGGAAAAAGACGACGGCAGCAAGAAGCAAACGCAGCATGGACTGACATGGTTTTAAATCGAAATAAGTGAGAAGACAGGTCGGTTAACTGATCACAGGACTGAGACAGAAGATAGCGTTTTGTACGTGAGGAGGTGTAGAACAGCCGAGAGGGCTACATCACACCTGAAACACCTGATCAGACCCCATCAGACCAGAATCAGGAGAGCAGAACGCCCACACACCACCTGACAAATGACTCACTTTTTTTTTTTTTCTTTCTGCTCCCTGATCCCTCATTACTGTTTTTCTCTCTATGCTTCTGTTTCTTCTCCTGCCTGTGAGCTGCTGTTTTCTGTAGGGGTCTCTGTGTGTGTGTGTGTGTGTGTGTGTGTGTGTGTGTGTGTGTGTGTGTGTGTGTGTGTGTGTAGAGGGGTGGGGGTGTGGGGCTGGGGGTAATTTGTGGTTAGAGGGCTTTGCAAAGTGCGGAAAAGGGAATTGAATTTATAACCCAGACTCATCAGATGACGGCAGGTGGAGAACATTCTGCTGTCAGCACCACATTGGAAGGCTGCCTTATCTGTGTGTGTGTCTGTGTGTGCGTGTGTGTGTGTGTGACAACCTCTGCAAGTCTTTGTCTGTCTATTGACCCGAGCCTGTGTTTATTTCAGACACGGTGTCCCGTGTCCCTCTCCAGCCGTCAGTCTCTTTAATAGCCAATCTGCACAGAAGTCAGGGGAACAAAGGGAGACAGCAGTGGGAGCGGGGGGACGAGGGAGGAGGAGGAGCAGCTCAGGCTTCTCTTCGTCTTCATGACATGTTTTCATTGCCGTGTTCAGTGGAGGTTTGGCCCCCGTCAGCAGGTGGCTTCACAGCCACGTCGAGCTCCAAAACCTCCCAGTGAGATCGTCCTGGAGGAAATCGATGGTCCTCGCCGAAGGACTGCTCAGAATTCAGTCCTACGGGGCCCCTGTCTGAATCAATGAGGACTTAAACTCACTGTCTTTCATGTGGAAACCTCGTTTTGGAGGAGTCAGAGGGTAGAATCGACTCGAGAGGGGCGCTCGGGGTTTACTGACAGTCAGTGGTGGGAAAAGAATAATAATGATGCTAACTATCTTTACAGAGGTTTATGCCACATCCCAGCATTAGGGGAGATGGGAACCTGTGCCCCCCGTTCAAAGACTCAGGCATTTACTGTCCACTGACTCCTTGTTGACGACCTTTGACCTTCCTCAGTCAGTCTTTTGAGGTCAAACTCATCGGCCAGGAGGTCGGCGGATGGCCAGAGAAGGATCAAGGAGGACTTTCACCTCCAAAGTCCAGGATTGGCCTGTCCCAGCTGCTTTCAGCGTGCGCTGCAGACGACAAGGGATGCAGCTAAAACAATGCAAACTTCTTTGCAACTACAAGGTTTAGGCAACCAAAGCACTGATGGTTTTGGTTAAATGGAAATTAACAGGTTGCATCTGTCCTCAGTGGACCTTTTAATTAACTAACTCTACACTAAAGCCATTTAGCTTTAGTTAGGTTAAGTTTATAGGAGTTATTGTAGTGTATTATTAGTGTTTGCTATTGTCTCGGGTATTCTTGCCCACATTGCCCGCCTCCTCTGGTTCTCTGGTCATCCTCATTAGGACTAGATCTCGTGTGTCTCCGTCTGACCCCCCTCCCTCAGATCCATACTCCAGAGAGCCACAAAGGTCTCAAACCCACTAAGAGTAATGTAGAAAAGAGAGAGGAAAAAGCAGCATCAGCTCCGGACAGGCTCAGGGTAGACAGCTGCTCCCAATCAATATTCAACCTCGGACGAACGCTTGTTCTTATTTTATTTTATTTTATTGTCAGGTAAACTGGGAAACACTACATGTTGGAGATAAACAGGATGATTGTTGTGCTGTGTGACTCACACTCGTCCCTCTCTTCCTCTCTCCATCTCCTCACCCCAGGATCCTGACCTACTCTTACCTGCTGTCGTTTAACGCCTGGCTGCTGCTGGCGCCCGTCGTGCTGTGCTACGACTGGCAGGTGGGCAGCATCCCGCTGGTGGAGTCGCTGGATGACGCGCGCAACGCGGCCACCGTGCTGCTGGCCGCCGTGATGGTCGCCCTCTGCCTGCGCTGCGTCCTCTCACTGCAGGTAAGAACGAGGAAGTTTCCCGTGAGCTCTGTCCATCCTCCTGATGTCTGTCAGGTCTCACATGATTCGTTCGAAGAACAGGAAGTGTTAGACATAGCCCCGTATATACTTGAGGAAGTTGTTTCATTGTTGTAAGTGTTTTTTGGAAGAGTCCGGCCCTGTGAGGAGTCGCACCTCAACTCACATGTCGTCAGCGTGCTCGGGATTCTGAGGACCTTTCCACCTTTTATTCTCTATTGTCATTACTATAGCAACCAAGGTAACACTGACATGTAACCTGACTCATCCTTGGTCAGTGATACCAGCATTTTGCCCTTAAATACAACGTGAACTTGGTTGTTTTTGTTTTTTTTTATTGTAATGTCTTAGTAGTACCGAAGTACGGAAGAGGATTAGGGCCACTAAAAAAATATTTTTTAAATAAAAAAGATTTTTTTCGGGGGTGTAAGAATTCTGACTTTTTTCTCAGAATTCTGACTTTTATTCTGAGATTAAAGTCAGAATTCTGAGAAAAAAGTCAGAATTCTGAGAAAAAAGTCAGAATTCTTACACCCCCGAAAAAAATCTTTTTTATTTAAAAAATATTTTTTCAGTGGCCCTAATCTTCTTCCGTACCGAAGCAACAAACCCTGCATTATTTTTTCTCTGTGTTCTTCTCAGCTCAGATGCCTTTTGATAGTTTAAACAGCTCAGTAATCTTTTTTTTTTTCTGAGACGGTCTTTAAATCTTGAAGAGTAATAACAGCTCATTCTCTCTCTTAATAATAATCACAGTCTTTTTGAGTGGTCTGCTAAACAGCACAGTTAAGGAGCTATTAATCAGTCCGCCCTCATATCCCAAGGGGACTCTTAATTAGTGCTTCATTAAAAGCACATGTGCTGAAAGGCCCCAGCCCAGTCAGGTCTCTGTATGCCTCAGAATACAGATCCAGAGCAGTCAGCTGGGAGGAAAACACACCACAGCTTCCGCTAAGGATTCGGCTCCATGATGTGAGAAACTTTTACTAGAAACCTCCACAAGGAGTCAAATCAGCAAACAGGTCCATCGTTGCTTAGAGACGCTGCAGCCGAGAGTCATCGTCATATAAACTACAGTCACATGATGACTGGCAGCTGATGGAGGCTATCGCTCGCTCCTCTTCTTACTACCATCACACAACAGCTGAACATGTTACACTGAGAAAGGTTTGTCTTCATGACATATGTCGGTTTTGTGAAACGACAACAAACTTTATTTAAATCGTTATTATGATTCAAACAAGGAGAAGTTTCTGGTAATAACAAGAAAATAAGTCAGTTTTCTTTTTTGTCGTAGTGGCCGAAACACACTGCTGTGTTGTTATGTACTTAGAATGAATTTCCTAGCTACTGAAAACTCATCACACATCCTCACTCAGTATGACTTTACATCGTCAAGCCAGGCTCATCTCACCCGCCTCCTGTTACCGTGGAGACAGACCTTGCTCTTTGAAAAGTGTGTGTTGATGTATGTAGACCGTGTGTGTTTTCCGCAGGGGAAGAGAATCTTCAGCAGCTTTTTGTTAAAAAAAGAAAAAACCCCAAAACTCTTGTTCTCCCTCGCCGCTCCTCTTTCCCACGGCGCCTCTTTGCTTATCTCCGTCTCACATTTCAGATGATATTTGGTTTCGAGGAGTCCTCACTGAACTGCTTCCTCAAAACACAATGTTTTCTTGGCAGAAAAACATCGTTTAGCACGGCACTAAATGCTGCCAGGTGTTGCTTACTGCTTCCTTCTCCGGCTGTTTACTCTGCCGATCTGTATTCATATCCGGTATCCTGTTCTCTGCAGAGAGAAAGTCGCACTCTCTCCGAGAAGTCAAAATATTCAAAAGAATTTTCTTTTCATCCATCAGAGCTCCAGCGGTGAAGGAGGGAGAGCCGTGTGCTTCTGAGTATACACGAAGAAGAGCTTTATTTGTCCAGGACATTTTGTACACGGAAATTGTTCCTTGAATTCAGCTTGTCTTCGACAGCCTCTCTGCACTGCCTGAAGATCACGGCGCATGATATAAACCCTGACTGTAAGCCTTATATAGAGCAACTTTACACACTGTTTTAGCTTGAACACACACCCCTCACAAAGTGCATTCAGAATCCATAACTTTGGACAAAGCCAGGCCAGCTGTTTCTTCCCCTTGTGTCTAGTCTTTA
Source organism: Toxotes jaculatrix (assembly GCF_017976425.1). Lineage (NCBI taxonomy): Eukaryota > Metazoa > Chordata > Actinopteri > Toxotidae > Toxotes > Toxotes jaculatrix. Next base: position 16,190,875 of record NC_054415.1, on the reverse strand, counting down.
TGCTAAGCTAAGCTAATCCTAACCCACAGTGGCTCTTCAAGAGACAAAAGATAGAAAATTTGAGTTTGGTTATTAATTTGATGTGGAGTCCAGATAGACTTCAAATGCTTTTACGACTTTGAGTTTGATTAAGCACAAAATTCTGTTCAAATTTAGCATAATGTTGCTCTGTGTTTTAGTTTGTCACTTTCACATGTCAAAAATAAAAAAAAAAACACTGCTGGGAAATCTGGAACAAAATGCAAAAAATTATCCCACTCCCACTGGGTTTTTGCCAGAATTAAACCTGGATGATCAAATATTTAGTTTTACATATTAAATGTTTGGATGTGGCCTTAAGCTCACTCCAGTTCTCCAGGCTGGACACCTGCAAACACTTGCAAGGTTATGACGTACACGCTGGTTGGCCCCCCCGAGCCTCAGAATCTGTTGCCTACCTTCCATCCTCCTGCTGTGACATCCGCTGTTGTCTTTGAGTGTAAATCTCTGTCACTGTTGTATTTGGAAGCTTTCATTCTGCTCAAAAGTTTCTGAAATGATTATGTGCGACAATGAGGCTGCATGGACTCATTATATTTTGATCTGTTATAAATTGGCTCTGTGCGACTAAAATAGGCTTAACACACACATGCAGCTGTCAGTATGAATAAGTTTTCCTGACCTTTGCGACCTTTTCTCACTGCGGTCTAGCTCTGTATAAAGCGCACACCGCTGACCCCACTACGACCTCTGGAAATAATTGGCGCCCCAGCGTGTCTGCTCCCCGCCCTCTCCCTCGACCCCTGGATGTGATCTGATTCCGCGCTAACGACCTAATGGCAAACCCAAAGAGTCGGTGGATGTGATGTGATTGTCGGTTTGAGTCTCGCTGAAACTGCGGAGTCTCTAGAGTTCAACTCAGAATGGAGCCAGCAACAAAAAAAAAAACATCCAGTGAAGCAGCAGCTCTGAGGACGGAGACAGCTTTGTTGATGAGGGAGGTCAGAGGAGAATGGTCAGACTGGTTGGAGGTAGAGCAGGTTGTCCACCAATTGGAAGGTCAGTGGTTTCGATCCACAACTCCTCCAGGTCGCATGTTGGACTTGAGCACGATGTGTCCTAGTCAAGTTACTGAACCCCAAATTGCCCCTGATGGTTGTACCATCAGTATGTAAGTGCATATGAATGTGTGTGTGAATGGTTGAAGAGTGTAAAGCGCTTTCAGTTGTCAACCCAAACTGTGTGTCAACAGTCCAGGCTGGTGGTGGTGTGATGGTGTGATGGTGTGATGGTGTGGGGAACCATGGTCTGAATGCCTCAGTCTATGTGTCTGTGTGTTAGGACTGATCAAAATGTCCTCATGATGGTTTCAAATAAAAAATTGTCCACACGACCATAGAAAGACATGTACACACACACACACACACACACATACACATTCATACCCAGAATTATGTTTGAACACTAACAAGGGGAAAGTGCACCAGCTGAATCTGGCAGTGACTTCCACATAGTACTTGCAAGGATTGTATGGCTGTAGTCATCTCTATTTATCTCTCTGTGTGTGTGTGTGTGTGCGTGCGTGTATGTGTGCCAGCCCATCTGTGGTTTTGGCTGGCCTTTACAACGTGGGCAGCAGATCTTCAGTCAGTTTCCGTCTTCTCCTCCTGGATGGTCCAGCTGGGTCCACTTGCAGAGGTCTGGAGAAAACTCAAAGTGAATTAGAATGAGCTCTCTGGAAGTCCTTAGGCAGCCATTTCTGTTGGCTGAGAGGGAGAAAATCCTCCCTCTGAGATTAACATCACTGGTTTGATTTTCTGTGTCGGGGTAGAATCTTTCAGAGGCGTCGTTTAAATAACCAACCGTGTCTTGTCTTTGTATCTTAGCAGCTTACGGGCTTTGTATGTGATTATTGTAGAGTTGGCTGACAAAGCGGGTTTGTCATATCTATCCCTTTAATATCTCTGGGCGTGTTAGACCATCGTGGACACTGTTGGAAATGAATAAGTATTGAAACTGAAATCTGAACTGAAATGCAAATTGAGAGGTAGGCAACAAAAACACAACATGCATTATAAAGACAACAACAACTGAATGTACAATATAAAAATAGGCAGTACTTTCTAGAAAAGTAGAAAGGTTTGGAATGGGGCCATCCATGTCTACCTGTTGAGTTCATAACAAGGATTTTGAAGACAGCAGCCCCTGAAATAGGATCTGGTATCTCCTGGAACTAAAGCCCAGCCTCCTCACACTAACTTTCATAGAGAGGCTGAGACCGTTGCTTGTACATTTTATACACCTACTTGTCGCCTTTTGAAGGATTTCATTTCAGAGCAGCATGGGTCCCCTCCTCTTTGCCTTGTTGATCTCTCTCTCTCATTGGTTAATGTCAGTCCACTAAGCAGGAAGTGACATGATTGTCCAAATTTTTAGTACCGCATGTTGGAAATGATCAGTGTGAACCCAGTGAGTCTTCCAGCTGGCTATGCCAGCCACAAAGCCAAGATCAGACTGTCACAGTGGTTAAATGACACACCGGATACTGGATGGCACAGTGCAGCACACGGAGGGACCTAGGTGATTAAAATAAAGAACAGAGGAAAATAAAAGATAAAAGTCAAAGAGGAGCTGAGGATCAAAAGTTTGGGGAAATAACGATAAAGCAGCTGGATACATTGAAGAGAAAGGAAACAAAAAGAGATTAGAGAAAAGAGGGTGGCCAAGGGAGAAGGGAGTCTGATGCCAGGCAATTAGGCTCCTCCAGAAACCACAGGGATGAAGTCTTTGTGTCGTTATTTTCATTGGAAGTGATGCCACAAATTAGGTACAGTCCATAGTTTGCTTGGGCTATAGACAGCTTCTTTTTTTAGGAATCATACTTAATTGACAGGTGATGGGATTAGCTTTTAACTGAGGGACCAGTAAACAAATCAAGACCTCTTCAGTCTGAGGCCATGGTACCCTGCCAGAAAAGAGGGGCATTGCTCCCTCCTGGCCGGGAGAGTGTCACTGTCCCATGTGAAGTAGTTCAAATACTTCCAGGTTCAGACTCAGGAGTTCAGACTGATACTTTGGGCATGCCTGACAGGGAGGAGACCATGTGGCCAAGAACACACTGGTGAAAATGCATATCCCATCTGGCCTGGGGAATGCTTCAGAATCCCTTGGGAAGATTTGGAGGATGTTGCCAGGTAGTAGAAGGTCAAAGAAATGGATGAATAAGCAAGCCGTCCTCCCATCGTGTCTGTTAGGATCACATACAGAGAGACAACTTGCTTTGAACAGTAGTTGCAGCAAATTAGTGTAATGGCGAAAATGCTTAAATATTCCTAACATATGTGGTTTCCCCAGTTTTCATCAAAATCTGATCAGCGGCGCTTGATGTAACATGTATGACAGATGGAAGCACTAATAGCGGGAAAAGGTGTTCACGTATTTCAAGTGAGAAAGTAACAGATGCAGAGAATCTAACTGAAGAAAGACACTAATAGTTGCAATCAGAGAAACTAAATAGTGAGAAAGAAATTAACTGGAGAACAGGAAACACCAACAAAGATGAGGTAAGTGCTGGAGAAGGTATGAGGAGAAAGGGGAGGTTTGCCTTCATGATACAAGGTTTTAGTAGGAAATCAATAATATTGACTTCTGCCAAGGTCTGAATGTTGTTTTTTTTCTGTCTTCCATTATGGTTTTCATTGACGTCCTTTCAAAAAGGGACACGAGAACAAGAAAACTGACAGAGTGAGAAAAATACCTTTGTAAAAGAATACCTCTTTTTTTTTTCTCTTGCGGAAGTGGGTGATTTCAGCCTTACATTTTCTGGTCAGTGATTTTAACCTTGTACGGAGCAGGTATCCAGATTATTTTTAACCCAGTGATAATTGCATTTGTTATTATGTGCTGTTTTTCTGCAGTCTCGCTGGTCCTAATGTAATTTAAATACCGCCCAATGTGTTGTCCTTGCTAGCTGCTTTAAAAAAAAAAAATTCTAATGTTAAATTTGACTTTTTATATGAAAATGGAGGAGGTCAGATACGCTTCTGCTAATCTGCAAAACATGCTAATCCCAACATATAGGCTTATTTGAGAACCAGTAAAATTAAAGCCACCAGTAAAGCAAGACCGCTTAATAGCTCATCAAATGCTCTGTTGTAATGTCAGCTACAGGTAGCCTTGTTTTTCTGGACTATATCTCCTAACACTTTGTCAAAGTGGCATCATTTAAAGTGTGCCCAATTAGCAATTTGCAGTTCCCTTGTACCAATGGATGTACATGCTGCTATCCCTGGATTCTTTTGATGCTGAAGAAAACTTAAAAAATGCGATCATTTTCACTGAAGTTCTGAAGCATCTTTTTCTATGATTTCTAAGTGGATTTGCAGGTTTGGTTTTTTGTTTTTATTCATAATGAACATTGGAGATAACAACATCCTAGGGAAGTGCTAGTCACAATGAATGATATCCACTTCAGCTCTCTGGCACCATGCCTGGGGAGACGTTTGTCTCTCTTTTGGCTTTGTCTGCGTGTGTCTGGTATAATTTCCTGGTGGTTAAAATGCCAAGTTAAATTACTGAGGAGCACAGTAAATGTTTCACTCTCCAGCTCTCCTGTAATGTTCATCCCATCCAAATGGGACTTTAGACCCCAACTGTACCAGGTATTGACATCTAATCTGTATCTGGATACATTATCTGGATAATGACACCATCTTTGTATTTACATCTGCTATTAATGTTTACAATTCTGCTAATACTGTGATTGGACTTCAGTATGAATGTTAGGTAGGCACTGGAAAGGCAGATTTGTTAACGATCATGGTGCATCTCAGGTCAAGGAAAGTGATGATGAGGGTCATACGACAGATGGAGGTCTTTTACAGTAGCCTTACAGTAACTAGGCTAATGTTGCTCACACTGAAAGAAGAGCCATTGGTAGCACATGTGTTAGCTTGACGACCTCTACCCATTAAGTGAGCCTTATTTAGCATGTCACATGTTACAAAGCAATGCTGCTAAATGAAAACGGGCTGCTCTTAGCTTAAGATAGCATCTTCAGATAGCACAAAGAGGTGGATCTTTCAACTTGTTGGCTGAATATCTTTCTCACAGATGGTACAGATGGTACACCATCATTTTCCAATAAGGAATAATGACTGATACCTTCTACTCTATGAAAATGTTGTTCCACTTTCAGTTGTTCCCCATCAGGGGGGTCTCCCCAGCGAATGATCCAAAACTGGCGATTAGCATGTTTCAAATTTGGCACGTTGTTTTACGCCCTTCCTGACGAGACCCTCTACACAGGGAGAACATACAAACAGTGCCAACCACTGCGCCACCGCCTCTTTTACTCTATCAAAAAATATACCAAAAAAAACCTTCCTTGACCTTGATGGCTAATGATCAGTTAATAAAAACTGACCCATACTGCGCTTTATTCATTTATGAAAGTAATTTTAGTTTAAATGTATGTTTTATCTATCACATAATATATTTTTTTGAAAATAAAGTAATAAACAATTAAAATGAACCCTTCCACTCCACACTCAGTCTTTGTTTGTTCATCTGTCAGCAATATGTGAACATAATTACCCCATCTGTAATCAGACCATATTATAGTCTATGATGCTATCAGTAGCTCTTTATGGTAGTATCAATACCAGCAGCCAACAGTGTGTTTGTATTCCTGTAATATTCAGGTCATTACCGGTGGATGGCTGCTTCATTAGCTCTAAAGTGCTTCTCAGAGTGTTTGTTCATCGTGTGTCTATAATATAACTATAGATCCCTTCCAGTCTTTGTCTCAGAGGCTGTCAATGAGCCCGCTGACAGCAGAACAAGCCTGTGATCGGAGCCGGCGGCTAATCAGCCCACTTCACACTTCCCTCGCTCTCGTTACCGCTAACGAGCGCGATCCAGTGAACCCGGCGCGGGGCCCGCCAGCTCCGCCAATTAGAGGCCCTGTTTGTTCAAATAAACACAGCCGCGGCGGGATAACATGGGAAGGAGAGAAGTCGGAGGCTGGGAGGCATTATGAAAAATGAATGGCCTCAGATAACGGGCTCTATAGAAAAAGGAATTAATCCGTAATTTGATAATTTGATCTCCTTAATTGCTTCTCAGTTGCACGGATGATTGTTAATATTTAAGACAGATTGGTCATGGCTGCTGAACGTGCATGTGTTCGTGTGTGTGTCTGTGTGTGTGTGTGTGTGTGTTGGCAGAGTCTGAAAGGCACATATTACCATTCATAATGAATGTGCTTTTCAGCCATTCTGTTTGAAGCGGTTACACTTTTGACTTGGTTTATTGAAAGCTGTGATACCAGGTTTGTTTGCTGTGAATCTTCTCACATATCTCTGTGTTTGTTTTCTTCTTCTTCTTCTTCTTCTTCTTTTCTCTCTCTCTCTGCAGAAGCAGGAGAGCAGGGAGGTGCTGGTGGGGATGTTGTTCCTGGTGTTTCCCTTCATTCCTGCCAGTAACCTGTTCTTCAGAGTCGGATTTGTCGTGGCCGAGAGGGTTCTCTACATGCCGAGGTGAGTGTGTGTGTGTCTGTGTGTGCGTTGGTTACAGTGTCACACAATGAAAGCTCTGAAACCTCTAACGCAAAACACAATAAACGGAAGAAAAAAAGGCATTCGCAAAACGTATTGCAAAACCATGGGCACGGATTACGAATCTGAGAACACACATGTAAGGACACATGGCTTTTTCAGATTTCCCGTCAGGACTTCTTTTCCTTAAAGGTCCAGTCAGTAACTGTGTGTGTGTGTGTGTGTGGTCCTACACAGCCCTGCCTCTGTAAATGAGAAACGAAGCGGCTCAAACCGAGTCACGCAACATCCTTTCCATTTAGCAAAAGGATTTGCAGCTTCACTGCACAACCTGGACACCGCTCAGTCAACAACATTGTTTTTCCCACCAGCACCCATGATTTCTACACATATGATCAAACACAGGGAGCGCCGAGCTGCTGCAGCATTCATCTGATCACAGATCAGTCCAGCCACTGAAAACAACTTCTTCTCCTTCTTCTTCTTCTTCTTTTGCATCACCACCTCCTTCTTGACCAACTCTCATCTACACATGTACAGCAGAGAAAACAAAGACGGACCGTGATCAGATTTGTTACCATGCCAACAGAGACATAAATACATAGCTAAGTGTAAATGAAAGTGTCTTGGATTTTGGTCCTGGGGTTTGTCTGGATGTGAGACACTTGAAATGACAGGTGTAAACGGGACCTTTGTCATGTCATTATAGGATTTGTCTCGTGCAGATGTGGACAACATCACATGCTCTCAGCCTCTCTTATAGTGCTTTGACACAATAACGCAATCCTTTGACTCCTACAGACACACATCCTGCTGTTGTGCAGCTTTTCTTCGTATTTCCATCACGTGGAGGAGTCTCCATCTCAGCAGTGATCTTCAGTCTTCTTCTCCACACTGAGCTGTTCTCTCTCAGAGCCCAGTTTTTCCTTTCTTTTCGATTCAATCCTATAAAATAGGTTTCGCGATGCACTAAGTGATGTTCCCCCGTGAATTATGAGATCCTCAGGGGAGCTGTGGGTGACCTTGATTAGGCTAAGAGGGCCCATGGGTTCCACACACTCTCACACAAATACCCTCAGAGTGAATCCTCTCTCAAAGCCGGGGGCTTTAGCTGGAAGCAGATGCCTTCGGGTTTGGGGGGGGGGGGGGTAAAGCTCAGAGAAATCCCCTGACTTGATCTCAGTTAACCCGCTGCACGCCTAATTATTGCGGCATAACTGTCAGCAGACGCCTCTGCGCTTTCCCCCCCTGAGCGCAGTTCAGACACCAGCTCTCCAGCGTCACATGATCCACGCTGGTTCCACAGTCGTTAGACTGTACAAGCAGCTTGTACAATGAAGCAGACATTTTTCAGAGCGTCGCAAACCCCAATTTTATCCAGTAACCGCTGGAGACCGTCGAATAGCTGCGTGATTGAATTGATTTATCCCACTGTTGTGCTGGAAACCAACTCGTTTGGCTGGAGGACTCTAATGGGCACGCTCCGTATACTCCACAACATCTCGCCTTAACATCGCTGCCAGTCTGCAGCCCCAATCAGTCCCTTTCAGGTCTGGTCAGCAACAGAACCCTATACTGCTCCTTCTTCTTCCTCTCTTTCCATTGGTTTACCACCACTCTCTGGCCCCCCTTTCCTCCATCTAACCTCTTCTTCTTCTTTCCCTCGCCCCTGATTGGCTGGAAATTGTGATTGGCTCAGCCCGAGTCACTTTGTTTGTTTCCCCATTTACAGAGCCAAGGCTGAGTAGGAACAGTGGATTGAATTGTCACTACACACACACAGAGCAGAAAGCCAGCCGACCGTTGAATTTGATAAAAAAAAATATATATTCTGGATTTTCTTGAACCGTTGTTTTCATATGGATTGTCATTCCTTTCAGAATTGATCAGTTGTACCAGTGGCACTGATTTGCATTTATTCCGACTGTCGAACAAACCAAAAAGCTTCTGTGGAAATGCAGATGTGACCTTAAAGCCGTAGGTGATGCAGCGGCAGGATGAATTATGCATCTTTAAATTAAAATCAACCACCAGATGCTGCCATCTCCTCCTTAACGGGTGTATGATAGGACTTTTTTTTTTTTAAACAAGAACTGAAAGAAGAACTAAAAAGGAGTGTTTCTACCTCTCCACCCATCCTCTGTCAGTCCTTTTCCTCCCTCCTCAGAAGGTGCAGCCTTTCTTTTTTCCTTCAAACATTGCACCTCCTGTGTGAAGATATTTGAAATGGAAACGCACATGCACTGCGACCCGCAAGTTGTCTAGACATGACCCAGAGGAGCTGAATGTGAGAACACGAATGTCCAAATGACTTAAACTGGACACTGACAGACTTTATCCCGCCAGCTCTCTGGTACGAAGTCAGTGGGATGTCCTGCATGTGTGAAAGAGAAACTCTGGACAGCGTCCACACCTGATTCTGTAGACATTGTCAAACATATGAAACAACATGAGAAAAACAATCAGAGACAGACTGACTGATGTCTCCACACACTTTGTCCTACACAGCGGACAGGACACACTGCCTGAGCTGATGGAGTGCTAGGTGACTGGAAGGCTTTAGGAGCTGCTCTTTTCTCTTGAAGTTGTTCCTCGTTTTCGTTCTTATTTGCTTTCAGTAGCGAAATTCAGCCGCTCTCAGCGTCACAAAAGCCGGTCGTTGGCTTTTAACGATGAAGACTTTCGCATCCCAAACACATTTGTCAGACCAATTACAGCACAGACTCTCCTCATCCCGCTGCTGTCATCCCAGGTGTCCTCCTAACAGGGGAGCTAATACTGCTGACAGCAGCTGACGTGCTGCAGCCAGAACAACAATTTCTCAATACTTTATTTATCTCGGCGGTTTCAGTTCCCTGGCAGAGCCGCTGCTTGTTTTGATCAGGCAGTCGGTTTAACTGTAACATGTTGCTGTGTGTTTTTCTGTCCTCCTCTCCTCTTCTTTAATGAGCATGCTTTCCTTTTACTCACCCACCCAACCCCGTCCCCTCCCCAGTATGGGCTACTGCATCCTGGTGGCTCACGGCCTGGGTCGGCTGTGTTCGGTGGTGGGCCGCTGGGGCACCACAGTCCTCAGCGTCTCCACGCTGCTGCTGCTCCTGCTCTTCTCCTGGAAGACTGTCCAGCAGAACCACGTCTGGCTCTCCAGGGAAGCCCTGTTCCGGTAAGGAGGGAGACGTGTGTGTGTGTGAAATGTGGAACTACATTGAGACAGATGACATGCAAAACATTTTAATTTTCAATAAACTTCAAAAGCCTGAATTAAGCATCGTCCTAGCTGCATTTTCTCACTTGGACAAATGTCAAATGGACAAAGCAGACAGGAGAAGAGCTTTGCTGAGTGGCTGAGGGAGATAAAAGCCGGATGACACGAGGACAGATGACAGATTCACTCTCTGAGTTCATGTGTGGATCATGATAAATGGAATAAACCTGCTGCCGTGTACAGTACAGTGAGGAAGCTGCCAGTTAGCCACAATAACCAGACAACATAAACTGTGTGTGTGTTAGCTACACAGTATATGATGAGTTTGTTGTCTGCTTGTCAGACAGGCCCGCATGTTGTTTCATTGATTTATTTATGTGTCCATTTAATGCTCTGTCTCTTTCTGCCTCCATGACAGATGACAATGCCGGTTGTGTGTGTGTGTGTGTGTGTGTAGGCAGAGGTCTCGTATTGTTCATGTTTTTGTGTGTTCACACTGAGGTTCACGCTTACACCTACAAACACTGACAAAAGCCTCACTCAGACAGGATTAACATTACGGGGGATGTTCGCCACGCTCCTGGGTAATTTCATACATCATCCCAGGTGGCACTTCGACCAATGAGAAGTGACAGGATGTGGACATGGACGTGGACGCTCAGGGAGACAAGGGAAAAAGAGAAAGCTGACTTTTTTTCCCCCTCTCTGGGATTCTGCTGATATTCGTCCACACCTCGTTTTTCTCTCCAGACCCACGTCTACGCCTCTTCCCTTCTTCACCTCTCTTCCCTTCTCTCTCTCCTCACTCCAGGTCCGGCATCCAGACTCTGCCCCACAACGCCAAAGTCCACTACAACTACGCCAACTTCCTGAAAGACAGCGGTCGGCACCAGGAGGCCATTCACCACTACACCGCCGCCCTCAGGTCTGACCGGGCCGCACTAAAACCCCGAGAACAACACACATCTCACATCTGCAAAGTAAAACGAATCGTTACATCACTGTTGCTTTATGCTTCCACATCAGTTACTTGTATTTGCATAAAAAACATAGAAGCTAATGTCCCCATACATCATGCAGTGAGGGAGATTAGAGGGGTATTTGCATATCACACTGTGTTATGGCGGAAAACGGTGTATTTGCATAAAATGTCCTTGGTGACTGTGCAGCTGTAAATTGATAGTGACGTGGAGTTTGCATGGACCGTACATGTAGTTACAGCTGGAATTTTAATATTAATTTCAATGACACAGGAACTTTTCTGCATTGTACAGAAGTCATGGATTATATGAACAGATTCACGCAAGTGTCTGCCATGACATTGGGATGTTTATGCAGATTTTGTAGACGGTATCATATATTGTAGTAATGTGACTTTAACGCATTAATGCAAATTCACTGCGACGTAAAGAGGTGGTATAAACCCTGAATTTGTCAGTAGCATTTTCATAAAATGCTGTATAGAATTTTTTTTCAATTGATCAATCAGACTTTATTTATGTTGCTGTACATGCACACACCCAAAAATCCATCAATAATCACAGCGTAAAAAAAAAAAACGCTGTCATGAACCTCGTGGATTTGCAATGAGGAAACACCTCAGGTGGGATAAAAATTCTAAATGGTAAAATAATATAAAATAAAGAAAAGGAATAACAAGGAAAATGAAAACAATACTAGAATAAAAGTGAATAATACAAAAGAAATTAAAGCGAAGCTTAAAAAAAAAATAAGGAAAATGCTAAAAGAGAAAGTGTGGGATGGAGTAAAAGCAGAAAACAGACAAAAAATGTGTGGATAAATCGACAAATAAATAAATAAATAAATCAACTTTAATTAAAAGCCAGATCAAAGAGGGTAGGCTTTGAGTTTGCTTTCGACTTATGGTTCTTTCTTTTTTTTTCTCTTTAAAATCCACACATTGGCATAAAAAGTATAGAGGATGTATATGCAAAAAAGAAAACAAAAACGAACAAACCTCAAACTTAACTCCAAAATAAAAACACCAGCCTCCACTCAGACACAGAACCTCAGGATGTGTCCTCGTACATTTTTATTTTATGGGACCTTTAAGAAACCATACGCCATTTGCTGGCTTTTATCCAGTGGACCATACTGTGCGGTACTTAGAGTGCAGGCTGCAGTTTCAGTGGTCGGCTCCTGTGGGGAAATTTAACCTTCAAAGTATGACAGTGGAACATCTACACATTTATTTCTATTATTTAATCATTTTAAAGGACCAATATGGTTTGGATGTTAGGTCTCATATAATTAAACTCACACACACAGAGTCTTAAATACAAATAACATACACATATACCTTTGGGTGCATTCTCTCAGGCATGTAATGGGTCTTGTTTCAGCTCGCAGCGTGTGCTCTGTTCATCTATCACACACACACACACACACACACACACTCAGGCTGCATTAATGAAAGAGAGCCTCCATTAGTCGTCCCTGTCACCAGAGAGGCCTCCTGAGGAACCACAGAGATGTGGTCCAGCTTCTTCTCTCTCGTGTTGTCTTCACGTATTCACATTAGTTCCACTGTAACCTGTCAGGTGTGTGTTTGTGATGACGAGTAGATGTTCTCTCTTGTTTATAGGTCTTCAGTCTTCAGCTCAAAACCTAAACATATTTAATTTAGAAACTGTGCAAAACAGAGAACAGCAGCTAATCCTCTGTAAATGTTTAACTGGTCTACGCAGGTTTAGGCAAAATATATAGTAAAATAATGCAGCTCCTTGTTGTTGAGTTTAAACTAGTCCCAGGAAATAATCCCCCCCCCCCCCCCCCCCAAAAAAAAAAAATCATAATATAAATGCTGTGGGTTAATGCACTAACCCGACCCCTCAGTGTGTAGCCCGAGAGGCAAAATGCAGGGCAAAAAAATATCCACGGACTGGATGCAAGTCATGCTGAGCAGCATTTTTTTTTTTTTTTTTAATCAGCCGACTGCAGTGACAGGACGGTAGAAGAACAATTTTCAGAGAGAATTTTAGAAAGAGATACCGAAATTTCTCCACTCCCTCTGCCTCCCCAGCATCCTTCCTTCTTTCCTTCCTTCCTCCCTTCCTTTCCCCCTTTCCTCTCCTTCTCCCTTCTGCCCAGTCTCTTCCTGCAGCAGCAGCAGCGGTTGCATCCTGACAGCCCTCTGTCGTGCCAGACCCCGAGCACGGAGCTTCAGCTCTAAAACACGTCCCAGCTCGTGATAACTCCAAACCCACCAGACCACTCACACTCACTTTAATTAATCAGCGTCTGCTTCCTCTCTGCCACGTTTTCTCTGAATCCCTCACATTAGAAATGTAGTTTGTTTGTTTTTTTTGGCTCTTTCTTTCCTCTGTAACGTGACAGTTTCAGTCTTAATGCATCAAGTAGAAATGAATCTCCATTCTTAACTTAGTTATTAAGTCTTCTATTTTAAATTGAATGCGATTTTATATGTGCATGGGTCACTGTCAGTGCTCTGCTGTTAGCTGATCAGATCCTCTGGCTACATCCCAGGTCTCTGAATGTTTCCTTCACTTGTGTCCTCTCCTTGCTCCTATTAAATACACGAAGGAGAGATGGAGTGAATCAAGGAAAGATGACAAGATTTACTCTCTTATTATTCTTCTATGTAATGTGTGGAGGGAATTTCCACCGTGTTTCATTACAAAATAAGAGATGATCAGAGACTCCAGCAGTCAGTCCCAGCGTGGTGTCTCTGTGTCTCTGTAGCCCTGGTGTGTGGTTAAATCTTTGAGGAGGGCACGCGTGGCTTTGGAATGTAGCCACATTGTCGCCATAGTTACAGCGCAACCGCTTACAAATAAAGTATGAAAGAGCGTAGCCGCGGCACCCGCTCACCTCCTCCTGCCCCCCCCCCAGGGCGGTGTCACTGACCATGGGTCGCTGACTATAAAAGCGAATTCCAATTACACAGAGGTGTTTAGCAGCAGTGATAGAGAGCGGCAGTAAATGTCGGCAGAGAGGCTGCTGGCTGCTAGCTTCCACACACTCACTGCTGATTTATCTGCAGCGTTTCACTCTGGAGATCATCCTTATCACTGTGACAAGGCACTTAGTCCAATCAAGATCATGTTATGGCGGGACTCCATCTGGAAGTGTGGAGCCATCAGAGGTTTCTGAGATGAAATAACATCAGCCTGTTTTTACTGTTGCAAATGTTATCGATAAAAACAGGCCTTTTAATAGTATGGGGACATGAATAATTTAGATTTTGTTGTCAGTCAGTCGGTTACAGGATGTTCCAGGTCCTGCGCAGTGAATTTTGTTGGTGGGCAGGTTGTGAACACTGGCTTTATTTGAGCCTTTGTGCTAAAAACAGCCGCCTGCTGCTGCTGCTGCTGCTGCTGCTGGAAGCCAAAACAAGGAGCTAAAAGAGGCTAAAACACTGAGGGGGATCTGCAGAGTTGGTGATCATTCTCCAAGCAACACCTTCTCTGTCCCACATTTCATCCTTTCAACCTTCACCCGCAGCTTCAGCATCTCAGTGTCTCAGTTTTACAAATAAACGTGGAAAAAAATTGTGATCAGACAATCAGTACACATAGCTACACAACAACAGAACGTTTAACAACTTATCTGCCAGGACACATTGTTAGGAATGCAAACAAGAGGAACAAACAACAGGAAACTTCTCACAGAGAACGCCAGGGAAGGGAAGACACAGGTAGAACTAATCAGGACGGGACACATCAACACAAAGGCAGGAATGAAACCTTAACCATAACCATAACCTAACCATAAACACAACAGGTACGAGGTTTTTCAGAATAAAATTGGAAGCACTGCAGGAAGTGCAAAGGCAGATCCTGACAAAAGTAAGAATTACAGCAGTAGACATTTCTGAAATTCTGTTTTGGATACAGTTTTATTTTTTTCAGTGGGAGGGGTCAGAGGTCAAATGTATTCATTAGCCTACATTTATACTTTGCACAGATCAGAGCAGTTCACATTTTTCTTTAACAAAATGGTGTTTCAACTGGCAGGAGCTGCTTTTAGATTTATGAGCCGAGAATGAGGTGCATTTCAGAATTTGGTCTGAACCTCCTCCTCTCTGCTTATCCCCCCCCCCCCCCCCCCCCTTCTCAGGTTATATCCCCGGCATGCCAGCGCCATGAACAATCTCGGCACCCTGACACGCAGCCCAGAGGAGGCGGAGCGCTATTACAGAAGAGCACTGGACACCAACCCTCAGCATAACCGAGCTCTCTTCAACCTGGGAAACCTCCTCAAGTACGACACACACACACACACTCGGTTACACACACATGACACATTGAAAGGCCTGACCATCACTGTGTGAAAAACTGAAAACCCTCAGCACAGCTGGAGACCCCGACAATGCTGTGTGATCAACTTTTGCACAGTTTCTAGTGGAAAGAAAATTTTATTTTCTTAACTTTCCAAAGAGCTAGCAAGTCCTAGTCCTGCCCAGGCTCGTTTTTCAGGTTTTAGCTTCACCTCAGGTTGAGGTGTTAGAAACCAGGCTTGACTTATCTGATCTCATTAGATCTAAATTGGCTTCATGAAACAGACCTGATCCTGTTTCAGTTCTGAAGAAAGACAGGCTTTTCACAATAAGTCCAGCTTCCTTTATGAAGCATCCCTCATGGCTTAAAGCCAGGCTCGCTTGAACCTAACAGAGCAACCCAGGATTAAACTGTTTCATGGAGCCAACTCAGAACTGTGTATAACCTGAAGAATTAAATAAATAATGTATATAAGGCACCACTCAATCAGAGCTGAGAGCAAGTCTGCCTGGGACCCTACCAGCCAAGTATATTTCTGTGGTGGATTTATTTCAGGTGTGTAATTAAACAGGAGATTTCAGTCAGCAAAGCATTATTAAACTTTAATGTCCATGATTCATGGCGCTGCTGATGCAGACGCTTGGAGTCACAGCGTGTTCACGTGGATGCAAACAGAATGGAGAGATGTGGCGAAACACGGCCGCGGTGCTCACATGGAAACAAACCGGAGTCAGAGACCGCAGGGGCCGGGAAAATAATGACTCACCACATTCACTAAATGAAAGTCGTCAATTATCCCAGCTCCCTGACACGGGCGCTGAAATCTGACGAGCTCTGCACGCAGCTGTTTGTTTGTTTGTTTGTTTGTTTTAGCTGTCGAAACAGTGTGGACTGAACTGAATCTGCTGGCTCACTAGAGAATTACATGAATAACAGAGGCTGGAATGAAGTCCATTATTATCATCGCCATTATTGTCACAGTCTGCTCCTTGGTTCCTGTCGGCCCTGTCTCCAGTCCCTGTCTCCAGCCTCTGTCTCCAGCCTCTTTCTCCAGCCTCTTTCCCCAGCCTCTTTCCCCAACCCCTGTCTCCAGCCCGTTTCTCCAGCCCCTGTCTCCAGCCCCTGTCCCCAGCCCCTGTCTCCAGCTCCTGCTCACTTCTCTCAGACCACGTTCTTCCCTTCATCTCCCCAGACCTGCCTTTCTCAAGCCGTCCACTAGATGTCTTCTCCCTTTCCCTCCTCCTCTCATCACCTGGCTGCCCCACCCATCCACCCAGCTGTTCCCACTTCCCATCGACCCTGCAGCTCACCCCACCCACCCACACGTTCCATGACAGCTCTGTGTGTGGTTTTATTGGTATGCGTCTCTATGCCTGTTTCTTTGCTGAACTGGGATTAATTGTGTGTATAATTTCATGAGAATCCAATGAAAAGTTACTAGCCTGTAGCCTGAGGCTGTGATTGAAACTGTGATAATAATGCCGCTGCTGACGGCGATGAGAGAATGATCATTTATCTGCAGCTGATGGTGATGATGATGACATAATAGCGTATAATGATATATCTCCTATGGAGGAGGAGGATAGTGATTAATATAGAGTTGCTGTCATAGCACAGGTAGAACTGGTAAAATGATTTGTTGTTATTGTATAGAACAAAGAACAGCACTAAGCCTTACCAGCTTCTAACATGACACAGCATACTTGATTAACAGTGAGTAAGAAAAGGAAAACACAGGTGATCTCAGCTGAGAATCCTCCACTGATCCTAAACCAAAATGGCTCAGGGCTCACAGTCATTATCCACTGTCCATGACAGGAAGTTGTTCTTTGGCATTCACCTGCAGTACGACGCTCTCATGTGTCCGTCTCTCTGCTGTCCTCCACTCCAGCACCCATTACGTAAGACCCGCCCTCTTGAAGCTTTGGCAGCCAATCAGAAATGACAAATGACAACCTCTGACCATGACTCTGCTGATTTCAATGGTGACTTTGGTGACAATGATGATGATGATGACAATGATGATGATGATGATCGTGATCATGGTGATCATGGTGGTGATAATGATCATGGCGACAATGGGGGTGATGAAGATGGTGATGATGAAGATTATAATGATGGTGATGGTGATGACAATGACAGTGATGATGATGATGATGATGATGATGAAGATGATGCTGCGTTCCAGGTCTCAGGGGAAGGAGAAAGAGGCCGAGGCTCTGCTGAAGGACTCCATACGCTTCGGTCCACATTTTGCTGATGCGTACTCCAGTCTGGCATCGCTCTATGCTGAACAGGTGAAACATCCAGAAAACACCCACACACACGCACGGACACACACACACACACACATATATGTACCATATTTGACTCAACTGCCTGGAACTCACCACTAATTGCTGAATTAAATTAGCTTTAGCTGTAGCTGGTTAACTCCGAGCAGGCAGCTGTGAAACACCTGCACAGCAGCTTCCTGTAACCTTGGTCTGGTTCAACCCTGTTTTTAAATCGTGTATTTCGTGGTTCACAGAAACGCTTTCCTGAAGCCAAAGAGGTGTATCTGAAAGGCATAGAGAACTGCCCAGACAGCTCCGACCTGCATAACAACTATGGAGTCTTTCTGGTGGATACAGGTGAGTTGAACCTGGTGGCTCTCTGGCTCCGGGCATGATGGGTTAAACACAAGCCATCCCCTTAACAACATACTCTTCTACTGCGTGGAGACACTGTACATGAAGTAAAGCATTTTCTCCCATTGATTCTTTCTGTACATCACACACATCAACTCGCACAAGTTTACTTTCAAGATGCTGATAATGTTGGAGAGGCTAACGAAACTCAACACACAGTCCGCTGACCTGATGCAGACCTGAGTGACCCCACCGGTGGGCAGGGTATTCAAATCCATCCATATATTATCCAGCTGGAGCCAATCCCAGCCAGCTTTGGGTGAGAGGTGGGGTATATCCTGAACAGGTGTCCAGTCCATCACAGGACTGACATATAGAGACAAACAAGAGTCACCAGTGAACCTAATCTGCATGTCTGTGGACTGTGGTAGGAAGCCGGAGAACCTGGAGGGAAGGGCCGGAATGGAAAGTCTAGTAAAATAATTATTGTTTGAGTACTTTGTTGGCAGAGGATGGCTTCAGCTGATTTTACAGCAAGAACAACAACCTCAGTCCTCAGGAAGTTCTCAGACCTTCACTTCCTGCGCACTTTGTTTTCATTTGAAAACGGATAATAAATGGAAATTCTCATCCAGCGTGACAAAGCCTGAGAGGATCTGTCAGGAAGGACGGGATAAACTGTCCAAATCCAGGTCTGCGAAGCTTAGAGAGAGAGACCAAGAGGACTCGCAGCTGTTACTGTACCAGTGACTGTAAACACTGAGTCTGTGAGAAAACAGGAGAATCTGAGTCCATGTGGATGTGAATGCTTAAATAAATAAATGAATGAATGAATGAATGCATCATCAAAATGTTTTAGTTGTTTAACTAAGTGACTGTTACCTAGAACTAGACATAAAGCTCAGTGAATAAAAAGGTAAAATGACAGTGTAAGTGAAGTTAAATGGAAATGTCATGGCCTTAGTCCAGTACACCGGCCTTAACTAAGACTAACACCCACGTTTTGCAAGGGGGCAGCTGAATCAAACTTTTTCACAGTGTCCAGTTCTACTTGTGGTCTTGGAAGTTAGATTTCCTGCGGCACAGCCTGTGCTTGCAGGGCTTTGCATCAGCAGACTCTGACATTTCAGAAGGCAAAGCTTCCTGACACTCTGCGGTGATCCGCCCTGCTGCTAACTCTCCACTGTCACAGCCTCCTACCAACTATGCCTCCAGATGCACACATGAACTGAAGGGAGAGCTGCTGCTAACCAGAGGTAACTCTTTTAATCCAGAGAGCTCATGCCTGGGTCCTTCAGATGATAACTGAAGATAAGAAGGTGTTAATTAAACTAACAAACCAGTGGGAGATGACTTTAGCTTTGAGACATGGAGCATTATCCTGCAGGAAGTAGATGGTGAACTGTGGCCATGAAGGGATGAATAATACTCAGACACCATCACGCCACCACCACCAGCCTGGACTATTGACACATGGACTCGTGAGTCCATGGACTCATGCTGTTGACTGCTGCCTCAACACAAATCCAGGCTACATTTTTCTAGTCTCCAGACTGTGTCCACTGCATTCTCAGATCTCTGTTCTTAGATGACAGGAGTGTTGTTGTGAACTCATTCATTGATTCATTTTCTACCACGTAATCCGTCAGGAGCCTATCCCAGCTGACCATGGGCGAGAGGCAGGGTACACCCTGGACTGGTCGCCAGCCAATCGCAGGGCTGACACACATAGACACATAGACAGGCAATTTACTCGGAGAGAACCCACGCAGGCGCATGCAAACTCCACACAGAAGGGCCCAGACCGGGGTTCGAACCTGGAACCCTCTTGCTGTGAGGCAACAGTGCTAACCACTGCACCACCGTGCCGCACGTTGTTGTGAACTCTGATTGTTTATTACAAACGAATTTCAAGTCTTTGCAAGTTGATTTTAAGGATGTACAGAAAACTCAACCCAAAGAAACTTGCAAACACAAAACAGTCCTACACACTGATGTTCCAGGCCTAACTAATGGCCGCCAGAGGGATGATAAATCAATCTAAAGCTGTGTGTTATTCCAACCCCCCCCCCCCCTCCTCCTCCTCCTTCTCCTCTCTCTTTTTGCCGTCTCCTCCAGGAGAGGGGGAGCTGGCAGCCGCTCACTACCAGCAAGCCGTTCGACTCAAACCAGCACACTATGTTGCCATGGTGAACCTGGGCCGCCTGCTCCGATCATCCAATGAGAACAAAGAAGCAGAGTCTTGGTACAAGAGGTGAGGAGTATATATTTTAGCTGTAGCGTGTCAGCAGCAGTCCTCACTGTGTCCTCACTGTACAGGTAGGACACAGAAAGAGACACTTTTACCATGAAAGACTTAAAAACTATACACTTTGGGGTGCGTGATTTGAAAATCAGTGTCTATTTTCACTTGAAACTGGAACAGGTTTTTATTGGAACCAATGAGGAGTCTCACTGGTGCAGGTGAGACAGGGAGGGACTGACTGATTCCCATAGAGAGACAGCTGGAACAGTCCATTCAGGCCTGAAGATTAGGACCTCGGTCTTGTTCTGGTTTAGCTGTGGGAAGCAATGCCAGGATTTGAAATCCTCAGTGAAGCTCTGTGTCCTGTTGAATTTGAGTTTGGACTCCTGAGTCCAACTCGTCAAGTCTAAACTACCAAAGACTCAAGTTCCACCCTGTCCCACCCTGTGATGAGAAAGACCGTGCTCCGTTTTGTGAGTCAGGAAGGTCAAAGGTCAAAAGGTCCAGTGGAATTCTTACAGAACAAGGTGAAACAGGAGGAGGGGACTATTTTCTCTCAAAGCTGTGCCCTGTGTGTGACAATAGGCAATGGTTTATGGGAAATGCAGTATTAAGCATTGACAGACAGTGACAGAAGGTGAGCTGGTATGTGCTGAACCTGCAAATTGGATAATACCCGTCTCCGTGGGAAGCCATCCTCATGATGACCTTTGACCTTTGCCTGCAGGGCGCTGCAGGTGACAAGGAAGGTGGACATCCTGACGCCGCTGGGAGCCCTGTACTACAACACGGGCCGCTACGAGGAGGCCCTGCAGGTGTACAGAGAGGCCGCCGCCCTGCAGCCAGACAGCACCGACATCTGGCTGGCTCTGGTGAGCGCACACACACACACACACACACACTCACCCACCAGATCATGGAATGCCAAGACATCTGGGTATGTATGTGTGTGTTTGAACATCGTGGATAAAACCCTTTCCCTTGTTACACACACACTCTGTGTTTCTTTCCCAGGCTCAGGTATTAGCCATGGCCGGTCGTACCAAAGAGGCAGAGAAGATGACCCTGGACATCATATCCAGAGAGGGCAGCTGTATCGAATGTTACCGCCTCCTCTCTGCCATCTACAGCAAGCGAGGCAACTTTACAGAGGTGTGTTAGCATGTGTCGCAGGTGTGTGTGTGCAGCTGAGAGGTAAAATAACACACAATCGCCGCTCCTAACTCGCAGTCAGGGGTAGTAAACTGTCCGCAGGAGACGGTTACCGTGGAAACGGATCACCTCCGCTTCACATCAGACCAGGGGCCTTTTTTTTTTTTTTTTTTTTTTGCTGTCGAGCAGCTGTCGCTCTTCCTCCTACTCTGCTCCATCACAGCCATCAACGTTCATTCTTTCACTTCCTCTGTGACCCAGCTTCACACCAAATATGAACTCGGCGTTTGGAGTCTGTTTACCCTGATGTGTGTGCAGCACGGCGAGGGGCTGAGGGAGGGTGATGTCACTGCTGTCTCTGCTTTCATAGCAGAAAGAAGAGCAATCAGTCGCGTGATTATCGTGACCAGTGGCGGAATTAGCATTTAGCTCCTTTACTTAAATAAATGTATAAATACTATCATTTATACATTTATAAATGATAGTATTTATAAATGTTTTTGATTTTCTGTTTAAAAGTCTGATCCACGCTTTCCTTTTATTCCAGGAGTAGAAATGAAATGTTAGTATTTGCTCAGTGAGTGTGTCCTGTGATCCAGTTTTCCCTCCTCTGCAGATTCTATGAATCTAAATTCTCTCACACGTTCACAAATTGCCTTTTAATTTCATTCAGCTCTCTCTCTCTCCCTGTCTCTGTAACTGTGGCAGTAATAATAAAGCTGACGCTGCTGTTTCTTAGAAAGACGGGAATAAATGATCCTTCATCTCCGTCCCCCCTCCTCATTCTGTTCTGAATCAGCTCAGACCTCCTCTCCTCAGCATCCTCGGCTCCTTCTTGTCCTCCCTCCCTCCATCCCTCACTCCTTCATGGTTCAGTGTAGCAGGCTGGGATTTCTGCTCTGAAGCAGCACTGACTCTGGATCTGTATCTGTCTGTGTGTGTGTGTGTGTGTGTGTGTGTGTGTGTGTGTGTGTGTGTGTGTGTGTGTGTGTGTGTGTGTGTGTGTGTGTGTGTGTGTGTGTGTCCTGTCCCAGGCCCTGGACGCTCTGGACCGGGCCCTGCAGCAGAATCCCAGTGATCTGACAGTGAGAGCAGAGCTGTATTTCTCCAAAGGGAACCAGCTCAGAGAGATGAACCAGCTGGACCGAGCCTTTGAGGTACAGCTCTCCCTTCCTCTTCCTCTTCTTCTCTCTCTCTCCGTCTCTAACCGACTGACTCTCTCTCTCTCTCTTTATTCCTGCTGTAAGAACGTATAGATTTTCTATAGTCTGTGGTCTCTCATCAACGCTCTCTCAGAGTTTGCTCTGCTGTTTGAGGAAACTCTCTGGATATGATGATAAAAATAAGACTGAGTCAAAGCAGTGATGAGGATTGTGCAGATAAAAGTATTTCTCCCATCTTAATAAACATGAAACCCTGTGATCCACCGTCCTGGATTCAGACTTAAGTTCGTCACAGCTTCCCTTCTCATCAGAGAGGCAGCTCAGAAGAAATAACTCAGGGAAGTAAACGCTGTAAATGCAACTGAACACTGGAAAAATATTTTTAAAAAATAAGCGTGCTGGGGCAGGTCTAACCACGGAACAACGGTGCAACGGATCCAGCTCATTAAAAGGCCTCAACCTGCCACCTTTCGCTTTCACTCCGAGAGCTATTGTTCAAACGGCTCTGCTAACACGCTTCTCAATAAGTTGTGGGGCGGCCCCCCCCCCACACACAGCTCAGATTTAATCTGGGGGAGGAAGTTTCTGGAAGCTTTTGATTGACTTCCTGAGAGCAGCAGCCGGAGAGGAGAGAAGCAGAAGAGAAGGAACGGTGCGCTGAAACACTGATGGAGCGGAAACAGAGTCAGGAAGAGCCTCAGAGGCCATCGGAGGTCAGCGCAGCTTTAAAGGGAGCGCTGTTTGTTGTGCTAATAGTGGTGTGATGTTGTTGTGTTATCTCTCTGGCATTTTTGCCGTCTTTGAAGGAGGCGAGCAGCTGGCGCTCTTTGAAATAAACTACTTTATTTTAGGAGTTTTATGTGTTTCTACGGGAAACAGAGGATGCGTCTCCTCAGTTTAATAGGTGGTGAATGTCCACAGGAACCTTCATAAAGAGGGCCCCCGTTCCATTTACTGTATCGGAGAGGTGTGACCGAGCCGTCATACTCAGCACTAGTGTCCTTGATCAGGGCCATTGTTGACCTCTGTGTGCAACGGCCTCTCAATGGACACGTTAAAGTCTCTGCTCAAAATCTGAGTCTCTGCATGAAGCCAAAAGATTATTAACTACATGATGAATCTATAAATGGGATGTGTTTGCTTTTAAATCACAGTGCAAGCAAACCGATTTTTTTTTTTTTTTTTTTAGACCAGAACCTGGAAAGTGCTTTATAGGAATCATCTCACTCCCACCGTTCTCACTGAATCACTGAGCTAATCAGAGCCTGACTGTAGCTGAAACCAGTTACATTCCCATCCAGAGTGGCTGGAAGACTGATTGCAGTCATTCGCGGTATCCGTGATGCAGAGACCACTTTCTATGCACATTTTTTTTCCTTCGCTTCATTCCAGAGCTACAAACTGGCAGTGGAGCTCAAACCTGATCAGTCTCAGGCCTGGATGAACATGGGAGGGATTCAGCACATTAAGGTAGGAAGCAGTGTCCCTTTTTACTGTCCCTTAACTTGCAAATAGAAAATGAAAATGTTTTTTGTTGCATGAAAGAGGGAATCAAACAAAGCACAGGGAAGAAAAGAAATAAGCATAATAATCTATATCAAGATTAACATCAGAGAAAATTACAGGTTCTGATGCGGCAGACTGGGTCAGGATAAGACTGAAAACAGATCTCATTTGCTTATATCTGTTTTAATCATAGATTATAGATTGTATGTATCAGTATTAGAGAGATCACACAGGTGTAAGCAAAACAAATAAAAAAAAAAACAGGTAAGATCCTTACATTGCTCCCCTACAGTTTAATAGAATTAAATAGAGATACAGAATATGTTTATATGCAGACGACACTCTCCTGACCCCCACTAATCCTAATGCAAGTTTACATTAAATTCACATAAAACCCAAACTCTTAGTTTGAGCTATGAACCAGAAAAGACCCTACTGTAGGAATTAATAATCAATAATAATCTGCCTCACCTGTCCTCCTTGTGTGACTTTAAACATCTACAAGAGGTTTACCATAAACTTCAGAAAAAGTGGTCTCCACTGGTGTTAAAGGGGTTTCTGCATCAGCTGGGTTTAAACCACAGGTGCAGTTTAAAACCAGATTAATCCACAACCTGCAGTATAGGTCTTGACAGAGCAACAGTCACAGGATTTGTTTGTAATATATGTATTGTATGTGTATTCTGTGTGTGTGTGTGCAGGGAGACTATGCTGCAGCCAGGATGTACTACCAGCGAGCCCTGCTTCTGACCCCTGGTTCCAAACTTCTGAAGGAAAACCTGGCCAAGCTGGACCGGCTAGAGAGGAGACTGACAGGGGGGGCGTAGATCGTCACGGTCCCCACATATGCTGCACCCTGGGCGTGGATCAGGGTTACTGCCCTCCTCCAGCCCTATGGAGCCTAAACACCAGCCAGCAGGCTGCTGGATGAAAGAAAGAAGAAAAAAAAAAAGGACCTGGTTACTAAGACAACCTGCCTGCGTGAGAGCGAAGGGGCCGATGAGCTTGTCAGGACTGCAGGGTGTTGAGCACGCCGGAGCTGAGGAGACCGGTCGAGCCACGGTCGAGCCATGGTCGAGCCACAGTCCAGAAGCCTTTCCTGGGATAAAAAGAAAGGAATGGCTGGTTGAAGAACAGCTGGGAGCTCCATGCATTGCCCCATCTGCATCAGCTTTAGTTCAACATGCATATCTGCTTCAGACATTTCCGTTTGATTTGATATTTCACAGGAAGTCGTTTTCTTTATGGCACTTAATCACAAGCTCTAACCGAGTCCTCTGCTCTGCCTATGAGAATTACTCATGTATTTACATTAGTGCTGTGAATGTGTGTGCAAAATGTTATTATGAAGGGAACGAGCATGGAAGTTCATTCTTCAGCTTTGGGAACAGTTTGTGACGAAATATTCAAAGCTCAAAGGTCCACGTAGCTGCTTTTCAGAGCTTTCAACCACAAGCTCAGAGTCCTCTTCGGTGGAGCCTCCTCAGGCCTCTTGCTCTGCAATGTTATTGGCTACTTTTGGGCTAATTCAAAGTCTGAGTGTTGTTTAAAATTAATGTTAAGTTAAAGTAAAGTCAGTTTAAGATCTTTACAGCATATGACATCCAACGTCCTCATGGTGCATTCAGAACAAACATGAAGCAAATTTTCGTTTCATTCTTCGCTCAGATCCGGCCATTTGACTGTTTTTGGAGTATTTCGCAATCCACAAATATTCAGCCTTAACATCCAATGAGAGTACTCCTTCCGGAAAGGAGGAGGGGCTTGCTTCCAAAGATACCACATACCACCTTAGCAACGTTTATTTTCACTGTCAACCGTGGCCGAAATAACCTCTATTGCTGACGGTTGTGCTAATGTTTATGCTAACTACCTGTGGATGGCAGCTAATGCTAATGCTAACTTGGCTCATAGTAAAGTTCAGGAGCTGGAGTCAAGTAACAGATACTAGCTGATTTTTCTTTTGTCCTGTCTTTGTAAACCACAGACGTCATGTCGCACAGCTCAGGACACCCACAGACGGTGGCGATGAGCTTATCTTCCCCCGGTGACGTCAGGAGAATCTCAGCGCTGACGGGCTTTCGCGCTGACAGCGTCGCACAAAGTTTTCACTCAAGTTGAAATATTTTTAATTCTCGCAGACGTAAATTCGCAGCTATTCTCATCTTCGCACTGACTTTGTATGTAATTGCGCTGCGGGAAAAATTCGCTTCGTGTTTGGTCTGAAGGGAACAAACCAGAAACCTCAGGAAGGGAAACTGCAGAGTCATGTGTGCGTGTATATGGACAATCATGATGTCAAAAATGATAGAAGTCATGTGACCTCTGCTAAAGACCACCTTTGGGCCACGGCAGAGGTTGACCAAACTTCCATAACACCTGAGCCAGCTCCCTTTGCCGAGGAAGACCGTGAGATACTGTTGAAAGCTCTGAAAAGTAAGCGGAGCTTTGAGTTGAGACAGTCTGACATGATTTATTTTGATCCCACTCTCTGTCGGACACATCAGTGGATGTAACAAGAGGCTCAATCTGTAAAGCTCCGATTACAGGACTTATCTGACACGAGCTGTTCCATGTTCACCCGACTTCTGTTTCCAGATCTATCTACAGCACACGACCTGATGTCGCCAGCCTTTTTGCAAAGCATAATAAGCTAGTGTGTCTGTGTGAGGAGCTGAGAGTCGTGGCTTCGTGCGTACCGTAACCTCTGAGGACTGCTGTTTGGTCGCTTGTTGTGGTTTGTGTCGGCGTTAATGTTGATTGTGAATGAATTTTGAAGTGAAATGGGATGAAAATGAAGTGACTAGTGCAATGAATGACTTGCACAAAGAAAATAACTAAAGTATATGTTTTATTAAACAGTGTTTGGAGTTGTTATGTGTTTATACAACAACAAAAAAAACTCCATGGATTCACTGTGTAGCAGCTTTTCCCACATTTCACCATTGCGATACTTGGTGCAGTCTATGTGCTGAATGGGTTGGACTAACACCAGAGTTCTGCTCAGCACAAATGTCGATGAAATATAAACAACATACAATGTTCTGCTGAACTTGGAATCACCCCTGCGTGCGTTAAATTCAACCGCCTCACGTCCCTAATAGAGCGGAAACTGGATCGGTTTCAGTATTGTGAAGGAGTTCCACAGTCCCACCCAGAGGGCTTTGGGTTACTGTTTCATAGACACCCAAACAAGAAAATCACTGGAGGGAAGTGGCACACGCCCAGCACGGAGAGAGCGAGCCAGGAATAAGATTTGTCTGGGAAGGAAGCCTCTCAATAAACTCTTCCTCACAGCCCAGGCAAAGGTCGACATCCAGAGGCAAACGGGGGCAGTGAGAGGCTGCTGGTCTCTGGCTGCCCGCGTGGAAGAAAGCTCGGGAAGAGGAAAAGATAGAACCTGAGCCACAAGACCTCCTGCCCACCACGAAGACCTGGAAAGATGACAGACACACAAACACAAACATACAACAATCAAAACCAACCACATCATTTACATCTCTTGGAGAAGGAAACAAACACACAGAGGGGACAAGGAGGAGGCTGGGACTCCTGGAGGATGAAGATCCAGATCCAGGACATCTGGAATGAGGCGCCTGATGTGGATCTTATCAGGCCGGGCTGTGGACCCCGTCAAGGGCGAGTTGAAGCAGAATCCAGGTCCGGCTGAGTCCCCATACCTTACTCTTTTACATTCTTAAGTTTTTTGTCTTCTTGCAGAATTCTAAATTGTCAAGTCTTCATCAAAGAAAATGCACAGAATCAATCAAATACAGGAGATCAGAGAGGTTGAGTCCAGGATGCTTTATTCCTCCAACACAGAGTTCAAAGGCATGAGCAGTCCCGCGGGAGCAACCGAACTTTACCAAATTTACACCATGTTTTCTAGGATAGGTTGTACCAGAACTTTAGGACATGTCTGGGCGTGTTTAGGCATGGTTGGGCATGTCCCTTTCTATCCCCCTAGGTTTGGTTAACATGTTTATACCTGTGTCAGCAGTTTTCCATCAAGTCTGTTTTTTTTTTCTTGGTAATTTACAGGCCTGATCTCGAATGGTGTCCCTTCTCGTCCCATGTGGACCATAATTGCCTTATGTCAACCACATTTCAACCATGCTTTGTGTTTTTAATGGAGTCTGGGTTTCTTTTGACTGTTTTTTTTTTAACTTTCCAAACTAATCCCTTTTCTAAGGTTACATACACCGACACCACACACCTAAAACCAGGAGAGAGAGACAGGTCCCAGAATAGAGCACCTGAGTGAAAAGGGAGGACAGGGATGAGGACATCAGGGGACACAGAGGGAATAAAACAAACAGAAGGTCAGAGATATGCAGAGGTGCCACAGGCAGGGAAAGCCCAGATTTGAACTAACTAGGTGAATAAAGGCCTTTTTGGTCTTGATCAAAGGAGAGTTTAGGATCAAACTCAGCTCCAAGGTTCAGCCAGAGCCGGAAAGAAAGAAGAAGAAAGCAGAAGAAAGAAAATCAGGCCTTTCATTTGATAATTAGAGAAGATACATCTGAGCATGAGCAGTGTGTTCTTTAACACTGCTGCTGCTAGTTCTGGTTGTGACACAGCTCAGACATGATACCGACAAAATGAAAGATCTTACACTGGATTGAAGGACAACATCTCATCTGCTGATGAGATGTTGCTTTTTCCTTCGCAGACGCTTAAATTTACGGCACATTTCGCAGTACGTGAACGTGTCATCAGATAGCGCCGCGGAGTCCCACCATAACATGATCTTGATTGGACTTAGTGCCTTGTCACAGTGATAAGGATGATCTCCAGTGTAAAACGCTGCAGATAAATCAGCAGTGAGTGTGTGGAAGCTAGCAGCCAGCAGCCTCTCTGCTGACATTTACTGCCGCTCTCCATCAGTGCTGCTAAACACCTCTGTGTAATTGGAGTATACTTTTACAGTAAGTGCCCGTGATGGTGACACCAGCCTGAGAAGACGCCCGAGGGGGGCAGGAGGTGAGTGAGCGCTGTGGCGTCGCTCATCACCATTTCTATGGTAACCTTGTTTCAGGGGCAACTGACTCTTTAAATTCGGAGGGGAAAAAGTCCAGTAGCTCTGATAAATAGCTACCGATACCAGATGATTAAAAGCCTGATAAGTACGAAACTAATGACTGAGAGAAGAACGGAGATGAAGACGTGGGAGGAGAGAAGCTGGAGAAGGAGTGGAGGAGTGAAGGAGTCTGTCCATCTCTGCGGTTCCCCAGGAGGTGTCTCTGATGACAGGGACGACTAATGGAGGCTCTCTTTCATTAATGCAGCCTGAGAGAGAGAGAGAGAGAGAGAGAGAGAGTGTGTGTGTGTGTGCGTGTGTGTGTGCGTGTGTGTGTGTGTGATAGATGAACAGAGCACACACTGTGAGCTGAAACAAGACCATTACATGCCTGAGAGAATGCACCCAAAGGTATGTGTGTGTGTGTGTGTGTGTGTGTGTGTGTGTGTGTGTGTGTGTGTGTGTGTGTGTGTGTGTATACACACTTAGCTTTTACATTAGTACAGTTGTTCCAGACACTTACATGTCTACACCTATAAACTGTAGCTGTATTCCAGATCACAGGTTTGTACCACAGTCTTCATGATAATCAACTGAATGAACTGGATTTTGGGGGGGTCCAGCATACTCAGATCAGGCCCGGTTTAGTCTTCGAACAGCAAAAGATGACTGAGTGAGGATGACTGAGTGAGGACAGGCATAGGGAAACATTACCTTACAGCTGAATGAACATTATCAGCCTCACAACACTCACATGTCTCATGCTGATGGTGTAATGGAGTGGCAGGGTGGTGCAGTGGTTAGCAGTGTCGCCTTACAGCACAAAGGTTATGGGTTTGAATCCAGCTGGGGCTTTTTTCTGGGTGGAGTTTGCATGTTCTACTCCAGCTTCCTCTCAGATTAAGTCAGTGTCAGTGGGTGTGTCTGTGATACCTCCTCCTCTCTCCCACTGTCTTCCCTCTTCCCCTCCTCCTCCCTGTCTTGGACACTGATGAATGGAAAGGTTAAAGTTATTTTTCACTCAGGACAGTGAAGTGATGAAGTCCACAGCAGATCTCCCCCTTCCCTGCTCTTCTATTGTAAAGGATTAATCACCTCCACTATGAAGCAGTGGATCAGGACATACTGAGATGTAACCGCCTATTAATCACCTTCTCTCTCCAACACACACTCACCATATCTAAGTACGTGTTAATCTTGTTATCTACAAGTGAGTCGTCCATCTGAAAATAATTCCCTAATTAATTAGATATCAGGTCTCAAAGAACAGTGTGTGACTGGTTTGACTGACAGGCTGTTTGGACTAAACCAGCAGGTTTAGTTCATTAGTACATTACAGTAATTACTGTTATTGCTCTTCATTTGTCAGTGGAGTAGCATTTTCCACAGACTGTTATGCTGTTTTTTTTTTGTTTTTTTTATAGCTTGTTTGAATTAGTGTTGGGTTCATCGTAATTACAGCATGTCCAAACAGACTCTCCAAGGATTATGATTTCCAGTTCCAAGTAAATGTTTATTTTCTTACTGGTTTCCAAGTTTATTTTTTATATGAATTACACATTGCTAACCAAGCTAGCCAGCTAGTGCGGGCGTTAGCATTTCACGGTATCTGGTGCTACCAGGCTGGTAACCTGTGTTAACCCATGTGTTGATTTAACAGTAGCTTTTCAAGACTGTTAAAGGTGTAAATTTAACCAATTCTAAACGAACAAAGTCTGTTTTGTGTTTCTGGCACATGTGACCAAGTTTAAGTGTATTGTGTTAGTGTAACGTGCTGAATGAATGTGTTAATCAAACTGTCCATCAGGACGTCATGATAGTTCAGGTTAACGTCACGTTTAGCTGAATTAGACGTCGTTAAAACTGTTAACAACGTTAACTTTCTCTGTCGCCATTTGGTAGATATGAACACCTGCTATATCTGTGAAGGTAAACAGGTGAAAAAAGTTGCACTCTTCTACACTCAGGTCTTTTTTAAATGTGTCCTTTGTAATTAACCCATATATTGCACTTCATTCACGCAATGGTTATATCACAGAAAGTTATAAGTGTGTTCTTATGAGCAATACAGAACAACATTTGTCCGGTATGAGTTTGTTCATTTAATACTACGCCAATCAGGCATAACATTATGACCAAGATTCGCTTCAACAGCAAACCCCTAGTGGCCAATAATAGGATTGCACTTTAAGGCACCTCACTTTTCTTATACAGTCCTTCATTTTTATTTACAGTCTGTGGTTCAGGGTTAAGTTCAGAGTGTGATAAACCTGCTTCCTGTCCACTTTCCGCTTTGAGTTGAGTTAGTCTTGGAACTATCTTGTGTTTATGTTGTGTTTTCTATCAAGAAAGGAAGTTACAGAAGTGTCTTCCAGCAGCATCTGGCTGAGCTGTGTTCCAACTCCACTGCAGCTGCCTGGAAACAGTCAGCTGGTTTTCTGTCTGGTGGGTATGTGTTTCCAGTGTGTGTGTGTGTGTGTGTGTGTGTGCGTGCATGTGTGTGTGTGTGTGGAGCAGCTCACACATGGCTCACAGCTCATTTCTGCACTCAGCTATCTCTACATTCTGTTTTCTTATCAAATATCATTTATCATAAAGGCAAATTAAATTAGCTGTTACAAAGAGCAGCTAATTAAAATAAGATGACGCCCTCCCCGCCTTGGCCTAGGTTAGATTCTTGATCAGGGAATGTGGTTTTAACCACATATGTATCCTCCCAGGAGTTTTTCTCTTTCTTCCTCCCATGGCTCAAATCAATACCTAACTCTAATCTGCCCCAGTCACCTTGAAAAGGAGGAAATATAGGTAGAATAAAAGATGGATGAATGATTCCCTGAGATGTGAAAGTTCCTGTGGATTGAACCCAATCACCTTCACAGGAATCAACCACAATCACCACGGCAGGTGAAACACAATATCCAAATTTACACACAGGTTTTACAGCATTTTAAAGTTTAATATTTTACAGAACATTTCCTGACGGTGAAGGACCCTTCTCAGATCATGTCCTGGCCTTGAAGAAAGGCAGTGCTGAACACATCAAAGCCAAATTGCTTTTTTTTCCCCATCACTGAGCTCCTTTTTAACCAATTTTCAAAAAAGCCTGTGCACTTCATACAGTCTGTGTGTCATTGATCGCTACAACAACAGAAACCCATCTGGCACATGGACCTTTTGCCAATTAAGCCCAACAGTGCAGATGAAGTCAAGAATAAAACAAAGAAAACATTAACATCAGGAATCGTCCCTCAGCTCTGAATGGAGTCTGTGTGAACTGAAAGGGAATGTGCCACTGTACAAAGGAGGAAAAGAAGAGAGGAGGCAGAGTTCTTTGTGTGGATTTGTTGTGTCCTCTGACTCTCAGCTTGAGGCTTCCCTGATGGATAGGATTTGATGGATTCCTGGTCAGGGAGAGATTCAATTCAATTCAATTCAGTTCTATTTCTATAGCACCAAATCAACACACACACATCATCTCAAGGTGTCTGCCTCAAATGGTTGGGCTAAGAGGAGAGAAATGGGGTATGATGATGATGAGGTGGCATGAGAAGAAATGGCTGTTTTCCTAATGATGCTAGTCATTTAGCTGAACAAGCCATTTTTGGTACAGAGTGATAACTGCTTTTTTGTTTTGTTTTTTCATCTTCCTCCCCTTTCACCATCTCTGGTTCGGATTCAATGGCTCGGGTTTGATCCCTGGACAGGGAGTCGACAGTTCTAACACTGAGATGCACCAGCGAGCTCCCAAGACCGTTCCTCTGCTTTTCCTCTCGTGACACGATTTAAAAAAGTGAATTTAATTTGCCCCAGTCACCTTGAAAAGGGAGCGACTCAATGCATAAAGATGATGGATGAACGCTTCCCTGAGAAGTGAAGGATGAGTTACGAGCGAGCTGCCGAACGAAGCCCCCAGTCTCTGTGAATATAGGAAGGAGCCACATTCACAACTGCTCCAGGTTCTTAGTGAACCACAATTTCCCAATTTGCATACAAGTACATGCCATAACATTTACGTGCTTGACTACACCTCCACACACAAAGCCAAGTTCATTACATGACTGAGGTCCCATATTTTTTACATGCTAATGTCACATGTGTGCATCCACTGCATTTTCAGCAAGGACAGCTGAAAAGCACTTTCACTAGGAAAAGGCTGAATAACAAGGCATCATCGCACACACGCACGCACGCACACACATGCACACACACACACACACACAGAAAACTGACCACACACAGCAACATGCACACGCATCCTGTGTGTACAGTTTAGGCAGCTCTGGTTGTCATGGACACAGAAGACAAACACACGCCACTGAACCAACATCACACAGCAAACAAACTGGCTTAGAGTGAGTGTGGTGTTTTCTATTTGTATGCAGGCTTAAGCAGATGTGGTAGTACTCTCTGTCACACACACACACACACACACACACACAGACTTAGGCACACAAAGACACACAGTCCAATCAGGATGCGTTTTGCAAATTCAGGACTTCTTTTTTCCTCAGTCATCTGGAAAGGACACGTCTGGTATCACAGACAGCACTTTACTGCCCTGTTGTGGTGCGTGGCTGTCACTGCATCTGTGTGTTCTCAGTGTCAAAGGTCATGGTGATGGTCTAGGTTACATATCGGCAGATCTCATGCATGTCTATAGATAACATATCATCCATTTCTATATATTTTATTTTAGTTTTTGGTTTTTCTTTGCTTTACCATGTTACATCCACAGAAAGATATCAAACACGTGATGATACCCAGTGGCCTCCTGGGAGACTGCACCTTGTTAGCCAAGGCTAACTGGGCTTTCCTGTTCCTTTCACACCATTACAGCTTCCATTAAAGACAGAGGCAAAGAGGGGGAGGTTAGAAAGCCATGGTTAGATTGCAGTCCAGAGACACAGAGAGAGAGAGAGACACAGACAGAGCCATGAGAGGAGAAAAGAGGGAGACAGACAGACAAAGTGGTGAGAGGGAGGAGGTGTCTGTGTCTGCATGCTATTTCATTCTCCAGAGACAGAGGGAAAGAGCATGGGTGGGAGTGGAAAACTGAGAAAACCAGGCAAGAGCAGTTCAAGGACAACCAATATCACTGCAACCATATTTTTAGAACCTGAATTCACAGAGCAGTATGAAAATAATAAGCAAGACACCCAGGAGGAAATATATGATGAAAGTGCTACGTAAAGAAGAAAATCCTTCTTTATTTAGACAGATCTGTGTGCTCCTTTCAGAACCATTATTATATGAATATGTATAGAGATTTTCCATTATTTGCATTTTGCTTATTAGACTCATTTCATAAAGCAGCTATGGAGCTGATCTGGATGTATGTAAGTAGATGGATTTTAGGCTTTTATTTTGGCACTGCACAGATACTCAATGAACAGCAGAAATGACATATTCATTTGTAATTCAGCTAATATTTAAACCCTCTTCGCTGTGTTACCATACATGAAAATGATTGGCCATCTCCCTCAATTGCATTGGACTAATATTATTATTTTAACAACCTCTAGTTTTATATCTGTAAGCAGGTATAAATCAAAAATTCACCTGGTTTGTTACCAGAGCAAGAACTGAGGAGCAGCAGCACAATTTCTTTCTTCTCTTATTCTACTGGGATTCTTTTGTCTGCATACTCTCTATCACTCTGATGCATCAGTGGTCTTTTGATTTCAAGTGTGATTGAAGTTTGGAGTTTGATTTTAATTATGGATTGCCACTGCAGTGTCAAAACGCCCCCGCCTTTTGTTTTCTTATGTAGAAAACAAAAGACGTAAGAACGGTGGTGACTTATCGTGTGACAGCTCATCAGAAAAGCAATCATTTCAACACTTTCCCAAAAGCGGTCTCAGTTTTCCCTGGTAAGATGAGTGATGGTAGAGGCATTCAGATCCTTTACTTAAGTAAAAGCACAAATACAGCAAAGTAAAAATTCTTAAAATGCATAAAATGGAAGTATTCAAGTAAAGTTCAGATATCTCAGCGTTGTATTTAAGTACAGTACTTGAGTAAATGTACTTAGTTACTAGGTAAAATGTTTTTTTTTTCCTGACCCAGCATCTTCAGCAGAGATGGCTTCATCTCACATTCATTTAAGATTTTTTTTTTTTTTAACAATTAAAACCTTTCTAAGTGACTGTGTATTACTGGTTAGGGTAGAGTAGGACTCCGCTCCTCAGCGACAGTTCAGCCGTGTGTGGCCCTTTAAGGCTCGTGCGACGTCTTCCTGTCGTTGTCTCTCACTTTAAACGTCACACGCGGAACTACCAACATGGAGGACGGTGGAGAAGCTTCCACGAATTCACTTTTGAAAGATGGTAAAATAAAGCTTTGCGAACTGTAGCAGCGTAGTAGCGGCTGTTGCATTTCGACGACGGCTCCAAAACAACATTATAACCAGCGTTGTCAATCTTACACGTTCGCCCCGTTGCTAGCTATACCGAAATCACTTTCCTAGCTAGCTAACAAATTATGTTAGTTACATGTCTTCGTTTTTTTCTGTGACGACCATTTAAGTGAAACCTTGTTTTCTAATTTTGTACTATTGTTGATATCATTATTATAACCATTAAATTGAACTGGTGACTGTTAAGTGAAGCTCAGCAAGGAAGATGCAGACAGGGAGACAGCAGACAGTGTGTAGGTCGGTTATGAGAGTGAATGTACTGAGGCTGTGTTGGCTGTGTTTGCAGAGTGTTACGCTGATTTCCTGGCGGAGGACTTCGACGTGAAGACGTACACTGCTCAGGCTATACACCATGCTGTTATCGCCGAGCAGCTGGCCAAGCTGGCACAGGGCATCAGTCAGCTGGACAAGGAGCTCCACAGCCAGGTACAAAACCCAGCGTGACTCTCTGCAGGGTCTGAAGGAACACATTATGTAGACATAGCAAAATGAAGGTTCACAATCATACTGGTGTCTACTGGTAAATGAATGTGATGCAAATAACCTGAACGTGAAAGCTGTTCATTAAACACCAAACCAGACTTTGTATAGGATGGTACATGTAGTTTGCTAGTAAAAGCATGTGTCTCCAATATGGAGCATCATTGATTTATTTGTCTTATTCACACCCGCGTGTTTTTTGATTGACACATTCTGCTTATTTTAAAACTTTTTTAAAGCAGGGCACACAGTGGCATCCATAACAGGAGCCCCATCCATTGATTTACACTGCATCTTTCTTCCAGGTTGTGGCAAGACATGAAGACTTACTGGCTCAGGCAACTGGGATAGAGTCTCTTGAAGGTAAAGAAATCCTTTTCCATATGTTACAACTGTAGCTTCCAGAACAACATGTGCAGAAACTGCTTTATGTATATGCACCATGGGCGTTAGTTTATTTTAGGATGGTATTCAGATCAGTTACAGACACTGGTAATTTGGTTGAGATAAGTCATTTATTAAAGATAACATTTGTCCGCTTTTTTTCAAGTTACAATATTTTAACATTATGCTGCAGCTGTGAGCATTTTGTAAATGCTCCCTTGTTGCGTGTTGCTGTTTCACCATCAAATGGTTTCAGTTAATATTAGTGATGAAAATTAATTGTTTAGAGCAGAGATTGTCAACGTTTTTGGAGACCAGCAAACTAGCAAGGAGCACTGAGGTGCTTATATATAGAGGGTCGATGCTGAGTTGTGATGCTTAGCAAAAACTGAGAGGGCGCTAAATTCAACTTGTATTTACATGCACCGTCATTCCTATTCATCTGGCCTTCAGTGCTCGCAGTGGCAGGCGTCGGTGATGAGGTTAGGGAGGGAGTGGGTAGACAAGACTGGTTCTTGTCAGAACACGTTTGGTTACTTTGTCTTGGCCCATTGAATGGCTTTTGCAACCACATTGTTATTGACATTATCTTTTTGACGTCCATGTTTAACAATAATTTGTCCTTATAGTTTGTTTTATGATAGCATTCTTGTCATCAGTGTAATAACGTTCAGGAAGACCTTCGTGCCCGCATGTGAATGCACACAAGACTTCTGAAAACTCTGCAGCTCTTGCAGTTCTTGGGTTTTACCACAAGAGAGAGCCAGCGTTCCTCAGATGAGGAGCGATGCAGCTTTTTAAATTGGTGTAGTGAAAGGAAAAACTTTTGTTGGTTGTTGTCTTTAGGGGTCCTTCAGATGATGCAGACGAGGATCAGTGCTCTGCAGGCAGCTGTTGACAGGTAAATATATTTTCCCGTGGCTTTAGTCAGATGAGACGTTTTAAAATAACAATATTTACACAGATATAATTGGCTTTGGTGCCTGCTGCTTCACATTCACACACTTGAATACAAACAGTCTAAGTCTTTGGCTGGCTTTAGTGCACATGGTCCTTAGGTCTCAGACCCCTTGTATTCAGCCTGTATTAGAACGTCACAACAGTTTTCAGAAAAATGAATCCCTGCAGAAGTGCCCTGATGATATCTATAATTAAATGTAGTTTCCCCTAGTTTAATAGGAGTAAATCATACATGACCAAAGATGTAAGACATACTGTAGATCCAGGTAGTACAAATATCCTAGCTCAAATTTTCTTGTCTTGTTTTGTAATCCCACAGTGTGTGAATCTGGGTGTCATTTGAGCTGCAGGCTCATCTTAGACAAATACATTTAACCCATGCATTTCTGCATTTTTACTGCTTTTCTCTTCCTTCATCACCTGATGACAGCTCATTCAAAACTCGGCCAGCACCGTTTTAACTAGAGCAAAGAAAAAAGAGCATATTTCTCTGATCCTGCTCTTTGGAATACTTGGAATATCTAAGTTTGTAAAACATTGGAACCACAAGGAGGACCCCAGGTTCAGGTTCTGAAAAGCTCCATGTTGTAAAATTTCTGCAGCAGAAAAGGCGCATGTGATTCTCTTATGCACATTGGTCCTAAATAAAACAGTCAAACTCTGCCTGTCTCCTCAGGATAAGAACAAAGATTATTGACCCATACAACAAGATTGTGGCCAGGATCACTCAGCTTGCCAGACTGCAGGTAAGTCTCCACCACCCACTTTGTGACCACGTATTCTGTTAACTTTTCTGTGGCTGTGTGAATCAGTCAGCCTCTCGTTTTTAAAATGGCAGATGAAATAGATTGACAGTTCTTTGCCTGGCAGTTTTTTTTTACCAAAGAACATTATTTTACATTTGTTACGAAGCTTTCCCAAACCCACCGAGAAATTAACACTGTGTAGGAGAGAGGTTGAGCGTTTGCCTATATGTAGGCAAGATATCTGCCGCGTGCAGAGCTCCAAGCTGCTGTGCGTGCATGACCTAGCGAGCGCATGTGCACACTGGGCTGCAGTTCTCCTGTTTGTGCAGCTGAGGGAAATCATGATTAAATATTGATGAAACGGTGGCTGTAAAAAAAAGGTCAGTGTGATTCTGAGGTCTCTCTCTTGGGCTAATGGATTGCTCAGATTTTCTCTGTGTGTGTGTATGTGATCTCGCTCTCAGTCTCTGGCCCGAGCCTTCACTATAAGCTGGATGTGACTCAAAGAGCAGCCACACAATCAGTCACTGGGGAATCCAAGGACTCTGTTTGGCATTTTTTCCCCCTTGTCAACAACACAACAACTTCCTCTCTGTCCTCCTGAGTTAAAAAAAATCCACTGTAAATGAATAAGTATTAACATGTATATTGATTGAATTCATTTAAATGCAGCCCACGCAGCCTAATCGCTAAATAAGAGTTAACATTGTGTGAGTCCTTCTCCGTGTGTCTGCTGCGTCACTGGTTGACAACAATAAAAAAAATGGCCTGTTTTGGACCTCTGGATCAATGCCCACATCTCTGATTAGTTAATTGATTTGGACACACAACAGCAATTCAGTCTGCTTATCAGGCTCCCAGCAGGTGACTTTGCATTTTTTGGTTGTGGTAAATTTTTTTTTTTCCTGCTATGGAGCTGAATCCTAAATGCTGCCACGTTACTTCTCATACTGTTTGGTGTCATAATTATCTGTTCAGCTTGGCTTATTGTTTTTTTTTTTTTTTTGTTGTTGTTTGTGTTTGTTTTCATTTTGACTTTTTGCACTGCTTGCTCATGTGACATGATTTGCAATCAATCAGTGATATTCAGTGCAGTTTGATGAATTCCATTTTGTCCGGTACTTTGGTTTATGATCAGCTAAAACTAATGACATTACCCATCAGCCTCAGCTGCACTTTGTCTACAGGGATAATTAGTAAATGCTAGCATGCTAACTTACTACACTAAGATGGTGAGCATGGTAAACATTACCTTCTGAAGATCAGCATTGCCATTGTGTTGTCATTGTGAGCATGTTAGCCTGCTGGTGTTAACATTTAGCTCAAATCACCCCTGTGCCCAAGTACAACCTCATATAGCTGCTTGCGTGGCTGTAGACTCTTGTCTACACACACACACACACACACACACACAGATAGGTGGACACACACGATCAGACGGAGATGGCTGCCCATCAGCTCTCAGCTACACCCCTGTGTATTTCTTTCCATCTGTGTTAAACACATCTTCCCCAGCTGTTAAGGATTTCATGTACAGTGTGTACAAGCTACTTCATGAGAGAAACAACACTGTGGCTAATATTATGGCTCAGAGTACTCGCATCAGAGTAAACATGCCCTCAAGAGCTTTTCTTTCCTTTTTTTTTTTTGTGTGTTTTACTTCCAGCACATATGTGCACATCGCTAAGAAGCAGGAGTAGCTCCATTGTTACCATATGAGTTGGCATCACAGCCATTAAATTCTGTCAGCTTTTGTCTTAGCTAGTTTGGTGTCTGATTTCTGTATCTGTCAGAGGTGAACCACACCTCTTACCTGACCTCCTTTCTCCCTTCCTCCTCCAGGTGGCCTGTGACCTGCTGCGGAGGATCATTCGCATTTTGTACCTGAGCAAGAGGCTCCAGGGTCAGCTCCAGGGGGGCAGCAGGGAGATCACCAAGGCCGCTCAGAGCCTCAACGAACTAGGTAAGGACATGCATGTGTTTTGATGTCTAAGATTAAATGAAGAGTACTAAGCCACATTTTTATATGCAGTGTCTGAAAAAAAGTACCATAAAAACTCCCAGACATCTCCCTGACACAGTTTGTGGATGTAGAAGGTGTCATCACTCTTTGCAGCTGAGACTGGAAAATAACTAAGGTCTTGTCACATTTCTGGTATGATTAGATTATTTGTAGCGCGTGGACACAAGGCAAGATATTTGGCAGCAGAAAATGTATCTGGAGCAGTCATAGTCTGCAGTAAAGTTTTGGCCTATAGGATTGCAGGAAGAGGGGATCATACTGCGGCTTCAGTGATGACAGCGTTGTTGACCTTTAAATTAGAGCGTGGGGCCTGTTGTGTCAGCTGTAAGGGCGTAAGGCACGCTGCTCTGGAATGGCCTGACAGATTGAACACTATCCAGAACTTCAGCAAGACTCAAGCATAAATAATATACAAAAAAAGATCAGCACAGCAGTCACACTTTTACCGATTACGGAGTGCTGTGAAAAGCAGAGAAATTGTGCTAAAGCTCTGGAACAGTCTTTCATTTCATATTAGGTGTACAGGCATTCTTTGTTCTGTGCTTCTAAATCTCACCTGAAGCCTGAATTTATTGGATTATAATTATTTCCCTAATGACTGATGATGCTGTTTTATAATTTCTATTTATATATTTTTACTCGTATTTTTTCTCTGCCTTGTTTAATTCAGCGTGCTGAAATATTTGCGCATCATTCATAACAGGATTAGAAAAGATCAACAGGATTTTTTTAAATTTATCCTGTGATTTTTTTATTGCCCCATATGTTCTGTCTGTTATTTTCTTTCCCTCTGGTAAGCACTTAGAGATTTGAAACTCTGCACACTTTAGCATTTTGAGGATTATTATTATTATTATTATTGCTGCTGGTTGAATATTTTTTATTTACAATCCTTCCTCTGAAACTCATTGTTAGTTACA
The DNA here is from genome assembly GCF_017976425.1 of Toxotes jaculatrix. Classification (NCBI taxonomy): domain Eukaryota; kingdom Metazoa; phylum Chordata; class Actinopteri; family Toxotidae; genus Toxotes; species Toxotes jaculatrix. The sequence continues at coordinate 16,150,229 of NC_054415.1, read as the reverse complement.
ACTAATAAAACCTGCATTTGAACTTGGAAAAATACACAAAAGTAATCGCCTACTAAGCACTTTGACAATCTTTGAATCACACAGTGTGAAGATGGGTAACTGCTCACTGCCTTCGCTAGCTTGCCGTCATTTGAGTTTCACCATGCGCACCACTGCACACTAAATGTTCAGAACAAAGCGGAGAGGCACAAGAGCACATGGAGTTCAGACCCATGTGTTAACATTTTACTGCACGGTCAGCGCACTACAGCGCATAAGTGCACTTTAACTAATTAAAAGGAGCAGTAGAATTTACTTAAGGCAATATACATAACACCGAATAAGGAATTGTTCACCGCAGAATGAAAGTGCAGGTACTCACACATATGAATCAAAGTTAAACACACAGTGAAGTTACTTATGTGTTTCCACATAAGTAACATACATAGTTTGCAGTTGCCTGGCATTGCATCACATCCTGCAGTCGTAGCGCGACATTATCAGATCTTCCTTCTGGATCACCTGTGGAGAAAGTGTTTTAGCTCGGGTTTGTTTCTTCTCTTCTTGAGTAACACGTCTTCCGTAGGTGTCTTTTCTATACTCTGCCATTCTTCTCTTCACCAGCCACTTGTTTCTTGGCTGGCTGGCTGGCTGCCAGCTGGGTGTGAAACACCTTGTGTGAGCTCATGAGCAGGGTGCTGCTGTGCAAGGCTTTATGGAAGGGGGCTCATTCAGAGCCAGCGGACTTGTGGGCCAGTACAATGAGCTGTAACCTGGCACATGCTTCTGCTTCTCTCTGGTGGTTGGTTGTTCAAAGTGCGGTTGGAAGCATTCGTGTGCTTTGGCGTGTCAGTGGTTTGTGTTGGGTCCTCAGTTTTTTTTCTTCTGATCATGGCCTGTATTTGATATTGAATTCAGTGGTGTTTCTCTATTAAAGATCCCATGAAACGGGCACTTGAACTTGCTACTTCCAATAAAAAATAAAGTGGAACTTCTGTGGTCACTAGAGATCTTGTTGAATACAGCTATTTGATTCCACCAACTGGAAGAGAGTAGAAGTGGTAGTGGGGAGAGTAGAAGTGGAAGGAAAATCTGATTAGCATTTTGTGTGAAGCACACTGAGACCCTTAAGATTAATCTCACTGTCTAGTGTCCCACCCCAACATGGATATACATCACATAGAGGAGGTAATGACACCATTTCATGGGGCCTTTAAGGCTGTGATCATACCTGTACGATGAGGCAGAGCATCCATATCCAGTCTGACCTCATTTACCCTTTTCTCTCAGCTCTCCATCATAAAAGTCCATCGTTAGAATTGTTGTGTCTAACAGGCGGATGGCTACGTACAGGGAGGCGTATGACCTTCGGGTGTCAGCAGAGGGAAAGTGATATTGATGCACTGCATGTCTCCACCACCAGTTATCTCTGCGCCATACTTGCCTTAGTTATCTCGAGGCATTAAGGGGCGACAGAGCGGGTTCACAAGGACAAGTGTTTTCAGCAGCCTGTGACCACTTTTCATACCACACACACACACACACACACACATGCACACACATAAACACATGCAGACTGGCACAAGTTCCATTGGCTGAAAAGAGCTTTTATATGGGGTCAGTGTCCTTGGTGTTCTCCAGCGCAGCAGCAGGCTCTTAGAGGTGATCCAGTGTCAGCTTCTACTCTCTCTCTGCTGTGCCAGTCAGGTTGTTGTCCAGCGATTCCAGCAATTTCTCAAGTGGGGTTTTGCTGCGTTGTGTTTTGATATTTTGGTCGTACTGTGGAGTCCTGGAGTCACTTCAGTGGGGTTGAAAGAGGGCCACCTGAAGAATAGTGTTTGGCTCTTAATTCTGCTTTGGAATTGTTCAATCAGTATAGTTTAATCATGTGAGAATAATAGAATAAATCATAATAGTTTAATAATAGTAGAAGTTTGCTTAATTTCAGCGCAATGTCCTTTTCCCAGAGGCCACCACATTTGAAAAATCTTTAAGCAAATACACAATATGGACAGTGTATCACTGAAGTACACAAGTTGGTGTCCACATACTTTTGGGCTTTCAGCCATTCTAATTTGCTGGAACCACCCCAACCCTAGTTTGAACCCCATATTTCCAAAGGCGGTCTTTCATTTCTCTACTATATGACATAACAGACAGGTGACCTCTCTAAGGAAAGTGAAGGACGAACTTGATTCCCCATCGTAGTTTTTGACCCCCCCACTGGCCCCGATGAGTTCTGATCCTGTATCCAGTTCCACACGAAGAAGCAGCAGCAGCAGCAGCAGCAGCAGCAGAGGGATACTGACGCATATTGTGCCTTTGGTTGTTTATTACAAACGGTGACAAACAATATCAAGGTGTTCAATGACTGTACACGGACATTTGTCTCATTTTACGCTAACCAGAGAACAACACGCACTGCTGTTTAGATACAGAGTTATGACTGAACTGTCCTTGATAGCACGCCACGACATTCCACAATAAATAGCAATAAATTACGCTCTTCGTGTGCCTGTGATACCGATTTGGAGACATTTGAAAAAAAAAACAAAAAACTGCAAATGCGTTCCTTGAACTCATACATTCAGCTGCTGATAGTCTCTCTCTCTCTTTACACATGATGTTTATATTCAGGAAACCCCCCACCCCTCCCCCCCGTCTTCATGTGTTTATTCCTCAGGGACCACATTTTATTTTCTGTGGTCATCATTTTAGTATTCTTGTATTAAGCTGCCCAGAATATTCCGTTGTTAAATAGCACACCCCGGTTTAGCTTGTTTAGACTCAGTATTTCTTCTACTCTATCATCTCCCTCCAAAACATCCATTTTTTTCTTGAGTGTAGCTCTCTGTGTGCTAACTCCCATTTACACTTACATAACACTATTTGACATATTTACATTGAGTTAAATTTAGTTCTCTGCATCCTGTGAGCACAGACATTTTTGTCTGGCTTCCGTGTCCTCGAAGGTGACCTTCTTGTTTCGCCTGGGGTCGATCCATGAGTTATGAATGACCACATTGTTCGGCGTAGGGTCAGCCTCGACTACAGACACCACCCTCTTCTTCATCTTGCTCTTTAAAACCTTTTGGAACTTCTGCCGGGTGAAGGCGTAGAGGAGCGGGTGAAAGATGGTGGTCCCGTAGGCCATCACCAGGAAGCCCAAGCGGAGGCGGACAGTCAAATCACTGGGCCCAGTGCTGAGGATGATGGTGTTGAGCACAGTTATTGGAGTCCAGCAGAGCAGGAACGTGGAGATGATGAGAAGAGACATCCTGAAGACCCGTTTCTGTCTCTCCCGTCTTTCCCGATGACGCTTTACCGCTCTTCGTAGAGCGATAATGACGGACACTGAAGCCCGCATGCCCAAAGGTGCGCTCCCACCTGCCCTGACTCCAGTGCTGACCTGTGACGCGTCAGTCGACTCCGCTTGTGTCGCAGTGCTCAAAGAGATAGTGTTTTTACTCTTTTGCTTCTTTTTTGGCAGGTTGTGCTGAAAGCGCGTTCCAATGCGAATATTAAGCGCCTGAAGAATCTTGTAGTAAGTCACCAGCATGACCATAGCTGTGAAGAAGAATATAGGGATCTGTGCTAGCAGGTGATAGTACAAACCCAACTCTGTGTAGTACTCATTTGTATGAGCCACTGTAACCACAGCCGTCTGGTTCACGAGGTCTGAACCAGAGTTGATGAAGAAGCCTACTTCCATGAAGGGGACCAGGAAACTGAAAAAGGATAAAGCCCAAATAGATCCCAGCAGAGCCACAGCTCGGCCCATTGTAAGCACACGGTTGGCTGGCCGCACTGAGATGTCGTAGCGGTCCACGGTGATGGCCAGGACGTTAGCAGCAGTAGCTACGCTTGCAAAGGAGACGCAGGCTTCGTGGAAACAGCATACCATGGCTGTGTCTGCCTCCAGAGGAAGTAGCACCACCACGGCTGTGAGCGGGATGCAGCATACACATACCTGGAAACAGACGGGAACAAGGATTACAGTCACATCAAAAATGCATGTTTTTATATCTGATCTTGAGACTGTTTAGGACCAGATAAAGTTTATGTGTGAAGGATATTTTCCTTTCCTTCATTCAATTGCTTAATTCACTAAGGTCTTTTCCTATAGCTTGCCACTCAGTAAGTGCAAAGCTAGCTCCGAGCAGCTTTGCACGGAGCTAGCTTTGCACTTACTGAGTGCAAAGCTAGCTCCGAGCAGCTGTAGTTTAGTACACAACTGCTGTGGGTTTAGATGTTTTGGTCACAAGAATTAGATTAGCAAGATGCTAAATTGACATTGGTGGACCGCATGATTGCTGCTTAGTATTGAGATGATGTATGTGATGAGTCTGAGCCCTCCCGCATCCACAGAAGGTGCTATTATCTGCTGCTCACTTTAAATTCCTGTTTTCTAAAAGGCAGCTAATAATAGAGGTTTTGGACTCACCAACACATCCACCACGTGCAGGTTCATGGTGATGATGTTGGAAACGGAGCTGATGAGGTTCTGTTTCATACAGTAGAGGACCAGCACAGTGAGGTTCGAGCTCAGACCCAAAACTATCTCCAACAGCAAGAAGCCCGTCAGAGAAACCTAGCAACAAAAAGAACATGGTGGAAATGATGCCATGTAGTGTGACTTTAAATTTTTAGTCCTCACAATTAGTAATAACATGGAAGATTTAATTTATACTTTATATAACAAGGATGTTCTCCAACAAAGATTTATACAAGGTGTATTTTAAGTATCTAACATTTAAGTTTAAATCTAACAATTACCAGGACAAACACCAGTTTCCTAAAAATATTATATGCCTAAGGGAACTCAAGCAAATTTTGTGCCATCACCTCACATTGATCTGACGGAAAAACAGTCTAAGATGTGTGTATGAGGCTTTCAGCATACCTGGAAGCTGATGGGGTAGATGGCCTCGGAGGAGGTCATGTCAAGGTCAAAGGGGTCAGCAGCGTCAAGCACCGTCATGTTGCTCATGGTGGCGGCAGAGATCAGCATGGGAGATGTGTGCATTATCCTGACAGGAGGAAGATGCCTGGAGAGCGGTTAGCACAAAAACGGTCTTTGTTAGCAAGCGAAACCACTGCATCCGTTTCTGCCAAAGATCTGTTCAGCTGTCACCAGACCAGTGAGCTTACACTTGGCACTGCCTTTTGCTTTTTTTGTGATGAATGCCCATGTATTATTCATCTGGCAAAAAAACAACAACTTTTCAGCATGTCTGACATACCACATTAGCCCGATTTGTGCCTTGACCCGCAGCGAGGAAGGCTGAAATGTGTTGTGAGTGATAATTTGAAAACCTCTCAATTGGAAAAATCTGATGTCGTCATATCAGTAGGATTTTAGGATTTAAAGGTGACTTCTTCAAAATGCTCAAGTACAATTTTGGAAACACAGAAAGGTTGTAGATACAGTTTGAGTCAAACTCCTGAAGTTTTTAAAGGTAAAAGGTTTTCTTTGATATGCGGAAGCCTGGAAGGGAAGTGAGAAAAAACAGTTCAGCTGATCAGCTGAATCCATTTTTTTTCAAGTCTTACAGAAATAGTTTTCTCTCCTGTGTTTATAACTTAAGAACAGGTGGAAAAAAACGTTTTCCTGGGATCATAAGTTGTTTTTTTAACTGTGACAGGTGAAAAAAAAAAGTTTTGGCAGGTGGATTTTTTTTGTTGTTGTCAGGATTGGCAGGAAATTGTTGTTGTAATACTCATTTCAACCATAAGAGTCCGAAGCGCAATGCTACTCCAGCTAAATGGCACTAAAAGCATTCATGTTTTGCTCCACGTGATTTTTGAATCTCTCCGTACACTCTAAACACAAGCTACATTAAAATTAAATGAATATACAATTCTAGCCAAAAGAAAGACATGAAGGTAATATTACATTGTTGACGTTTCTGGGAAATATCAGGAATCCTGGAGCCTAATTGCATAAAAAGACTTGTGACTGCAGAGGTCATTCCCTGGCAAAATTTAAAAAATGAATCTGGTGCAGATGAATCATGTGCTGCAGTGCGTAGGCTATGGTAAATAACATTATAACTAAGGGGAAGGTTCTTCAGATTGCAGGGGTCGATCATACTGTGCACACTCATAAGTCATTTGAAAGAGATGCCAACTGACAAGGCAATAAAAACAACAGTATCTACTGTAGAATCAGAATCCTGGTCCCATTATTGATACCAGTATATGCTGTAAAATAAAAGTGCTGTATTGTCAGTGTTGGCTAGCGAGGGCCATACTGATTTGCAGTTACTGTTAGCAAAACACAGACAAACCCAGGATACTTTAAACAAAGTGCAGAGGAGAAGCATTGCACAGCATCTGAAATAAATTCTTTCCAACACCTGGAACTGGGAGTCTGCACCAAACAAATTTTATTATTTCCCGAAACAGACAATCTTGACAAGCACACCATGTTCACTCAATGATTGGCCTGGTGTAGGGAGATGAGAAAGAAAGCAGGATTTGAACTCTTAAGCTTTTTTCCCCCCCACACGATTACTCTTCATGTCACTTTGCCTCTTTCTGTGACAAAAGACGTTTGTCCCTGCTTTTGAGTGTTTAAAACAGCCATAAAAGCTAAAAACAAAAGCTGCTTTCAGGTGTGGTCAGATCACACAAGCTAGTTTGCGTCTAGTACACCGGTGCCTTAGGCCAAAGTTACAGAGTATGGACAGGAGCTGATCGTTTTGTCACTGCTTGAGAGAATCTGTCCAGAAAACAAGCCATTTGAAAGCCCTGGTTTGCCTTTTGAGCCTAAACAAACCAAATGCAAGCATACCAGATATGTGTTTTGTAGACCTTGGTTCCTGTGTAGTTTCGACTAAAGAAAATTGTTGTGGTATCAGGGTCAAACTCACCACTCCCTCCCAGCAGTGTCCTCTCCAGCTCAGCAGCTATCGAAGTGGCCACAAGGAACTTGCTGGAGGACATCAACACATCCCACCATGTTTTGACTCTGACGAGATCAGTCTTCAGTTTATCTTGATGTCCACCTTTCTTTCTGTGAACATATTGACATTTGACTGACAGTGAAAAGTCCTCTGTGAGCTTAATCTCTGGGGACACTGGCTCCACTCAGGCAAAGGCAAAAGTCTGTTTGCGAAACACAGAAAGCAACACACGCCCGCCCCTCGTTGGGGGGCATGTGGTTTACAGCATCAGTGCGGTGCGCTAAGATCAATGCTTCCTTTCATGCAGAGCTCTGTCTCGTCATTGTCCGTTGTGCTTGAACCGTCGCCTCCAGTGTCATCCCCGGCTGAAAATGATGCCAGTGTCGGAACAATCCTCCTCTGCTCCACCGCTTCCCACTTTTCAGGTGTTGCACATTCTTCACCCTCTTCTATTTATCTCTCTGGAGATGTAGCGCACTTCCCGATATGGTCCGTAGCACCTTATGTTAGACCACATCAAGGTAAGCCCAGAGGACAGTGAAGGGAGGAAGTAGAGATGACAGAGAGGAGGGAGGGTTAAACCCTTCACTTCCCTGTGATCCAGAGGGGGGAGGCGGGGGGACACTTGCACCAAAGGCCAGAGACTTGGATGTAGGTCATGTAGAGTCAATCATCCAAAGAGACTCATCCACTGACTCTTGGGCGTCCACAACCTTCTTATTCCCACTTTATCCTTCACAGATTGTGAGAGAGGAATTGATTCAAGCATAGAATTATGTCACATCCATTCGCCATCATCATCATCAGCCCCTTCCCTTGTGCTCTTTGTCCTTTACGTTCCATTATTGATTCTGCAGAGGTGAGGGATGAAAGATTTCAGTAACATAATATCAAAGAAAGAAACGTGTCACATTGAAATCCGATCGTTTCTCTGTGGCGTGCACGAAGCATCGTGTGTTCCTCGCCTAATTTCAACTTATTTATCATTACGCTGACAGAGAGCTGGCTCTTTCTGCGCTAATTGGACGCCTGTCTCCGCTCGTGTTTGCGCTCGTGTTCGTGTGCGCGCCCAGTGTGTGTTTAATCAGTTTTGATGCCTTGCCTTTTGTCTTTGATGGTTCTTGTCATGCGTCGCTCAGCAAATGAGCGCTGAAAACTGAACTGGTTCTCTGCAAACCGTCTCAGTGTGTGAAATGCAGATGCAGGCTCGACTGTCACAACAAGAGACCGCACGCTTTCTCTGTAAGTCACTTCAGGACTCAGCCGGATTGTTTTGAGATTTAAAATCTGAAAAGAACTTTTGGCATGAAAATTAGATTTTGATCAAAATTAAATTGTTTTTGTGTCGGTACCCAAAGGAAAGAATTCTGTATAATCTAGGAATGAATTACAATGTCTGTTTACAGATTGTAATATCCGTGATGAAAGAGAGTGGTATGCATATTTGTATTTACACATGTATGTTCCTCCTTACATTCTAATTGTCTGCTATTTGGTTTAAACACTACTACAAGCCACTTGATCCATTAAGGGATCAAGTGGCATTCTCGTAAAACAAACTCATGTGCTCTGAGCAATTTGTAATATGTGTTTCTAAAAGTGTTTATAACGTGTGTAACCAATTATACCATGGCCATGCACGATACTGGATTCCCATTGGCTGCTTTCACACAACGGCACAGCTCTGACGCAGCAAACTGATCAGCGCTCTAAATCAACAGTGTCTGGGTTCAGCTGTTTTTAGGCCACAGCTTCTCCTGCCTTTATTTTATTAACATTTATTTTAAAGTTGGCAAAGATGCTGCAAAGCACAAAGTTTCCAATTAAAGAGCATCCTTCCCCAATGCATGGCACATGGTATGAATCTCATAATCCACTGTGATCTGTGTATGTGTTGCCTGGGTTAGTTTTCAATATCTGCACTGCTTGTTTTGGATTATACCTCACACCTACTTGTTCTATGTCCGGGGAAACCAGTATGAAAACATTTAATCTTAAGCAAGCCTCAGATAAGAATGTTCAAAATACTGAAATAAGGTGACAGCGTGCAGACTGTTTAATTTTCTAATTAAGAGTGACATAAACAAGATGACACACATTAATACCAAACATAAATAAATTTGCACAGCGGTTATGGACGATCTCCATATGCTCTGTCATTCAGAGCAGGTGACAGATTTTCCACATTGCAGCAGTTGAGGCTTCAGAGAGGAAGAGGCAGACGCCTGCGGCTACAAACACGGCGCAGGAGCGTGGGACATGCTGACAGACGTGGGCAAACCCTAACCTTAACCACGCAAAACTTGTACCTAAACACAAACCAGCCAATCACATGCAATCTGATGGAACACCTACCACTGTCAACACGCCCACCGATTTCTGGCGAAAGGCCCAGATTCTAGGAGCTGCATTTACATCAAGTATATCGCTAAAGGGATGCTCAGGCCTGAGCGAGGTGTCAGATCAGTGAGGGGAAAGGATCTGTTAATTAATCCATATGTCAGGAAAAAAAAAAAAAAAGCAGAAAAATTAACAGATAAATTTCAGTTAATCTTTTGTCATTTATTAAGTAAAAGCTATTCTATCATTTCAGCTTTTTAAATATGATATTTTGCGGTTTTATATCATTATATATTGAATATTTTTGTTTTTTAGGCTGTTGGCCAGATAGATTTTTTTCAGTATCTTCTAATATTTTATTGTCCATAGTTTTGATCAGTTAAATTGGGAAAAAAAATTAGAAGCAATACTGGAAGTAATTGTTGGATCCAGCTGTAGTAGTTTCTTGAAAAAGGGACCATTTTCTCTGAGCCTTCACCGACTTCTCCTTGACCACTTCTTGCTCTTGATATTGACTCCATTACCTTTAGCTCTGCTGCAGTTTATAGCCTCAATAATAATAATAATAACCCTCTTTTTAACTGGACAACATGAGCAAAAATGCTCCTTTGCTTCAACTTAATTTATGGCTTAGTTCACTTTTTGCCATGCTCATGTTTTCTTTTAACTGTATTTTCCATTACATGAAACACCTGTCCTCTAGATGACCTCAGTCTATGGACAAATTGAGACAAGTTCCGTCTTCAGTCTTATTAGTTTCGTGTTGTACGAGCTTCGCCTGCAACAGGAGAGCAGGTCTCTTAGGGGAGGCAGTGAACTCAGCTTAGCTTGTGAAGGAGCTGTGTTCCTTGCCAGTTTGACAGTCACTCATTTAGTCCAATTATTCTCCCCTCAAAAAATAATCACTGCTTGAAAATCGTGACTGGCAGGCTCAACAACATGTCAGCACGCTGCGTGTGTTTATCTGGAGCTGAACGTGTTTGCCTTGGCGCTACACGTTCGCATTCGCCTTGCTGTCAGCCTCACCAGTGACAGTGTTAGCGTATGATTTTGCTGTGTGTGGTAGTTTACCTCCAGACGAAGACCATCCCTCAGCGATCCCTGGCTCTGTCGGAGTTCTTCCCTTCCCTCGTAGGGCTTTGTAATCTCAATCCCCGAAGGCGGCGCGGTGCCCACAGGTGATAAGCCTGAATGGCTGAGGTTTAGCCTAGTCGTCCATCATTCAAGCATCTTATGCCACCGCTGTTCAGTCCTTTCAGCGTGGAAATCTGACTGGTTAGAAAGCATGCAGCCACGGAGCCTGGAGAGAGCACGAGAGATACTGACACTGCTGCTCTGCCTCCCCCTCTCTCCTCTCTCTCTGCTGTGCTTCTTTTTCTGTCGGTCTGTCTCTGTCCTGCTTCCTGCCTCTCTCTGTATCTGCCTCCAGTAGCCCTCCTATTCATCCACTGCTCCCTCCCCCTCCTTCTCCCCTCTCTGAAACTGTCTTCTCCTTTTCTTTTTTTTTTCCCTTTTACACCTCTGCGCTTGACTAATTGGACTCATAAAGCAGATTTAACACTCTTCGTAAGTCTTTCCTTTTCCCTTTGATATCTTTATCTTCTGCCTATAACTCTAACTCTTCTCCAGCATGCAGAGGCAACGCAGCTCTTTTTTGTCTCTGAGCTCCCGTTTCTTTCTCTTTTCCTCTGAGCCATCTCTCCATAAGTTTGTTTGTTTGCACTCATTAAAGAGCCCAGGTGGGAAAACGGTGGCCATGACAATACTAATGGCAGCATCCTTCCTCTCAGGACTTTGGCCACTCCTCCACTGTTTGTGTTTGCATAGCACCTGCCGGATGGCACACGCTTAATTGTCCCAATCTGGCTACCATTGGAGCAGTCGCCGCGTTGCCCTTATTACCTGGTGAGCATATCTGCAACGTAGCTAGTGAAGGGACTAATTAGGGCTACTTGGCATTGGCATGGCAACAACAGCACCGCTGGCCAAAGGAAGCACAGACTGATAGATCAGAATTCAAATCAGGGCCCGTCTGTTGTCTTCTGGGGTTGCACTCTTATCCACTAATAAAACAAAAACTCCTGATTTCGTATCTTGGCTCTTTATCTCTCACACGTCGTCTGTTTATTCAAGGAGTGTAAGCAGAGACACTCCTTTCAAGTCTGACTGTTTTACTGACATGCGCAACTCAGTGGGAGGGATGTTTTCTGCGAGATGCAAGTCTTTAGCAAGAGAGGAATAGATGGCAGACAGCAGGGTTATGGAGAGGGTGAAAAAAAAAAGACATTTGCCGACTTCTCCTCTGAGCAAACACGAGCGTGATATGGAAGAGAGGCAGAGATGGAAGCAAGAGATTGAGAAAAACAAAGAGACTTTTTTTTTTTTTTTTTTTTAACAGCGAAGATGACAATGATGTGTGAAAAACCAGTTTCACACCTAAAATTGCTGTAAAGACAAAATAGTGCAACAGAAAACATCTATAAATGTTTAATGAATGCATTAATATTGCAGCCTGATATCTAGGCTGTCCGCTGGTAATCCCAAAAGGCTGCTAGCTGTGGTCCAGTCCTCAGCTGTGCTGTTTCAAAACAGAGGTGCATGGCTGTGTTTGTGTGAGCGCTTTGTATTTATGAAAGACAAGTTATAGACTTTGTGCTAAAGGGACAAATGCGACACCAGTAAATGCCAATGCCTTCACAATGGCCCAGTGGCACAGATAGCTTTGAGTTCAAAGGCCAAGATCAATATCGTCCTCAGAGCTAATAACTCATGAAACCACTGGGGGGGGGGGGGGGGGGTAAAACTTTAGAAAAAGGTCTAAATCAGTTTAGGACACACAGACCAACACAATCCATTAAACCTACTCATGTCTTTTATTGTACATTCCTATTGGCAGGCAGTTAGGGATTGGTATTATTTTGGTGGTTATCCATGACTTCAACTGGCTGTTAACCCAGTGGTGAACTCAGCTGTGTTAAATGACTGTATATATGAGCTCAGATAAACAGCTGAAACCAGCTGACACCAGGCAAGACGCAAATACCACGCAATGATGTCACGAATATGCTAATTTATTATGTCATCTAGAGACATTTAGCTACTTTTTGAACAGGTTTTAGCGTCTTTCCATTGAAAGTAGTTATTCACAGTGGTTCTACAACCGTTTTCAACCACATCCACAATTTTGCACCGTGACCACACACAGTCCAGACATACTCTAGGTTTTGACCTGGTCTTGTTTACTAGGTGTTAGTGGTGGATCACCCAGAGGGACATCAACTATGGGTGGTGTGTGGGTAGCTATGGTAATGCTTGCGGACTCACCTCGTTACCATTAAATGATTTGTTAATCATTTGTTTACAATTTTGACCATTTAAATAAGTAACCAAGTTTGAAAAAAATACACATTATTTCTTTTAGCTTCACAAAGGTGAAGAATAGCCTTATTTTCTCTCTTTCATATGAATGGAAAAGGAACACTTTATGTTTGTTGGGATTGTTGGGTGTTTTTTTCTTTTAGGTATCCTTTAGGGCTGCAAAAACCAGTACTGCCTGTATACACCTGTTGACGTTTAGTTACTTTACTTTCCAAGAGAACAGAGAAAGTGCAGAAAATTGTCAATGTTTCTATGTAAACCCATTATTGTTCTCTGAGGAATTAGCTGTTGCTAATTTTGGTGACTAAGGCTACAGGAAGCTTCAGGAAGTACAGGTGTGGCAGTTAATTGTGGAACAGCGACCCAAAGTAGATGATTGCATTACACCTTCAACTTCTTGCCAAAGATGTGATTACATCTCAGAGCAGAGTGGATGGGAAAATAGTTTGCTACCTGCGGTATTGGTGCTCTGCTTGTCGACAGAGATCAGCCGGTGTTTGGTTGAGATGTGATCAGGAAAAACCCCAGAAGAATCACAAATTGAGGTGGGGGGAGAAAATCAGACTGGATCAAAATACTTTCCCCTTCTGATATCCACTTTCAGCATCACTTGCCGCAGATGACAGACAGTGAAATTACATTTCATCGCGCATTTAAGCAAACGCACACAGCGTTGTGCCGTTTACGCTAGTTGTGACATACTGCAGTCTGACAGTCGCGCGGCCTCTGTGCTTCTTGATACATGTTATGTTTAAGATGCTGTTTCAGACATTCTTCTTCTTGAAAGCTAAAAAATAAACTTCCTGCCAAAAAAAAAAAAAAAAAAAAAAAAAAAGAAAATCTCTTCTTCTGGCAGAGCAGTCTGTTTTGTGCTGTTGCACAGCTCTTCAGATCCTTTTCACTCAAGTGGACTAAATACTTGTCAGGCGATGTGTGTTCTTTCAAAACTTGGGCTTTAAAAAAAAGGAATCAAACAAAAATTACAAATGTTTATTATTATTAACTCATTTGCAAGCAGTGAAGAAGAATTCTATATTTATGCCTTAAAGCCAGGGGGCATTCGTGTTTTCAGGTTGTCCGTCCCCATTCTCGTGAGTGTGAGGGAATTTCTCTAAATTTGGCACAAACATTGACTTGGACTCAAGGATGAACTGACTGTGAGAATCACCAGTGCCCTTTTTTTTACACCATATGTAATGCTGCATGTTCCTCCCAAACAGTTCAACCTTAGTTTCATCCGTCTGCCACACATTTTCCCAGTAGGGCTGTGGAGTGTCAGGGGTGCTCTTTGGCGAGCTTCAGGTGTGCAGTGATGGGTTTTTTGGAGAGCTCCTCTGAGGTGAATTGCCATGGGCACCGTGCTACACTTCTAGATAGATCGTAAATCCTCTGAGACCTTTTTTTTTTTTTTTTTTGTCTCAGAGGACTGACTGACAGAGGACTTAATCTTCTTTCTTGCTTTAAATTTTGGGGAGAAAACATATATCACAAATGAGCCTAGTGAAACAGCTCCGATCCGTCGGTTCTACTAAAATGAAGCAAGACTTGGACTGATAAGCTACTGCTGCTAGCCTCCTTTATGAAATCCCTCTCAGGTCTACCTCTCACCTACACCTCAGGCCTTCTTAATTTGCACTCAGTGATAATTACTTCCTGACTGTTAAATATGCTCCGATAAGTGGGAAGCAGATCCCTCCCTGCTGTCTGCTCCCGACCACAACCTGCTCTGCTGATTACCTCCATCACCAAGGTGATGCTGAAGGAGGAGGGAGTTTGAGGTGGGGGTTGGGGGGGGGGGCTAGGCTCAGTTTCCTAGCATCACAATGCTGCGATAAATTCTGATGTTGTAAAGCAATTTTATTTTATGTGTGGGTAACTTTCATAATTGAGTAATATCCATCTCCTCGTCCTCTGAAGATCAAGCTGGATGAATTTCCTCCGCACAGAAAGCAGGGCACATCTGTGCCAGAGCACAACTTATCCCCTGGGAACCAACACATAATATCCAGTGGCCTGTGTTGTCTGCGTTCGTGTGTGTGTGGCAAAGGTGGGGGCTTCAAGCATGCCATATCAGACGGCCCTCTGAGTATATTATGACACAAGTCGGAAAAGACCAACCTCCCCCCCCCCCCCCCCCCCCCCCCTCTCTTCCAAACACACATATCTAAACAAGCAAAAGGGATCCTGGGCTCAGCTGTTCCATCGTGGTCTCTGGCAGGCTTTGTGCTCGGGTTGAGGCTTTGAGCGGATTGCTTTTGAATTGATCGTGGCTCCCGTCCAATTCCCCGATCCTCCGCGCCTCAGCCCGCCACCCTGCCCTGATAATACTCTCCGTCTCTCTCTCTCTCTCTCTCGCTCTCTCTCTCTCTTTGGGAAGAAGAGCAAACAATCTGCAGCTCTAGACAAATAGCACATCTAAAATGGTTTTGATATCAGTCCCCACACCGCCCGCTGCCTCTCCTCTCATAATCAGCCCGCTCATTTCCCCTGTACCTTTTATCTTCCTGATTTCTAAAACCATATGGCTGGTCAGAAAGACGCTGATAGTCTGGAAAATTCAAGTAACATCTGTTAATCAAAAGAGAGATGAGATTGAAGAATTGAACTTTTCAAGAACAGGATAATAGACGCTGTTAAGTTTAATTCACTGAAACTCCCACAGTCAAAACATTTTATTTAAGAATAAAAAGTCAACTGCAAACTAACTTTACTACCTTTTTCTCACTTGACAGTTGATTGTTCTCATCGTAGCTTGAAAAGGTGTTAGGTATACCTTATTTAAACCCCCCCCTCCCCCATCACCTGTTTGACGTTCTTTAACTTTCTGAAACCAACAATATGACAGTCACACACATCGATCGGGTAGGTATGTGGAGGAAGGACAGTAGGCAGGATTTGGAACTTCTCTTTCAAACTTTGTTTTCATTCATCACACAAATGTTGAAGTACAAATGTGTGCGGTTACCTCTGCTCTGGGCCTCAGGTCCACTTGGAAAGACAGCAGCAGATATCATTTGTATTTTTTTTTTAAACAACAGTACAACCTTTTCATTTTTCTCTGGACTGGTGGGAAACAGGGCCGAAGGGAGTGGCTGTGTCGGGAAAGACATGATGGCAATGTGCAGAACATGACTCTTTGGTTCCTTTTGCATGTTTAGTAGGTGTCTTTTTTCGAGTGACCTCCTCGAATGTCACCATGTTTAGTCACCTTTATATTGTAACAAGAACAATATTCCATCATTGACGACGCAACAATGACGCATATTTCTTCAATCATCCCGACAAATGTTACATTATCTGCTCCTAGAAACCACAGAAGCTGATAGGAAGCTTCTGTGTCAGCTGAAAAGGATGTTTGGGCAGATTCATCACTCACTGCTGATTTGTAAGTTGAAGTAAAAAAAAAAAACAACAAATCCCTGCCCTCCCACACACAACAAGAAATCAGCTGACATTACTCAATGTCAGGCTGAATGATTACAGCGAAACAAACTTAAGTCTGATAACCAAGATAAAAGAAATTGTCGCGAGCAAAGAAAACTTTTGTTCCTGAACTTTTTATTCGTGTGACTGATGTACTAGCTTTCACTGGGGGCCCTTGTAGCTATACATATTCAAGTCAGGCTCTCGTATAATGTTGCCAGAAGGAGGGTGTACACCAGCAAGCTGTGGTTTAGTCACACACACACACACCAGTCTGCTGTCTGCTGTCTGTCTTCTCCCCGTCACATCTTAGCCGTGTCTCTCCCTCTTCCAGCCTGCTCATCTCTCTGCCTGACCCCTGCTTTTCTCTTTGTTCCTGGTTGAATGAACTGGCCACACATGTCAGGACCACGGTCACTGCCTCAGAACTCTTTCAGGAGGGGGGGGCGGGAGGGGGGGGGGGGGGGGGGGGGGGGGGGGGGGGGGGGGCACTCTGCCAGGAGACTGAGACTCTATCAAATTCTATTTCTTTGACTTGTCCTGCTGTTTTTCACCTATTTGTAAATGAGTGTTGGTTGTAGCGTTAATTAAAAGTTCAGTTCAAGCGGCCGCTTAACTTGTCGCGGCAGTTCGAATCATGATGGCATGATGAGCTCAAGTGTTTGCTCGAAGGGCTCACGACTTGTTGGACAAAAATCACACGTATCGACGGGGCTGCGTCAATTTCAATTTCATATCAGCCCAAAACAGGATCAGGTTGCAGGGCCAGTCAATATTTCTTCCTCTAATGCACGATCAAAGCTTTCCAAAGCAGGTGGGTGGACAAAACAAAACAATGCAGAGGCAAAAAGCAGAATGGGAATGTTTTTAACACGCAGTCAGAAGTGCTATGTGCTTCTTTGAAACAAGTGCCGCTGACAAATCTGTGAGGCTGACTCGTCCCGCCTGTCATCTTGTCTGTCCGCGGGATGCAAATGCAATAACAGAAATATGATAATTTAATCACAAACGGAGACGTGTTGATGAAGTTTCAGACTGACTGAGCTGTTGTTGTGAAAGTGATTAAAAAGGCCGTTTTCACGTTGGGAGATTTGAATCAAATGCTCTCGGACGAGTCGAGAACAACAGCAACCGAATAAATCAGTGAATGATTGTGTTAAGTGAAATCACTGAGATCAGGTGTAAAAAGAAAAGGTTAAAGAAATCGTTGTGCCTTTTCTTTAACCTTCAATCAGCTATTAAAAAGATTTGCTTTATTAATTTATTTAACTTAATCGTAACTCGTACTTTTTTATCTTCACCCAGCTCATCTGTTTTTATCCATAGATAAAAACAGATTTAGATTTTTAGATTTATCCATAGACTTCAGGCTAATAAAACTTTGTATTGCTTTTCACTACTGTTTTTCATTTCATTTGACTAACAATATTATTCACTGACATATTCCGTTACATTTTTTGACTCATCAGACAATCTCTCACTTCCTTTTTCGTTTTTTTTCGGGCTCCATACTCCAGGTTTTGTGATTTGAACTGAAACAGTGATGAAAGTACCATAAGTTGCCTTTCAGCTTTCAGCCGGTTCACATTTGCAACATCAAAATCTAATGAGCTGCAGCACAAGTGTGAATGTCTAAATGCTGAGATACTGGGCTGTTGAATCAAGGTCTTCAGTCACTATGGGTATATCACACTTTGGAAGGTGAGGGAAATAGAATAAAGAATCAGTAATTAAGACTAGACTCTTTGGGCTTGTTAGTTAATCCATTCAAATATCCACAAACTGTTATGTTTCTAAGAAAAGAAAAAAGAAATCATGGAGGATTAGAGACCTGGATGTTGAGTCTCAGGGAAACATGAATGAAAATATGAGAAGGCAGAAAATGGAAAAGCTAAAAATGTGTGTTTTCTTTTCTTTTGTGTGTGTGTGTGTGTGTGTGTGTGTATGTTGCTTGCTGGCTTGCTTGCACACTCTCCAGACTATCTGTCACAAGGTGTGGATCTGAGCGGCATCGAGGTGATTGAGAACGAGCTGCTGCTCATCAGCAGAGCCAGACTGGAGGTGGAGAACCAAGCCAAGAGACTGCTGGAGCAGGGCATGGAGATCCAGGTACACACACACACACACATACACACACACACACAAACACAGAATACTAACACAGGGGATTGTCCCAGGGTAGTTGTGCAGCTTAAGTTTGACATCTGTGCTAAACAGGGACAAGCGAAGATAATTATTTACAGCAGTGAAAAGCAAAATATCAGTGAAGTATCAAAGACAAATCTTTAAATTCTCAAACAGCGATCAAGGCCTTTATTTATCTCACCTGTATGATGATCTGCTTCTGTTTTAATCTGCTGTACCTGTTGTCTTGATACAAGTAAAGAGCTGAAACCAGCTGACATTAAGCAGGATGCAGATACAACGCAATGACATCACAAATATACGAATTAGCATATTATGTCGTCTAGCAACAGTTGGCAACTTTTTGAGTTTCAGCTATTTTCCATTGAAAATAGTTGCTTACCATGGTTACAATGGTTCTGACCCAGTCTTGCTCACTTGGTCTCAAGCTCCTGTCAATAAAACTCAAAACCTCCAGCACATATATTTCACATTAAAGCCTTCCAGCAACCTCAAAGTCCATAATCCTCTCCCTTTCACCAGTAGGCTTTCCCTGATAAATAATTCCAGGATTTAATATTTTTATTGAACCTTTTATTTGTTGATGGTGGACATGCCTCCAGCTACTTTTTGAGACTCTGACATTATTTGAATACTGTGAATTTCTGATAGTGCTGGACACATGAACGTTCAATATTCATGACTAAACAAGTAAATAGAAAAGTTGAGAAAAGTTAAAAAAAAAAAAACACAACATTCTTGTCCACAAACAAACAAAGGTTTTATTTGCTGGGAGAGGTGACTCCTGCTTAGTCTTTGTAATTGGGTTCATGTTCTTGTTGCTGCAGTACTGACTCCTGCTTATTGGTCTTGGCTTTAGACTCACGCATGCTGCACTGACCTATCAGACCTTTCTGGTGATAGATTACTTGATGCGTTTTCATGTAGCAGATTTCTGATTCTTTCAGCTGTTTACCGTGCACATCCATGTTTTCTGCATCAGGCTATTAAAAAAAAACAAAGAAGTAATTAAGGCAGACACACACACCTCTTCTATACTTTTTGGCTTCCTTTGAGGACAACTGAATATTAATGAAAAAGAACGCCTTCATGTAAATTCACTGGCCAAGCAAATCCCACAGGCAGCTCTGTCATTCCACCTAGCTGCTATTTCTGTTCCCTGCATATTGACTCCTTTAAGGGTATAAATGGGTCACAGAAATTAAAGCACCCCTACAGTTTGGTGTATTTACACTCTTGGATTGATGAGTAGAAATCATTGTTAAAAAGCAGCGTATTTTGTCCAGAGTTTGGTTGAATTTTTTGGCTCTTGTGATTTTTGTTTGACGCAAAGATGCCCTTTTGCGGATTTAATTTCCCATTATTTTATGTATTCATTTTTTTTTTTTTTTTTTATTTTAAGAAAAGGAACGACAATTTTAAAAAGTGAATTTGTTAACTTGGTTCAGAGTAAAACAGAAAGAAAACAGTAGAGGAGAGATGAGCTCTTTGTATATATGTCATTCTGTAAAAAAAAAAAAAAAAAAAAAACGTGAGAGAGGGGACACATGTGAGCTCTGCTAACCTTCATCTGCCCCAGAAAACCTTGTTCTCAAGGGGACAGTGTCCCATTAAAGAAACTGTGTTGTTGCGTGCATGCGTGACAAGTCTGTTCAGTGTCCATGATGACATGTTTCCAGTGTCCACGCGAGCGCTGTAGTTGTGCGCCAGCTTTTGCAGCCATGGTCGGTGTGCCTGAGATGTTTATCAGGCTGGGGGGTAGTGTGCAACAGGAGCATATGTCATGGCCTTCTGGTTCTTAACGTCACAGGGCATCTCACGTTTTCTGGTTTGGCCTTTCATCAAGCTGTCAAATCGTTTTCATTTCAGTCTCCACTATCTTCCTTCATAGTCATGTAAATCCCTGTTTTTTTCATAGCAGTAACTTTTACATTGTAATTAGTGTTCTGGGTCTGTGTTCTGCAGATGTTTCACATTAAAAGCCTGCCAGCAAAGGGAGAAATCATGTCCTTTGAGCCACTGTAAGGCTTTTAATGTGAAACATTTGTGCAGATGCTGTTGCGTTTCACAGACAGTTGCTTTCCTCAAACAGAAAAATAGCAAAGTACAAAGGGAAGAGGTGAATGAGAAACAGAATCAGAGTTGTGATTATGATGTAACTCTTCTTTTACTAATACAATTATTGCTGTGGAAATGTACATGATACTGGATTTGTTGAAAATGTAAACAGGAAGTAGGAGGCATTGAGTTTGCATTAACAGCAGGGAGACTCCAGGGATTTAGCAGTACACTTTAATGAAGCTGGGGGGACTCACAAGAGACAGATTTTTAAAAACAGTGGTCCTTATAGCAGCAGCAGAGTGGGTGAAACTCCACGAACACCTGAGCCTACAAATCTCACAGTACAACTCAGCAGCATCTTTGTGGGTAAATGCCCCACAACTCAACATCCTAAATTTGGAACACAACCTTTCTATTGAATATTTGATGTCCCCGAGCCCCATCCAAGGGCTGCAGCTAATGATTATTTTCTCAGTATCTTATACTTACTGGAGCTTTCACAAAGAAAAAAGCACTTGAGCTTGTTCCCTCTCTGAACGTGCAACACGAGTCCCCTGAGGAGAGGAGACAGAAATGGAAGCAGACTGTGGAGGGCCAGTAAGGGACTGAAGGATTAAGAAAAAATCAGACACCTGAAAAAGGAAACTAAGTATATTTCTAGAATGTTTTTTTTTTTTTTTTTTAATCCTTCTGACATTTAGAATTGTTGGTTTTCACCTCCACTGGATTGATTAAAATATTGCCTCAAGTTATTTCATTTTTATGACATTTTAAAAGTGACAAATAGCACACAATGACAATCTGTCAGACAGTGTTCCTTGCTGATGCTGCTGAACTGCTGATGGACTGAGTATTATGTTTTAGGACATCACAAACATGTAATTATATAGAGGAAAAAAACTTGACATGCTTGTCAAAGTTTGTATAATTTACATTTCCAGGTTCTTGGGTGAATATCAACCTGCAGGGACATGAATTTGCTTGAGATAGCTCATTCTCATAATCACAGCAAACATTTAGTCTGCTTTTACATTGCCAGTTATAAAGTGATAAAGTAGTTGCAAGTGGGAACCATTTTGACTTAGGTCTCTGCTGGGGACATTCAAGATGTGCGGATTCACGTCATTTTCCGAAAAGCAAAATGTTGGAAAATCTGTGTGATCCAAAAACCCAGAGGACAAACAATGATCAGAGCTTTTTTTTTTTCCCAAAGAAAACGAAACAGAAATGGTCTTTTTCATCGACTCCTGCCTGTATGAACATTTTCGTTTTCATGAGAAATGAGCTAAAAGCAAAACATGTCATTTAAATTCAAAGGTCTGGTGCGAAATTTCATTTTCAAGTTTAGGTTGTCTGTTAATCTGACAATGGAAAGTCCATGTCACATTCACTTTCATTATTATTAGCAGTGTGATGCTTTAACTGCACTAAAAATTAGCCACAGACTTTCATACTTCCATAGTCAAGCAAACAAATTTGGTTTATAGACACTGCTTTAGTGATTTTGTCTGTGTGCTCCCTGGGGCACATAAAATTTAATCTTAAAATGTAAATTCAGTAAATTCAGTGTAATCTAAAATATACCGAGTCATGTTATACTCACCCACTCTGCTGTTGTGACCATCCACTGTTGAGCAGAAACACTGTTTTCACTCACTAGTTAACATGAGTCATATCTACTTTGCCGTTTTTTCATTTCGATGTTAAGCGGCTGTCACTGCTGCCAATAGTTTCACTTTAAAAGCTTGTCAAGAAAGGGAGGGCTTTTAATGTGAAAAAGGAAGTTTTCGAGTTAAGTGGTGGATTTGTTGTTTCCATCCATGTGAGTTTGGAGTGGAACAGAGGCTAAAACAGGTGTGTCAGTGTAGCAAGTGTAAAGTCTACACACATTCATATTCCTCTCTCCCCTGTGTATTCCACCCTCAGTAGAAGTATTTTTATCCTGCCTACTGCTGGAGTAGCCTTGGCTAACAAATTCTGTCACAGCGTTATGTGTGTGGACATGGGGGGCTCTGGAGACACAAAGACACACACACTCACGCACGCACACACAGCGACAGCTTCTTGTATCAGCCCAGGGAGTTGTTTATTGTGAATGTTATGTAAGCAGTTGGACATGCTGCCTGGGCTGTGTGGGAGCTCGTTTCACCTCAGCGCTCTGACTGTGCCAGCAGAGACCCTGTAGCCCATCTGTTGAGTGGGAGCTGAACTGACCCACGTAGAAAAACTCCTCCTCTCCTCTCTTAAATTTTTTTTTTTTTTTTTTGTTCGAACATATAAAATCAGTTGAGCCCAGTGGCTGAGATCAGCATCAGTCAGTAATCCTGGGGAGTGTTCAAGATAATGATGTGACGCCCGTCGCCTCTCCAGACTCCCTTTAAATGAACAACTCCTTTTCGCCATGAAAGAATTCCAGCACATAGCTCATCTAACTCCAGCCAATTAGCATATTTTCCACAATGGCAAACTATATCTTTAAAGGTGCACACTTTGACTTATTAGCCTGACCTGTTAGTCTTTTCCTGACGGGAATGAGCCAAAAAAAGAAAATCAGTCTGAACCATCTCAGACCTCAGTGAATGCCTCTTTGCACTACATCCACTTTGCAACATTGCACATTATACTATTATTATTTGTACAGACTTTCCTCCTCTTAGTACTTCTTTCTTCTTTCTCTTATTTTAGTATTAAAACTTTTTTCTTGTTCAACTTTGTGTGTTATGGGACTTGTCAGTCCAATTCGTCT